>NW_012117032.1:0-118284 GCF_000951035.1 Colobus angolensis palliatus | reverse complement strand
TGGATTCGGTTTGCCAGTATTTTATTGAGGATTTTTGCATCGATGTTCATCAGGGATATTAGTCTAAAATGCTTTTTTTTTGTTGTGTCTCTGCCAGGTTTTGGTATCAGGATGATGTTGGCCTCATAAAATGAGTTAGGGAGGATTCCCTCTTTTTCTATTGATTGGTATTGTTTCAGAAGGAATGGTACCAGCTCCTCCTTGTACCTCTGGTAGAATTCGGCTGTGAATCCGTCTGGTCAATTGGAATATTATTCTTTATTCTGCATGGAAGATCTACTTGAAAGCCCAATGACTATTGCACAAAAGTCCTGGAAGAGGGTAGAGATCAATCTGGGCAGTGATTCTCAAACATTAATGCACATATATGATTCTAGTGATCTTGTTAAAGTGCAGATTTTGATTCAATGGAGTGTGGCCTGAGGTCTTGCATTTGGAACAAAATTCCAAGTGATACATATGCTTGGGACCACACTATGAATAGCAAAAGTCTAAAGTACAAGTGGGAAATGTACCTTATACAAGAGGAGAGAAAAGTCTTACTATGACAGAAAAGGAGCAGAGTCCAGGAAGGGAAAAGGTAAACTTGCAAGGTAAGAGGTGCAAGACTAATAGTGCACTGGTAAACCAGCTCTGGGAAGTGGGAGTAGCCTTCATTTACAAAGTTTGCTGATTCTCATGACATGGTAAATACTCCCACCATGGCTGACTTTAGGCTATGAAGGGTTTAACAATCGATAGGAGCCAACTCTGGCACACAAGTTCTCAGGATGTTGAGGGTGGGCTGCTTGATTTCCCTGGCTTCCCTTTGGAATCAGAAAGCTACTGCCCTAAGTCAGGGATGACATCTGTTGTGGCCACTTATGAGAAAATTAGGAGAGTCTAGAAATAGAGTCAAAATCAAAACAATGCTCATTGGAGAAGAGCAGCCACCTGGGCTCCAGTTGGTAAAGGGAAGGGGAGATGCAGGTGGAAGGCCCTTCCCCCTTTTTTCTTTCTACCTTATTGATAAATAGAAAGAGTGATGGATCTTGAAGAATTTGAAGCTAACTCCAGGACAGGCAGAGGACAAACAAGGATACCAGATGAAGTCTTGTTGAATTCCACATTTCTCATCTCGTGCTCCCTTCTCATGCCTCCCTTCATCTTCAGATGAAACCCAATTCCCTCTCCTTTGCTCTGTAAAAGTTGCCCTCTGATTTAACCCTGAATAGTCAGTCCCCTGATTAGACTCAGAAGCAGAGTTCTGAGCCGTGCTCTTTGTCTTTTGTCAAACAATCTCTCCCACTCACAGTAATATATACTGCATGCAGATTAATGTAATGAATTGGTTAGAATTTTCTAAACTGTTAAAAAATGTTTTTAACATTTGAAAGGAGTTAGGTACAAATTGTTTTTATTAAAAATTTCTGCCTGTCTCAGGTGTTTACTAGCTCTTTTACACTTGTCTCCATAAAACTCGGAAAAGATGAAGATTTGGGAGAAAATCTTGGTGTTTATAAAAGAAAATATCTGTAGATACCATCTAGTTGCATGCCATTAGTGGAGGGGTGTGTGGGTATCAGGCTATTGTCATCTAAATTTTAAGGTTTGGCTCTTTCTTATCCTAGGTGGAAAAAGCACTTACATATGAGAAATTCAAAGCCTGGACAAATTCAGAAAAGCTGACAAAAAGTAAGGTTCAAGTTTTCCTTCCTAGATTAAAGCTGGAGGAGAGTTATGACTTGGAGCCTTTCCTTCGAAGGTTAGGAATGATCGATGCTTTTGATGAAGCCAAGGCAGACTTTTCTGGAATGTCAACTAAGAAGAATGTGCCTGTGTCCAAGGTTGCCCACAAGTGCTTTGTGGAGGTCAATGAGGAAGGCACAGAGGCTGCTGCAGCCACTGCTGTGGTCAGGAATTCCCGGTGTAGCAGAATGGAGCCAAGATTCTGTGCAGACCACCCTTTCCTTTTCTTCATCAGGCACCACAAAACCAACTGCATCTTTTTTTGCGGCAGGTTCTCTTCTCCGTAAAGAGGAGCGATTGCTGTACATGCCCTCCTTTCCTTCTGTCTACCTTGCCTTAATTAACATTCCGTGTGACCCAGTTGGTGCAGTGGCTTGAATGCCAAAATAAAGCGTGTGCACTGAATAGTGTGTGAATGTCTTTGCTGAAGGTTCCAGAGCCACTGAGAATAACTGAATCCACAGATGCCTGAAATTTGGGCCTGGGAAGGCTATGCTGGTTTTGGAGTGTTTGGGGTGCCTCCCATTGCCTCTGCCTTCACTTAAGTCTGTGCCCATTGTTTCAGGGGATCTTAAGGAGCATCTCAGGGCTTCAAGAGCCAGCCCTCTATGTGCCTTTCTATCTGCCCAGCTCTGCCCACCATCACTGCCTTGCTGAACAGGGACCAGTGCCCAGGCAACACTGCACACAAAGCCAAGGGCAAACCCTACAGAGTAAAGCTGCAGCCACCTTGTGTCTCACATGCAGCTGAAATAGTGGTCTGCTTCTGTCACTGTCACATAGACAGCTCTGCATGCCCCCTGTCTCACACAGTCTGTAATGAAAGCAGCTCCTTCTTATCTTTCCATAAACCTCAGATACAAGTTCAGGGACTCAGCAATACACTTCAGGACTGAGCTAGGAGGCAAATATCTGCAACTTGCTATACCGTCCTTTCTATTCCTTTTCCCTCTGAAATACACAAAATACCAAAGGAACTTACACAGCATGCCACTGAGTCCTCTAACTAATCATATATGCTCAAACATGGCTCAAGCACACCCCTTAAGAAAGAACCTCCATACATTACTTTTTTTCTGATTAAAAATAAAATCGTATTGTGGCAGCAATTTGGAAACTACAGCAAAGTCTCCAAAAGAATTTAAGTCACCCACAATTCCAACACACAGCAATCACTGCTGTTAATAGTGATATATATCCTTCCTATTATATGTATGCAAATAGAAACTTATAAGCATTTTATTACAAGTTAATCATATCCTTCAGTAGCTTATTTCTTCCGTTACTCATTGAAAACCTCCCTTAAGATATTTCCAGGTCATCAGTTTCATGTGCATAGTATTCCACTGTGTGGCTGGATTTCTATAATTGAATCTAATTTTAGACAGTTTGAGTAATGAAAATTTTTTCTATTAATAAATGATAGATTATTAATAATAAATATATATGATACTGTTTTGGATATACTAAATATCTGCTCACATCCTTAATATATTTTTTAAAATTCCTAAGAATAGTATTGTCGAGATAAAAGTTGAGCACATTTTGAGACTTCTTCCAAATTGGTCCCTAGAAAGTTCCACTGGTTTATACACTCACTTATGTCACCATTTATACTACCACTAGCTGCTGCCTGCTTTATTATTTCTTTAATGAGTTGGACTAAACAGTGGTTACTCCTGACTCTGTTTTTGACTGACAGTTAACAGTTACATGAACCATTCATATTACAGCTCTTACTTAAATTTGACCAAGCTAGAATATATTCTGTGAGACCACGTTCATTTCAGGAATCATGTTTTCCAAAGCAGGTTTGGCCAAAAATTAATCCACAGGACTGAAAGGTATATATCTGTGAGTTTTGTTCTCACTTCCACCTCTAATTTGAAGAAAACTTTATACTTTTATTGCAGTACAATCGACACAGAATACATTTCACATATTTAACCTATACAATAAGTTCTGACACGTTTTCCATGAAACAAACCATCCCTATATTCAAGATAATGAACCTATCTATCATACTCCCAAATTCCTTCTTGCATCTTTGTAATTTCTCACTCTTCCTTCTCCCTCTCCCCGTCCCATCCCAACCACTGATCTGCTCGGACAACTACTGGTCTTCTTTCTGTCACTATAGAATAATTTGCATTTTCAAAGAAATTTACATGCATGGAACCTGCATCATCTATGCTTTGTAGTATGACTCCTATCATTATTTTGAGATTCATTTATGTTACTGTATATATCAATAGTTTATTCCTTTTATTGGTAAGTAACATTTCTTTGTATAGATATACCATAATTTGTTATTAACAAATTTACCTGTTGATGAACATTTAGGTTGTTACCGAGATTTTCACTATTGAAAATATGGTTTTTATGAACATTTATGTATATACATCTTTGTAGGGACATATCTCTTCATTTCTTTTGTATATAGATGCATAGAAGTAGAATGGCTGGGTCATATGGAAGGTGTAAGTTTAACGTTTTAAGGATCTGCCAAATTGCCTTCCAAAGTGGTTGTATCATTTAACATTCCCAGTAGAGCCTAGGAGAGTTCTGGTTGTTCCGCCTCCTCACCAACACTTGGTACTACCAGTGTTGTTACTTTCAGTGTGTACCAGTTTTAGATTGCATTTCCCTAATGCCCAATTATGTTCAGCATTTTAAAAAACGTGCTTATATGCCATCCATTTATGTTATTTGATGAAATGTCTTTTTAAGTGTCTCATCAATATTTTATTGCTTCCTGCTTTATTTTTTACTTATTTGTTTTTTGAGACAGAGTATCTCTCCGTTGCCTCAGCCCCCCGAGTAGCTGTGACTACAGGCGTGTGCCACCACACCCAGCTAATTTTTGTATTTTTAGTAAAGACAGGGTTTCCCCATGTTGGCCAGGCTGGTTTTGAACTTCAGACCTCAGGTGATCTGCCCACCTTGGCCTTCCAAAGTGCTGGGATTACAGGCATGAGCCACCGCACCCAGCCTTTTGTTTTCTTATTGTGTTTTGAGAAATCTCATGATATGACTACCAAATCTTTTATCATATATGGGATTTGCAAACATTTTTCTCCCAGCTCATGGCTTCAATTTTCATTTTTATAACAGTGCCTTTAAAAAGCAGAAGTTCTTGATTTTGATGAAGTCCATTTGATCATTTTGTTTCTTTGTTTATGCTTAATGCTTTTGTTGTCATATTGAAGGAATGCTTTGCCTAACCCAAGGTCACAAGGATCTCCTATGTTTCTTCTAGAAGTGTTATAGGATTTGATTTTTCTTTTTGGCCTATGATCAATTTTGAGTTCATGTTTTGCATATGATGAAAAAGCTATCCATTTTCCACTGAATTGCCTTTGCATCTTTGTCAAAAATCAGCTGATCATGGATGTGTGGTTCTATTTCTGGATTCTATTGGATTCCATTGATCTGCTTGTCTATCTTGATGTCAATTCCACATTGTCTGAATTACTGTAGCTTAATAATAAATTTTGAAAACACTTAAGTGATATGCTTTCCAACTTTATTTTTCAGCGTTGTTTTATCTGCTTTCAGTCCTCGATCTTTCCCTGTGAATTTTATAATTTGCTTATTGACTTGTACAAAGCCTGCTGCAATTTTGATTAGGATTGTGTGAATTCTAAACATCAGTTTGGAGAGAATAGACATGTTAGCAATATTGAGTCTTCCAACCCATGAGCAAGGCAAGTTTCTCATTTCTTTTAGGTTTTTATTAGTTAATCTCAGCATAGTTTTGTAGTTTTTGGTATACACATCTGGCACAAATTTTGTCAGATTTATCCTTAAGTATATCCTATTTTGTGCTATTATAAGTTGCGTTGCTTTTTAATTTCAATTTCTGATTAATTGTTGCTAGTATATGGAAATATAATACAGGTTTTTTTTTTGTTTTTTGTTTTGTATCTCAGCCTTGTATCTTACAAACTTGCTAAAATCACTTAGTTCTAGTAGCTGTATTTCTAGTTCCATGTCTGCTAATAAAGACAAATTTTCTTTCTTTTCCATTTAGATAGCTTTTTTTCCCTTGCCTTATTGCACTGACTTGATTAGAAGTAGTGAAAACAGACATCCTTGTCTGGTTCCTGATCCTAGGGGAAAGCACGAAGGCTCCCATCATTAAATGTGACATTAGCTGTAGGCTTGTCATAGGTGTCCTTCAGCAGGTGAAGAAGGGTTCTTTTATTCCTAGTTTGTTGTGTTTATATCAGGAATAGATGTTGGATTCTGTCAAATGCTTTTTTGTATCTTTTAGATGATCACATGGTTTTGTTAATATTGGGATTAATTTTTGAATGTTGATGCAATCTTGTGTTACTGGGATAAACTCCACTTGGTCATGATGTATTTCCTATTTTGTCTAGTATTGGATGCAATTTGTTAAAATAGTTTTAGAATGGCTCATCTCCATTCATGAGAGACATTGGTCTGTATTCTGCCTATTTTGTAATATCTTTGTCTCATTTTGGTTTTAGATAATTCTGGTCTCAAAGAATGAGTTGAGAAACATACCTACCTTTGCAATTTTCTGGAACAGATGTTGTACAATTGGTATTATTTCTTCCTTTAATGTTTGGTGAAGCCATCCGAGACTGGAGTGGCTTTATACTACAACTGTAATTTCATTAATAGGTAGTGAACAATTCGAATTACATATTTCTTTTTGAGTTAGCTTTGGTAGCTTGTGTCTTTCAAGGAATTTGTTCATTTCCTAGTCATCAAATTTAGTGGTGTAAAGTTGTTTATAACAGTCTCTTATTTTTCTTTTAATAACTATAAAATCTGTAGTGATACCATCACTTTCAGAGAGTTTGCCTGGTTTGGTAGCTGCCAATCACAGGAGTAATGACATTGCAGTGATTGATGGGTTAGGCTGAGGAAGTGCAGGTGGGAAGGAGTGAAGTGGGGACCGTCTCCAGGGTAGGGACTGGGGAAGCCACTGAGGCAGAGATGTTGAAGTAAAGGCATAGATTATGTGCAAATTCCGTGCCGTTTTATACCAGATACTTGAGCACCGGTGGATACTAGTATCTGTGGGAGGTCCTAGAACCAATCTCCAATGGATACTGAGGGACAGCTGTGTGTGTGTGTGTATTTGTTATAAGAAATTGGCTCATGCAATTATGGAAACTGAGAAGTGCTAAGATCTGCAGTAAGCAAGCTGGAGATTGAAGAAAGCTGGTGGAATAGTTCCAGCCTGAATCTGAAGGCCTGAGAACCTGGAGAGCTGGTGGTGTAAGTTCCAGTCAGAGGGCAGGAGGAGACTGATGCTCCAATTCCAGTGTCAGACAGGTGAAATTCCCTCTTACTCAGACATTTTGTTGTACACAGGCCTTTGGTTGACTGGAGGGGGGCCAACCACATTAAGGAGGGCAGTCAGCTTTATTTGGTGTACCAATTCAAAATGTCAATCTCACCCAGAAATACCCTCACAGGCATACCTAGCATAATGATGTTTCAAATGCCTGGGCACCCTGTGGCCCGGAAAAGTTGATACATAAAATTAACCATTGCGCATTTTAAAATTATATTCTATCTGGCCTCTGGAGGATAGGACTCACTCTCTCACTCTGACATGGTGTTGCTTTCCTAGTGTGCATTGATTTCTTGTTTAAAATAAAATAATCTCTTTTTAAACGTAAAACGTTATGGAGTATTTGAGAAAACTAGTTTACCTATATCTTCTTGGAGACCAAAAGACAATAGTAGTAATTTTAAAGTAATTTTCTCAAGAGACAAATTTTCTTAAATACAGAGGAAGACATTGACCAGAGTTTCCAGTCACTCGTCATTAAATTAAAAAACCTGGCACTCAGTATTTGCTTAGAATGGCTAACAGGCTTGTTGAAAAAAGAAAAGCCTTAAAAATTCCTCTCAGTAAGTTGAATTGATAGAAAATAAAAGCAGTATAGAGAATAGGAAAAAAGCCCTAGAGAACTTGAGAAATTTATGGCAATCAAATAATTACAATAACTGTATTTTGAATTATTTCCAAATTAACTACTTCTAAAATTCACTTACTAATCTGTGGTTATTCATGGTTTGGCATATACCTATTTATAAACTGTGACATTTTAACATTTAAAAGATTATGATAAGATCACTTTTAAGAGAGAGAGATATATATTATTTTAAATAAAAGTTATATTTTTATATTTCAGAGTATTTGTAAATTTGAAAGCTTGCTGATTTTTATTTATTTTTACTTCACTTATTTATTTATGTTCATTTTATCTGGCAATGGTGTCACATTGAACATTTTTCTCTACAGAAACTTTTAAGGAATCCTTCTGTTGTTTAGTGTCATTATCTCCAAGAATGTAACAAACTCTCATCTTGTGCCTCCTAACAGGATACACTGAGAAACACTAGCTTCTTCTGTGACATTCTTGCCAACATTCTCAGCACCTGAATGTAAGTGCAGAAACATAAGACAGCATTGAATTGAGGGATATTCTACCAAATAATTGACTGAAACTCTCCAAAAGAGGCAATGTCAGAAAAGACAAGCAATGCGGAGGTGACACAGGAGGATGTGTGATAACTAATTGCAAACTGTGAGTTTCTTTGGGTCCCGCAAAAGACCTGAATAAATACAAAAAAAGACATTCAAATGTCCAAGAAGGAAATAAAAAAAAGATTTGATTATGGTAGTTATCAAGACATGCATATGAAATGCACAGTGAAATACTACCACAAGTATACCAAAGTATGGAAAATTAAAACTACTGACAACATCAAGAGGGGGCAATGATGTAGGACAACTGGAATTCTCCTACATTTTTGTTGGGAATAAATTAGTAAAGACACTTGGAAATTGGCAATATCTACAAAAGCCTAATAGTGTTGAAGCAAACATTGCACTAAACAAAGTTAAGCATATCCTATAGTCTGAATGCTGTCTTCCACCAAAATTTATATGTTGAAACCCAAAGTCCAATGTGTCAGTATTAAGAGGTGGAACCTTCGGGAGGTGATTAGGTCCTGAGGAAAAAGCCCTCATGAATGGGATTTGATGTCCTCATAAAAGAGGCCCCAGAGAACTACCTTGCCCCTCTGTCATGGGAGTATGCAGTGAGAAGGTGCCATCTATGAAGCAGAGAACAAGCCCTCACCAGACATCAAATTTAATGGCACTTTGATCTTGGACTTCCCAGCCTCTAAAACTGTAAGAAAAAAATTTATGTTGTTTATAAGCTACCAAATTTATGGTCTTTTGTTTAGCAGCCTGAACAGACTAAGACAGCCTATAAGGAAGTGTTTGTTCAATGCTATTACTGTAGGGGAGAGAGACCAGAACATAGTCTGTGCTCAGCTTCACTAAAACAAAGGACTGGAGAGTTTTCAAGAAGTGGGGTGGATATTAGGACATGTGGGTTTGCTATTTGGCCTTACCTAAAGGAAAAGTAAGTTTTCTCACATCTTCCTGGCAGAAGGTAGTTTTACAACTCCAAGCAAGGTGCCCACTGATATTAGTCTCCCACCCTCCCACAGAAACAGGGAAGTAAGACGCTGTCTTCCTTGTGATTTTTGAAACAGCTCCGAGGTCCTTAGGAAAGAGTCCTGCATTGAAAAATTGTCAGGAGGCTTTTAAAAAGATTTACATGTCCAAGGAACAGAGAAATCATTCACAACGACAAGTTTTCTAAAGTCAGTGCTCTGATAGAATGGCCATGTGGTTAGGTCATCTGGATTCCATTAGGACCGGGGTAAGAGGAAGATCAGGTGCCTAGAGGCAAGAAGAGACCTATTTAAAGTATAGTCAAACTGAGGGAAAGTTAAGGCTGCCTTAGTACGTAGGTATATTCTCTGGCCAAGTGTTATGGCTTGAATGTTTTTGTTTCAAATTCGTATGTTGAAACTCTAAACCCCAATTTGATGTTATTCAGAAATGGGGCCCTTGGGAGGTAATTTGAATTATATGAGGTGTTGAGAATAGGACCCACCATGATGAGATTAATGCCCTTAAAAGAAGAGAGACTAACACACTGAGGAAATGCCATGTGAGGACACAGAGATGGCAGCTGTCCACATCCCAGGGAGAGGGTCCTCTCCAGAACCCAGACATGCTGGACCTCTGATTGCCAACTGCCAACCTCAAAAATGCAAACCAAATTTCTCTTATTTAAGCCACTGAGTCTGTGGTATTGTATTATGGCAGTAAGAGACGATGGAAGTAGAGTGGGGTAATTGACTAGGAGTCTGGAAATACTCTATATCTTGATTTGGTGGTAGTTACATGGATTAAAATTATTAGCTATTATTTGAAAGTCACTAGGCATATACTTATGACTAGCATACTTTGTATAAGTTCTAATTCAATGAAAAAATAAAGTAAAATAAAAACATTTGGGGTACAGCTACAATGGAACTTAATGGGAAATTTGTAGATTTTGATGCCTATGTTAGAAAAAAACAAGGCTAAAAGAACCTATGCATCCAACTTAATTAGAAATGTGTAAGTAGAATAAACCCAAATGACTCAGAGGAAAGAAAATTCAAAAAATAAAAGAAGATACTTATGAAACAGCAGATAAATTATATAATAGAGAGGATCTACAAAATGAAAATCTGATTCTTTGAAAAAGTAAAATAACCTCCAGAAAGATTAACTGCAATGAAGAAAAATACAAGATTGTACTTAGATAAAAAAGAGTAAAAATGAAAACGGAGACATAATTATAGATGCAGCTGAGATTACAATATAATAAAATAATACTATAAACAACTTTATGTCAATATATTTGAAAACCTAAGAGAAACAGAAAAGTCTTCAAGATGTATAATTTACAAAACCAAGCTTGTAAGGAAAAAAACAACCTGAATGGGCCTATAAACATTTAAAAAACTAAATCAAAAATTTAATGTTCTCTCATAAAGAAAACACCCGTTTCGGATGATTTTGCAAGTAAATTTCAGCAAACGAAAAGAAAGCGATGATCTACATTTACAAAAAGAATATCTTGCCATTATTTTTAAAATAAAAGCATACTCTTCAACTGATTTTATAAAGCTAATATAACTTTGATACCTGTATTAGTCCATTCTCTCACTGCTGCTAGAAATACCTGAGACTGGTAATTTATAAAGAAAAGAGGCTTACTTGACTCATGGTTCTACAGGTTGTACAGGATTCTGCTTCTGGGGCGGCTTCCAGAAACTTAAAATCATGGTGAAAGGTAAAGAGGAAGCAGGCACGCCTTACACAGGTGGAGCAGCAGGAAGAAAGGGAGGAGGTGCTATACTCTTTTACACAATTAGGTCTCGTGGTAGGTTACTCACTATCATGAGAACAGCACCAAGAGGGAAATTGGCCCCCGTGATCCAGTCACCTCCCACCAGGCCCCACCTCCAACACTGGGGATTACGAGTTGACATGAGATTTGGGCGGGAACACAGACCCTATCCGTGTCAATATCAGAACCAGAGATAAACTGTACAAGAACACAACATCAAAAGCCAATCTAAAGTGATGGATAATAGACATGTTCTTAATTAATATTTTATTACTTAATTTTTAATTAATTGTGACAAATCAAACCCAACGTTATTATAAGAATATTATATGAAAAGCATTTTGTATCATGAAATGTAAGGTTGGTGCAACATTTAAAAATAAATTTTTAAGTTTAACCAAGTTGGCAGGTTAAATAAAATGAAGGAATTGCTCAATCACTTCAAGAGGTGTAGAACAAAACATTCATTAAGCTTTAACACGTATTCAGGAGAAAAATTCTTAACAAACAAAATAGAGAGGGGATTTCCAGTACTTTTTTGTTTTGAACACAGAGTATCACTCTGTCACCCAGGCTGGAGTGCAATGGTGCGATCTTGGCTCACTGCAACTTCCACCTCCCAGGTTCAAGCGATTCTCCTGCCTCAGCCTCTTGAGTAGCTGGGATAACAGGCCCCTGTCACCATGTCAGCTAAGTTTTTTAAAAATTTTTACTAGAGATAGGGTTTTACTATGTTGGCCAGGCTGGTCTCGAACTCCTGAGCTCAGGTGATCTGCCCGCCTTGGCCTCCCAAAGTGCTAGGATTACAGGCGTGAGCCACCATGCCTGGTCCAGTACTCTTATTCAGTAGTGAACCCTAGGTGTTGGCCAGAACAGTATACAAAAGCACAATAATTTGAATAAGAAAACAAAACCATATTCCTAGATTATATGATTATATGACTGCATCACAAATAACAGAGAATTATTAAATTCTCTATTATTCAAATATATTCAAATTATTCAAATATTATTTAAAGTATAAATTATTCAAATATAAATCAAAAACAATTTTACCACAGCAGATGAAAATCACCATAGGTTATACACTAGAGCCTAAACACTAGTCAGATGCTGGGGTTCAAACTACAGTCTTGCACTTGCTAGAGATTGTAGAGGGGTGAATTAATGAACCCTCTCAGTGCTTCAGTCTCCTAATCTGAGAAGTGGTTATGATAACAGGACCTAGCTCATAGAGTTGTTGAGAGGATCTAATCAGTATATAAAGAGATTAGCTCAGGACTTGGTACGGTAGAACACGGCATACTATTAGTAACTATCATTATTATACAAGAGCAAGTTGCATTTTTATGCATCTAAATAGCAATAGTTAGAGAATGTCGTTAAATTTGCACTAACCCCAAACCATAAGATTCTTAGGAATAATAATTAACAAAAAATAAGCAAGATTGTTATGTTGAAAATTGTCAAATGCTATAGAATATCATTAAAGATGACCAAAATAAATGGAGCTATTTCATGTCATTCATAGAAAGGCCTTGAGTTGAAAAGTTGTCAGTTCTCCCCCACTTGTCTTATTGATGCAATGCAATTCTAGTCCAAATCCGAGCAGTGTTTTCTGTGGAATTTGAAACATGTATTTAAAATTTTATATAAATAAGCAAAGGGCCAAAATAACCAAGACACTTCTAAAGAAAAAGATCAAGTTGAGAAGATTTGCTTTAGCAGACATTAAAACTTATTATAAAACTCTAGGGATGTAGCGTGGTGTGTACACAGGGATAGACAAACAGATCAATGGCACAGAATAGAGGGCTGAGCTCAGAAGCGTAATTCTCTTCTTTGTGGAAATGCGAGATGATAAAGAACTGGCATTAGAGATCCGCAGGGAAATGATAGTGTGCTAGGAAAACTGATTTTCCTTATGTAAAAGATGAAAACAAAAGCTTTGCTGACAATTAACCCATTTATGCCGAAAGCTGCAATTTTTTGTGTGAAAAATTAGACCTTGATGATGACCTTGAGCAGTTGCATATCAATAATGCCCACAAGCTTAGCATTCTAATAATGGGACACTAGGCATAAATGGGCTAATAACTTCAATGTTAAAAAAATTAAAGTTCTACCGGAAAATATGACAAAATAATTTATAACCTTAGTGAAGTGAAGGATTTTTGTCATACATTTGTGACAAAACAATAAGAGGAAACACTTGAAAAAATCAACATTAAAATACATGTATTTAAATTACTTTAAAAATATATCATAAAAATTATAAAAATACAAACACAAACTAAGAGATGAGAGTTTCACACATTTAATGATAAAAAAGATAATTATCTTAAATATAAAGTATTTCCATGAAAGAATCTGTAAGCAAAAGGCAAACAACCACATTGAAAAATAGACAAAGATCTGAACAGCTACTTCACAAGAGAAAATAATAAAAGGCCAATGATCAATATCACTAATAAGAAAAAGTAAAATAGAAATTAGAGAATAGACTCACATTTAAAAAGTCTGTTGATACCAAATCTTGGCAAAGATCAATAACAGTCCTTGCACATGGCTGGTGGGATCAGGCATTGGTCAAACCACTTAGGAAAATGACCTTGCATAACTTAGTAAAGCTAAGATATTCTACTCCCAGTTAGAAACCCTAAAGAAGCTCTTACATATATGTTCAGAAGACATGCAAAAGCATGTTCATAGCAAGAAAAATAAACATAAACAATAAACAATGAATCATTCAAAGGAACAAATGATATTGCACCATACAATAGAATCAGAGTCATCATCTTGCTCAGTTCTGGTGCGCTGTTCCCATAGTCAGCACTATTCATATAGAACACAATGTTACTAATACTGTTGGGAGGCTGTACAGCTTTGGATGGGATACCACACATTATGGAAAATTAATTAATAACAGCTACCAACATAAAACATCATGCAGAGCAAAAATAGCAGGTGTCAATTACTTTTGTATAAAATCCAGGAATAGGTAAACTGATCATTATGTTTTGTAAGGTGAATATATATGGCAAAGGCATAATAAAGTAATTATTAACACAAAATACAAGATAGTATTAAATCTGGGGGAAGAAAAGAATGTGATCCATCAGGTCAATAGGAACTCCAAAGACATTTATGATCTTCTGTTTCTTAAGCTGGGTAGTGGATATTAGATGTTTATTCAACTTACTATTAACATATATATATACACACACACACATACACACACATTGTTTTATGAGTATGATGTATTTCACAATAAAAATAAATTTAACAAAAGAATGAACAAATCATGATATAAGATGATGTGACAAGAACTAAAATCAGCTAAGGGAAATGAATCTAAGTTAGGTAAATTTTATAATCAAACTAAATGTAATTTCCCTATTAAAAGACAAAAATCTTTTAGATTGGCAATGAATGACTTTCAGTTAGCATATCTCAAATAAAGTGACAAGAAATATAAATGTGAAGTGATAGGCAAAGATGTATCAGGTAAATTTAAACAAAAGGACATCAGGTATCAAGCTATTAATATAAAAAAGTAGACTTTAATGAAATAAACACAAAAGCAGAAATTCTGTCATTTGGTATAGAAAAGGATATGATTCATAGTGAAGATAAAATTCAAACTTTAATGTGCCTCTTTCAATGTTGGACAGATGAGCATAAAAAGTAGAAAATTAATAAAAAGCTGAATATTCCACTGTGCTTAAGACCCACATTAAGACCTATTTTTGTATATCTTCACGCTTCTGCAATTAAGACCTTGATGTAATTATCAGTGTCCATACAAGTGTGTATTTCATCATTGGTGCCTATATTGTTGTCACTGCAAGTTATTTTTGGTGCTGTATTTTTTGAGAGAGCTGCCATTAATTTTGAAACAATGTATTGTTATTTGAAGTTGAAAATTTATTGTGAATGCTGAAAATTGTTGAAATGAAATGGTGATGCAATAGTTGATATTAGGGAAGCAAATACATTTGGATGAGTGAGTGAAATTTCCTATTTTCTTGCAAAGCAATGGCCATGTTTTATGGGGCGTAAGAAAGGCTGACACCTTCCTTGCAAGTGGAAGCTGGGCTATTGTATTAACTATCACATACCACAGGAAATAATGCAAACACCAAAACTTGCAGAAATGGTTTCAGCAGCTGGGAAGAAAATCTGAATTAATAGTATTATGTTTGGTGACATTTAAAAGTGTTTCATAATGCCCATGTCCTAAAGTTCCTGATGGCACAATAAGCAATATTGGGATGAAAAATGAGCATTTATGACTTTAACACCCATAACTATTTAAAAGTGTCAGACTGAATATATTTTGAAATTATCTTACAAATATTTAATTTTATATATGATCAAGGCTAATATATAATAAATACATCTAAACATATCTAAAATAACTCTTTACATATTTTAAAATAACAATTCAAGTGGAAGAAAATGTGGATCACAAGTCAATTGTCAGCTTTTATTTCCTTAGTGATATGTGAAATAATAATACATTTTAGAGCTGAGGTCATATTAGCATTTATGAAACAAGGTACAATTTATTTATTTATTTCCTTCCCATCTTACTGTCTAGAAAGTATACACATCAAATACTGGGCCCTCTGAATTGGTCTTTTACAGTTCAACTTTTCTGTTTTCCATTCTTAAATCCTGAGAGATTTTCTGAACTTTTTCTCTTAGCTCTTCTGGTTTCTTTTTTCAACAATGTTCTAAACTTCACAAACTGACTATCTTGCCTTTTGGTTATTCCTTTTTAGTATTTGTGTATGTATGCATATGTGTGTGTGTGTGTGTGTGTGTGTAATGACTTCTTGAGTTAGCTAAAAATGCTAATCAAAATTTTTAATATTCCTATCTGAAATGTTTCTTTCAGAGTCAGCTCTTCTGAGTGTCAATCTTGGTTCTTGCACTGCAAACTAATGATGTTCTCCACAGCTCCTTGTAAATGTTGATTGTCCATTCATATCTAGTAATGATAATTTGATTATTGAGGTAGGTAGCTGATTTATGTAATCTCTACTGCTGAATACATGGGACACATGTCTCACGAAGTGTGACTAATTGGGCAGCCTGCTTTTTATGGACAAATATGTCGACCTGCATTTTGCGCAGGCAAAGAAGCCCGGTGGGGTGGCCCCCTTCTAGCTACTTCCACTCCCCTTCCTCTGCCTTCACTACCTTGAATTTCAGAATTAGATGAGTTCTACTATTGGGCTCTATCAGCCATGTTAAAGTCTCCTTTTCTCTCAGGGCAGATTTTAAGAATTACTTTACAAAAGAAGTCCACAATTATTTTTCTTTAGGGAGTAATTCTGGGTTGCTGATTACCCTGCCAACAGAAGGATGGGAGCCATGGATCCACTGGGTTCTGCCTCTTTCTTCCCTCCCTCCAGTCAGTGTCCGCTGGCTCATGAACCAGTCTGAGAATTCTGATTCCCCCCAGTGCCTGGTATTCTTCTTTATGTATACTGAGCAAGCTCCTCCACCCTGATTTATCCTTCAATATTCTGCCATATACATTATTACTTCCAGAAATCAACCCAAACTTTCCAGCTACCATGGAATACCCTCCTATCTCTCCAAATTTCTTTGGTATGTTTCCTTTTCCCATTCTTACAGTCATTACAATAGGATATTTAGAGGTAAAGGAGGCAAGCCTATGTTCTTGCAAGCATATGTTCTTTATCTGCTCTCACATGCCAATAGTTGCTATTTATAGATTGTCTACTTTTGTCATTTCCTATTGTGGTAGTGAAGGTTGTAATAATGAGCAAAAGAGATGCAAAACAATGTAATTATTAACTGTCCTAACTAAGTGTTAAGCAAGGAAGTAAAGAATGCCATGAAAAGGTAACCTGGGAGACGTATTTAGATTGGCAGTGAGGGAAACCCTCTTTGAGAAAGTATCATTTAAGATCTAAATTTTGAGTGAGGCTATGTTAATGGGGAAAGGTGTTTCGGAAAGAAGGAAGGGCATGTGCAAGTTCCTGATGGTGAAAGATGATGCTTATTGAAGGAGAACAGAAACTGTGTCTATGTGGAAGTAGAGTTATGAACCAGAAGGAGAATGGTAGCAAAAGAAACTAACGAGGCCGGTAGATCTGGGACATCAACATTGTTAAGTTAAACCAGGAAAAAGACTTATATTTAATTATTCATGCTATTGGCACCTTAAAGAGTTTTGAGGTCAGGAGGGAAACACTTAAATTTGCAGTGTCTAAAGGTAATTTGGACTACTATATGGAGAATAAAATAAAAGGAGGCAAAAATAGAAACAAGAAGCCCAGTGAGGATATCATTTTAATAGTTCTTGGCAAGAGATGAGCGATATTAATTGAAAGTAGTGGAGGAGTGTATGTAGAAAAGGAAATTGTTAGAGACATATTTCAGGGAGGAATGATACGTTCTCATGTGGACAGAATGTACCAGGATAGGTATGGGAATGGTGAGGGCAGATAAATTATACAAGGATTCGGGATAAGCAAAGGACTGAAAAGAGGTGCCTTTCTTGCTGAAGGCTTTGGGTGAGATGGGGACCAAGGGTTCCATTTTGAACCTGTTGCAACTGAGGTTCCTGCAATGTATACATTTAAATTTCACAAAGGTAGCCTCATAGCTGGGTATGAAACTTGGGAGAGAGTTCCAGATGGATGAAAGGGCCCTGGGAATGGCTGGGAATGCTGAAGACCTCAGAAGAGAGAGGGTGGGCTGAGCAGCCTATCAACAATCCTTCCTCGTGCCAACTCACTCAGTCTTTTCATGCCAGACTCCTTTCACTGCGGTAATCCTGTTTCATAAATAATATATCTTGTTTTCTGTTGCATATTCCAAACAGTTTCCACACATTATCTCTGGATTCTGCGGGAGATCATTTTCAGATTATCTTTTTTCTGAGTATTTTGCATGCTGCTTCTTTTTGTTTGATCGGAGATTGTTTATCTCTTTAGGCTCCACGCTGTTTTGAAAAATTTCTTGAAAATTCTTGAAAAAATGTGAGACCTGTATATCTGGAAGGCAGACTGAGCTACCTAGATTCAAATCCTTTAGCCAGTTTCTCAAAGGCTAGCAATCTGAATATCTCATCTATTGAGTCATCCTCAGGCCCTCTCCTATTAAGCACATTTAAAAATAATAATAATAAATCTTACCTTTTGGGCCTTTTTATTTTTTCTCCTCTCTATAATGTTTAATTCTGTAGGCTCCAGGTTTTAGGATGCACCATGCTTTCGCCAGCCCTCCATTCTTTTTGCTCATTATTTTTCCAGAACATACCATATTCTAGAAGCATAATGGGCAAAAAGTTTTTGTCCCTGTGGCTGTTGTCATGTGTCAGACAGACCTAACTTCAGAGGGCATCGGCCTGCGCAGTTGTGGAGGTGGACAAATACCAGGGTCCAGCATTTGGTGAACTTCAACTTCAGCCCTGACCAGGGCTGTCTCAGTAACCAGGCAAGGGTGGATTTGTAGATCGACTTCAGAAACTGGCTCCCCGGAGGTAGGGAAGGCAGTTGCTAACAATTCCAAGTCACTAACTAGTTATATGACCTTAAGCAAGTTACTTAAAGTCCTTTGGGCTCAAATTCTCTTTTGAAACATAAAAGGGTTTGCCTAGATGATCCCTAAGAGACTTCCAGCTTGACGTTCTCGAACAAATCTGCAGCACAAGACTATTTTGGGTCATATGCTTTCCTTTCTGCATTGAGATTTTTCATTACTTTGTAAGCTTTTCTTATTTCAAAGATGACTTTCGCTGTTAAAAATCTAACTTCACTCTGGTGTGCTTGTTATGTCGATACCTTTTTCATTTCAGTTAAGGGCTTTGATGATAGTTTCCAGTGAGAGCATGGCAAAATAAAATCATGTTTTCTGTTCTAACATTTGTTTCATCTTCATCTTTTGTCAGCGGAAATACCGCTATTTGTCATTTCAACATTTTCCAGCGACACCTCTTTCCTCATTTGGGGCCTTTGAAGTTTCTCTCATTAGAATGAAGGCCTTTGCCAACAGTTCTCCAGGGCTGCTGCTTATGTCAGAGAAAGGGGTTTAGGCAAGCCTACTTAAGTGTTAAGCAATGTCTCTAGGCAATCTCCTTCTCCTCCTAATAAAAAGAGTGACATTCAATTAGAGAACCAAGGCTTGGAGGAAAAGCCTGCCGCAGGGCTCAGTGGCTCAGGTTGCTTCAGTGCGACTGTATGTTAGAAAGCTTATTTATACCAGACAAACTCTAGACACCTTTTCCCCTGGAAAGAGTCCATGACCTGACAATTCTTTCCCAGAAAGAGGGCTGGGAGTCTGGGCCTGAGGGCTGAGGGGAGAGCTGACCCGGTATCCCTTTCTGAGAAGCACACTGGTGACTGAAGTGTGCAGTCAAGTCCTTCATCCAGGAAAGGCTTTGCTCATCCAGTCGTTCACAATGGTTTTCAGCAGGTACAGAAAGAAAACTTTCCAGCTATCTCTACTGAGACCATTTTTCCCAGATCCCAAATTAGGGCACAACACAAGTGTGTTTTGGGAGACAACAGATTTAAAATTAGGTTGATTCCATAAAACCCAGGACCTACCTATGATATAATTCTTCAGTGCAGGGTAGATTGCCATAAGGTTTTTGTTTTGTTTTGTTTGTTTCGTTTAGGTAGAGAGAAAAATCAACGTGGGAGGAAGAGATAAACTTTTGTATTCTAAGGGAAGCCAGTGATTACAAAGGGGTTTGTGGGAAAGTCACAGAGATTCAATATTTGAATAGGGAGGCAGTTTAGGAATATTCTAAATGCCTCCCTTATTTTATGGAATCAAAACCCGGAGAGTTCATATGGCTTGCTCAGCACTAAGCACAGATCCTTAAACACGATGACGGTTAATGTTTTCAGATTTCATAAGAAGCATACATCTTGTTGGTGGAAGTCCTGAATTATGGATATGGAAGACAAATGGGGGCCATGAGATCACTGTTGAAGAGCTGCTGAAGTTTCAAATCCTCATTTTCCATGGTATGTTCTAAACCTTGCTCTAAGTCCTAAGATTTGCATCGTTGGAAGTAGCAACAGAGAGCTGTTTTTGCACTTCCTTCTAGATTTGTAGATCTTCATCTGCCAACATACGAAAAGAGAAATCATGGCATTATCCTTGATTTCCACCTCTCTGGTGCCCCTATAGCCAATAAAAAAACCTGTCTGTTCACAGCTCCACACATATTTTCCCTCTTCCCAATGCCTAACTAGCTCTACTGCTTTAGTCTGAAGACTAGACTGTCCCTTCCTGACCCTATTCTTTTAATTGATATTAGGGTCATAATTTTACAAAGTAAATACAGTTATACCACACTCCATTTTTCGGTGAAGTGAGGACACTTGAGCAGAAGCTTCCTGTTCCCCTGCTCGCTCTTCTCTTGACTTGGTTACAAATAGACCTCCAGGAATCCTTCAGCTAGAGTCAGGATTAGGCCAAGGATGATTTCTTTCTACATGAATTCTAGTGTGATTTTAAAAGTGCTTTAAAAATACTCAGGTACTTGGACACAGGAAGGGGAACATCACACACCGGGGCCTATTGTGGGGAGGGGGCAGCGGGGAGGGATAGCATTAGGAGATATACCTCATGTAAATGACGAGTTAATGGGTGCAGCACACCAACATGGCATATGTATACATATGTAACAAACCTGCACGTTGTGCACATGCACCCTAGAACTTAAAGTATATAAAAAAAATACTCAGTTACAAAAATACTGATTCTAAAACAAGCTTTTCCTATGAGGGCAGGGATCAGATATAACTTTTATTGTACCCCATCAAGGAAGAGAGACAAAGTATGTGGATAGAGATCCATAGGTCCGTCCGATTGACTTGATGATGATGATGATGTTAACAAAATCAAGCACAATTTTTCAGTATGTTCTACAATGGTAGGCCCTGTATTAATAGTGCCTGTACATGATCTAGCTGAATCTTCACGAAGCCCCAATGTGTTAAGATCTCCCCCCCATTTTATATACGGGGAAAAAGCTTATTATTGAGAGATTTGACATAATGGACCCCAAATCAAACACCTAATAAGAAGCAAAGAAGGATTTGAACTCACTGGATTGAACTTCCCTATGGATACGCTGATCATTAGAGACAGCAGCAGCCTCTGCAGAGTGCTGAACCACACTGCACACCACCAGCCTCCTACCTTCTTTCCAAAAAGGATAAGTAAAATGATCATGATTGTTCATATGGAATTTATTTGACTCTTGTTTTGACTGGAGACAAAAGTTTTATTATAGAAATACTAGTTATAATAATAATTTTAAAATGCCACCCTATTTAGAGCTACATTACATACCATGCTGGTCACAATCACAATTGTCCCAGTTTTTTTTTTTTTTTTTAATTTTTTTTTTTATTATACTTTAAGTTCTAGGGTACATGTGCATAACGTGCAGGTTTGTTACATATGTATACTTGTGCCATGTTGGTGTGCTGCACCCATCAACTCGTCAGCACCCGTTTTGAATTTCTTTCGGGAGTTCAAAAACAGACTAAAAACATTTCCAATATGATACCACTTGGTGTCGCTATTAGTCTGTATGAATTGAATGAGTGACACTTTCCTTCTCACATAGTCTAGACAAATGACAACGTTTTTATTTTAAAGAAATACTTTCAGGCTAACCTGGAATGGATCTATCAGAATTCAGCTAACATTCTTGGTTTTTAATTTTGTTTTTCCACAATGTAACAGTGATCAACTTTAGGTTGATTTCAGAAGACACATTCCTGAAGAAATACATCTTCGGTAATTAAAAATAAAAAGTCTCAGTTATTGCATGCAAGTCTCTTGGTGCTTTGAATGGAAACAAAAGAACCATAAGGAAACCCTTAAAAGTGTTATCAAGAGCAAATCAATGCAAAGTGAATTGGAATGCTTAGAATTGATTTGTTACAACTAATAATTTGATTAATATTACTCATGTAGTTTTATTCTGCAGAAGATTTTGTAAACAGGTAGATCTATTAAAGTGGGTAGAAAAAAATAGATATTGAATAATTATGAGCTAAAGACATTGTGTTAAGTGATTTCCATGTATAAAGTCTAATCATCATTATCACCATTTTAATTCTTTACCTTTGTTTACTGTTTTGCAGATAACTTTTAATGACTTACGAGACAGAGGGCAAATATTAAAAATACTCAGGGAAACCATTAGAAACAAAGGAAATACAGGGAAAACATCTATGAATTACACTTCCTATTTTTTCTGGTTTTATGAAAGCGTTCCAACGTTTATTAGACACACCTTGATATTGAAGTGCATATTTTCCTGGTTATTGCTAAGATCATCAGAATACTTCAGGGCTTTGGGAAAAATATTAAAAACAAACAAAGTCAAAGAGAAAATGAATGTCTCTCATTTTTTTTTAGTTCTAAGGATTCTAACCTCCACTTATGAGCAAACACCAGCTGGGCGAAGATCAAGGGCGGTCCAGATGCATGAGAGCCAACTACATCATGACTGTCACAGTCTTTTTGCTGGTACAGATTTCATCCTCAGGTCTGGAGCTGTATACAAAACTGCCTACTGGAAATTGTCTTTCAGATGTCTGCAGGCATTTCACACTTAACATATTTCAAAATAAAGACATTTTCCATCCCTGCATCTGCTGCACCCCATACAGCCTTCATCTGATTTACCACCTGTGATTCCAGTCTCTCTGAACAGCACCATCATCCAGTCAGTTCTCCAAGCCAGAAACCCGGCAGTCATCTTAGACTTCCCCTTACTCTCGCCTCCTGCATCCCGTCACTTCTGTCTTCCTTGCCTACTTGTCCTGTGTGTACTGCTACATCTCATAATCTGTCTTCATTTCTCGTACCTAGGGCCAGTGCTCTAGTTCAAGTCTTCATCATTTCTCTCTTGGAAAAAGATTGTTATTTCTTAACTCTTGCTCCCACTTCTCCTCTACTCCATCCTCCAGATGTGATTGCCAGAACCAATCACAGAAATCTAATTGAACCATACACCTGTTCACAACTTTCCAATAGCTAACCATTAGCTATAGGATAAACCACTCTCTTTCACATTATATAAGAAAAACCTTTAGTATCTACCCCATGTTTAATACTACACTACGCTGTTAAGATTTATGCCACAGCAACACTGACCTACCCAGTAAATGGTCAATACATTTTGGTTGATTAATAAAGATAAGTGACAGTGTGATTTGATGGCCCATGAACTCTCCCATATCAACCTCACCAATTGTCACCTCACCATTAAGACTATCTCCTTCCAGTCCTGAAAGTTTCATTGGGTTCAAAATTGAAAAAAAAGAAAACATGAAAAGCTTTGGGAGTATTCAGCTTTCCTAGGAACTGTGTACAACAGTTAGCCAACTAAGGAGCTTCACTGTGCTGAGGTGGATTCTGTGTTTAGAATCTGGGGCGTGGCCAGAGGATGCTGCAGGTACTCTTGACTTGCTTCACAAGGTGGCTTGGGGCCTTTGCTGGGAAGAACTCTGCTTTTGTAATTCTGACAGCTGGATAACCTTGGGTAAGTTACTCTAGTTTCTTCCAAGCAAAGTTAAAATAGCAACATAAACCTACCCCCCACAGGCATGTTAATAAGTACAGTCTTCCCCAAAGTGCAATGTACGGATTTTCATTAGTCATAGGGCTACAATAATAGTTAATTGTCCCTAGTTCTCCTTGTTATTTACTGTTCACTCAACCAAAATATGTTACTGAAGGGACTGAGGGGAGAAAGTTGCAAAATATGCTGATGTTCCAAATAAGTTGCCAAGATAATAAAAAACAATGTAATCAGACTGCAAGAAGACCTTCTGATTTCCATCCCAACTAATCATTAGAGATTCTATTGCAAACTAATTTTCTTATCTCTTGTCTCTCAGTCAGCTCCTCTGCCAAGGACTTAAGGACTCAATTTATCATCTCCCATAACAGGTGCCTTAGCTGCCAATGTGCCTGGGCCCTGGACCTGCCCAAATGATTTAAAGCAAAATTGATTGTGACTCACAATATTTATGCTTTGGATCTTAAATACAAATGCTTAAATACTGAAGTAACAAGACAATGCAACACTGACACTACATACTATATATACAACTTTCGTTCTCCTGATTTCTTCTTTTACATGCTGTATAGTGTCCTCATAATCAACCAAATGTGTGATACTACAAAAGATCCTCTCTTTCCCCCTCGTTATACCAGGATATGAGAATAAAAAGGCAGGACAAAAAGAACTTTCAGAAAGATGTATCTCTAGACACCAAAAATCAAAGCAGCTGACCAAGGCATATATTTCAGTTGACCCATCTCAATCTTTCCAATATACTCATTAGTGAATTGACAGGCCAACCACACTGATTGGTTCTATATATTAAAGAAAGATAAACAAATCTCAATGCAGGTGAATCATTACGGCATCAGAAGTATTAGAAAGTACAGGAAGTTGGCCATTAAGGAGATTTGTACCTTGTTGACCTTTTAAAAGTTATAACTAACTAAACATAGTGTGTATCTAGTCCAGTTTTGGACTTCACTGGATACATGCCTCTCAAGCATCTAGTCTGGAACCTTCCTTTTAAGCCCAGCAATAATTCCCTAACAAGATGGTTCTCTCTCTTGACGTTTTATTACTCAGATTTACAGCCACCTCAACTATATTTTTCCTTTTTTCCTTTGTTGTAAATTAATTGAAAATCATCCTATCTGGATTTATTGAGTTTGAACCTTTAGATATTAGATATAATAAAAGCAGTGATTTTGCCAATGAGAAAAGTGAGACTTGAGTTTGTCGAACATGCATAGTTAATGGCACAGAGAAACAAGTACGAAAGTCGTTCAGGAAAAAGAAATCAGATTTGAAGGGGCAAGTTTAACTTTACTTGAAGATAATCTTCATTTCAATTTTGATTTCAAATAAAATGTGGCCTATTTCATCTACGTGTTGGACCATATAGACTGACAGTTTTGTAGGTTTAATATATTGCAGTATGTTGTTAGTTGTATTCCACAAAGCTGTGATCACAAATAGCATTATTATTTTATATTAGTTGAGCATTTTTAAAGAAAGCATATCAGATCTAGCTTATTAATTTATCACCTGTTCATTCAATCCATAGTAGACATCTTAGACTTACCTTTCTTCCTACTCCACATTTAACCAGTCACAAATGGTTAATTTTAACTTCTTGATATTTCTGAAATACTTTTGCCTTCTCTGTAATTTTTTTTTTTAATTTTAGATCAAGGGGTGGCAATGTTGTTGGTCATTGCTGTATTGTAAATATTTAAGGCTTTGCAGGTCAGTCTCTGTTGTGACTCCTTGGCTCTGTCGTTGTCCCACTAAAACAGCCACAGATAATATAGAAATGAATGTGTCTGTGTTATAGTGAAACTCTATGGGCAGTGAAAGTTTGCAGACTCCTTCTCCCTCAGATCATTTTACTAGTATATTTCATCTGGATTGCTGCAGTAGTCAATATTGATTATTATAGCAATCAATAATCCTATTCTAAATCTGCAATACAACCCTTGATAATGCTAATATGATCATAGTATGGTCCTTAACCTTAAGGACCTTAACAGCTGCTGTTGACCACCAGCAAAAGTTCAAATTCTGTTGTAGATTGTATAAAGCCATTGAAATGTGGTTTCTGTCAAGCCCTCCAGTTACCTCTGTCTGTATATATAGGATGACATTTTAAAATTTTACCTAAACTAAACCGTGCTGAGTTCCCAAAATCTGGTATAAATGTCTCTTCCAGGTGTTGGAACATGTCATTTATTCCGTCTGGTTGTCCTCTCCCATCAAAACCTTCTCTTACTTTCCTAAATTTTATGTATCCTTTAGTTCTTGTCATAGATATCACCTTCTCCAGGAAGACTTGTTTGACCCAGGAATGGAATAAATGTATTTCCGATGTACAACCACATTTTAAAAAAATCAGAATCATTGTCACATTGCACTAAAATATCACCTTCTACCCAAGAGTATAAATTCTCAGGGCAGAGAACTGTTTTATTTATCACTGTATTCCTGACTCATTACCGTAGTACACTATTGGGAGGTAATGTTTCTTAAGTGGTCCATGTACATGTTAACACTTCGGTGGAGAGTTGTACAAACATGATCTAATGAGAATGATGGGGATGATAACCGGTGCATATGACTTCCAAATCTGTGGACAACTTTACCATGGGATAGCTCAGAGAATTTAATCTTTACACTCATCTTGATAAGTAGATCTTTTAGGAAACCATCTGTATTTTACAACTGAAAACAGAACACAGGAACTCAATGAAACTAAAATGTATGTCTGATATTAGAGGCATCCATACATTTAGATTTTTTTTTTTTTTTTGGTAGAGAAATGGTCTTTTTCCGTTAATTGTTTGGCAGTGAGAAGAAAGCTACTCTTAGTCTTGAATCTGACAAAAACCTCACAAGAATGTGACTTACTATTATACAGGGTGGCTCTGTCTTTATTCCTCCATGGCGTCGGTGTCTATTTTATATTTTGCCCAAGAATGTTAACACAGGCTACTGTCTATTTTCAACAATATGAAAGTAGTTATCTCAAATCTACCACAGTTTGACTCCCCTCAAGGCCTGGCTCAGTGTGCATGAAGACAATTCTGGCATACTCATTGCCTTTGCCAGGAACTGTGGAGTGGGGAGAGGACGGCTCCCAGCAGCCCCTGGGCTCCCTTCTAGTGAATAATTCATTAGGATTGCTCAGGAATATCCTTCTTCCACTGATTACTTGCTTTTATCCACCCATTTATCTTCATTAAAGATTTTGTTTCCTTTCAAATACTTGTTTCCAATTTTCCTATTGAAAGCTGTTTTTCCCTGGTTGTGAGGTTTTAGATACACCCTTTTTGTACTCATACCAATGTTAACCACAAATTCCCAGTGCAATGAAACTTTAAAACCTAAAATTGTTCTCACTATTGAGGTATAACCAAATGTCCCAATGTTCAGTCTTGACATCATTAGTGAAGGGTATAAACTAATGGAAATTAGCCCTCTGGTCAACTATTTAAATTAATCCAACTAAAATCAGGTACTAAACACTTCACTAGAGACATCTTTTACGTGAAGATAATGATTAGTCTTCCCTTGCCAAGGACACATTTCAGTTTACATAGCTGAACTTCTAAACAAATTAAGAGTGATTTGGTAAGTAAATGTTTGAGTGCTTACATTCTAAAATTATTTAAAAAATACATATTCACTAGCCAGTGTAAATTGTATTTTCCTTCCCTCTGCTTATATCTTAATGATGTTGAGGGAATATTGAATATTGTTTTGTTGTGTGTGCTTTATTTCATTTTATCATGCTCATGGTTATTATGGCTCTGGTGCCATAATCTTTTTATCATGTGCTGAGTTTCTAACCTTACAATTTTACTAATGATGACTATGATTAGTGGGAAAATTACCACCTGGTAATATTTGAGTTAATTTCTCCTAACCTGTTTCTGAAGGTGGGTACCATGTTGCCAGTATCCAAACTACCATGAGTTTTGAAAAAATCATTGTAAGTTAATTAAATTGCTTGACTAATTTCCTTAATAGCCTAGGGTATTTGTCATTCAGATTTATTGCTTGATATACATCCATGTTTCCCAAGCATTTTCTCACGTATTCTTTCTAAATAGCAATTTTTACAAAGTCTTGATCAGTTCTTAATTGTTTAAATTTATCTTCTTTCATTATACCTGCTAACAACTAATTTTAAAATGAGTTCATTTTTCCTGCTATTTTAGAGTTGTCATTATATCTTATCTCCTTTGTTTATAACAGGATTTAAATTATTCCAGTATATTTTGCATTTGGTTTTAAGAATAGCTAAAATAGCCTTTGCTTGTGCTTAGTATGATCCATAACTAAAATTGGGCATTTCAAGAATAAAAGTTTTTTTTCTTTTTAAAAAGTGTTATGCAGTAACTTTTCATTTACAGCATGTAAATAAAGAATGCTTTAAACAAGTTTGGCTGCTGAAGCTTGTAGCTCACTCGGCTCTCATTCTAAACACATCTTACTACCAGTCAAACCAACATGGTTTATCTGGTATCCTCACTAGAAATCTCCCTTGCCACTGACCTCCAACCCCCAAAGATCAGGTATTAAGCAATGACATTTTAATTACTTGGAAGTTACTTATATATTACCCAGGCCCTAGGGGCTCAGTACAGATCCCGTTGGTAGAGGTCTCATTGCTTATTGCACCAAAAGCCAATCACTAAGACAGTAAGTATTGCCAGGGAAAAGGGCTTTGATTGGGTGGAAGATCAGCCTTAAATCCATCTACCTGACCAACGAAAATCAGGGTTTTATATAGTAGGGAAGAAATGTAACTATGTGTAGAAAAAGGAATTAGGAAAAGATAAAGAAGAGGAGCTGGTCAACAGGAAACACGTGGTCTGTTACAGAGTCATGGTGGATGAAGGGTCTGGCTTCTCATTGTTCACAGATCTGGTGAGTTTCAGCTCCTTGATACTATCTGGGAGGCCTGATGGTTGTTTTCCTGAGAAAGGAACTTAGGTAAGACAGATGGAAATACAGCTTTCTCAAGTTTTAAGAATGGGATGGTTAATTTTTATGTTTATTAAAAAACAAAAAACCATAAACATTAGTTCTGATGGACAATTGGGCCCGTTTCACTGAAACAATGTTTATCTTGATGAAAAGTGTTTATATCTTTGTATTTTAAGCTTTTTTCATGTCACTTTTGTCTCTGTTAATTTTAATGTTTGCATACAAATGAATTTCAATATAAAAAATTTAAAATAAGATATTTAAAATTGTTATATATCTGTAGAAGTATGCGTTTACTTTCTCTTTTAAGTCTGTGCGCTGTAGAAGGCAGGGTCTGAATACATGTGTCTGCATTTGATGTTAGCGGAAAAGCAGGGAAGCGATGAACACCTGAGTCTAATTTTCACGTCTGAATTAATGTCTCCCTAAGAGCCCAGGTGTACCCAGTAAGGGGCCTCTGAGCAAGGTTGTAACACTGTCATCATCCACGCCAAAAACGACATTACAGACGGCTCACTAGGATAGGCTCATGAAGCCATGGGGATCCTGACCCCGTGTCCATTTTTAACTCTCATCCCCTGTAAGTAAGGAGTTTGGGCCACTCTCCCTCCTTCCAGTGTTGCAATTTCAAGCCTAAGCTGACCGCCCTGCATGACTGGACAAAATATCCTCCCTCTTGGGGTCGCAAATTCACCCCCTTTTAGGCTTCAAGTCAAAGGCAGACCCCCCGGTGCCCCCGCCTGCAGACAGCTGCCCCGGTCTCTGCCTGCTTTTGCGGTGGTTCAGCTCACGCCCGCCTCTGCCCGCGGCGCCCACCCTGGCTTCCCACCGCGCTTCCATCTGGAGGAGCAGATTCCGCTTCCCTCGCAGCTCCTCTCAGAATTGACAGTTTCATTAAAACCAAACAAAAAACGCCCGCAATAAAAACAAAACAAACCAGTTACTAGCTCCTTTCAGGGACAGCCCCAGATGTCCCAGCCAGACCTAGCGCGTCTCCCAGGGGCCAGAGCCTCTCCCTCAGGCAGCACGGGAGGCACTGGCGTGTCCCACCCTAGCCAGGCCTGCCACCCCTCATTTCCTTCTCGTTCTCCCAACACATGCACTCAACAGCTCTCCTAGGCCCAACCTTTTTTTTTTTTTTTTTTGACAGAGTCACCCAGGCTGGAGTGCAATGGCGCGATCTCGGCTCACTGCAACCTCGGTCCCCTGGGTTCAAGCGAGTCTCCCGCCCCACTCAGCCTCCCAAGTAGCTAAGATTGCAGGCCTGTACCACCACACCCAGCTATTTTTTTTTTTCTTTTTTTTTGTATTTTTAGTGGAGACAAGGGTCTCACCATGTTGGCCAGACTGGTTTTGAACTCCTGACCTCAAGTGATCCGCCCACCTCCACCTCCCGAAGTTCTGGGATTACAGGCGTGAGCCACGCGCCCAGCCCCAGGCCTAACTTTTGATGTGACTTAAACATGCCTCCCTTCCCTCCCCTTTTTCACGTCTCCACAGTCACCCCTCAGTGCCAGCTGCTTGGGGAGGCATCGTCCCAAGGACACTTGTCACCGAGTCACAGAGTCCTGACAGCACGTGGGACCCGAGATCCATTCATGTGAACCGAGGATGGCTTTTGCGCCCACCCCTGCATGTCACCCAGGTCACTCTTGCCATTCTGTCACTTCCGTGCAGCAGCTGGAGAAACGGGGTCCAGGGTGATAGCCAGTTCTCCTCCTAGGTTTCCTTGTGAAACCCATTTTCCTTCCTCACTTTCCTGTGTGTGTGCCCAGCCCTCCCAAGTTTTCGTTTTCTTCCTGTTTTCAGTGCCCTGCAGTTCCTCCTGACGGTCCAGGATGTGTGATTGCCTCTGACTGGGGGGTACTGCCCAGCTGTCATGTCCTCCTTTCTCAGTGCGCTCCCAAAATGTGGAACCAGAAGTTCTGCATGATACTTTACAACTGTTTATGTCACAGCAGAGGGGTTTGTCTGGAGGCCCAAGAGAACCTTGGTGTGGAGGAGATGCTTTCTCTGCCCTATTCTAGGGCATGTGGATTTTGCTATTATTCTGATCAAGGTCACCTGTTCCTGGGGCTTGGTGCTTTGGGTCTCACTTCTTCTCATCCAGAATCAGAGCAATTCATGGTGGGGCCAGTCCTTCCCTGACAGTGAGGAAAGACTGTGTGGCCTATGAAATTTTGAATACCTATCTGACAGTAAATAGCAAGGCTGGAGTGGCATACAGGCAAGCATCTTTGAGTGCTATTAGCATCTTAGAGTGGTTTCCTAAGATGTATTATTTCCATAGGTACCACACGGCTGAAAGTGGGTTAGGTACTCTTTTATGCACTTTGCACACACAAAATGTTAATGCTGTTCTAAAACAGGGAAGTGTGATCGGTGACAAAGAACAAAGTAGTTCAAGACGCAGAGGTTAATGCTGGAGAGAACCAAAGTAGAATGAAATAGAAAGCAATAGAAAGTGAACTCTACACAGAAAATAGATCTGCTCTGGATGTTAGAAGAAAAACTTGAATTAGTCCTAAAACCTATTGCTTTAGAAAAATATATAAGACTACTATGAGAATGTGTGGCAGTCTATCAGGGACTACTGGGAAGGAGGGTCTTTGGATTGTTCAGCACCTCTGAGCCTTCCCCCACCCACAAACTCACAGCCTCAGGTCGCTGGAAAATCCCAGCTGTGTCTGTGATCAATGATGGTAACTGGAACTGACCTCTTGAACTTAATAACTCCCGCTCTCTCTCTTGCACTCTGTGATTTTCCATGGTCATATGGAAGGGTTAGCTCTGGACACAATCTGTGGCTCATGGTCAGATTCCCCCTAGCGCAGTCACCCTGGCAGCTTGGGCATGCCTCAAGGAATGGCTGTGAAGGACACTGAGCTTCTGGAATGGTTTGGCATTGGAAGCTCTGCCTATGTGGGCATGTAGTGACAATATTTGAGCACCATACTGAGGAAGAAAGGCCACTGTTTCTCTCCAGTGTCTAGAGAAACCATTTCCAGTCCAGAAATTATAGTGAGTTCTTCAGTCACTCTAATACCTGAAAAAACTGCCAGCAACATGTGCTTCAATGAGCACAGGATCCCCGGGCACTGAGCATGCTTTTCATTTTCCCTCCTTGGACGGATACCAGCCAAACTTGGATTTGAGGAAATGTAGAGAAGGTCCCCATTTCCTAGTGAAGAAAGGCATTCTCACAAAGAGGGAATTGAGGAAAAATTTAATCTGATTGGTAAAAAAGTTTGACACTTTGTGGTACTGGTGTAAGACAGGTGAGCCCAAAATTGGGGCTTACCCTGGCAGGGTTCTTGGCTTCACCAAGGAAAGAATTCAAGGGCTAGCCTAATCTTCTTTTGAATGGTACCGCTTCTTGCAGGGCAGGGCTAACATAGTCAGTGCACCCAGAGTTGGCAATGTATGGGCTCTTGGCAACTGTGTTTATACTCATTTATACCCTCTTATAATTACATGCAAATTAAGGAATGGGTTAATGCAAATTGAGGGATGAGTTATGTAGAACTTTCTGGGAAAGCAGGCAGTAACTCCTGGGCCATTGCCATGGAAAGGGGTGGTAACGTTTGGGGCATTTTCATGGCATTTGTAAACTCTTATGGTGCCGGTGGGAGTATCTTACAAGCTAATGAGCTGTGAGGACAGCTAGGGATGGCTTTGTCACCATCTGCTGGTTCCTGCCAGTTTCTTCACATCGTCCTGGTGCCAGATCCTGTTTTGGTCAGCCAGGTTGTGACTAGAAAACAAGTCCTGCCAGTCTCCTACCTTGGTGTTACTTCAAGACATATCAATGGCAAAATAATGAAAATAATGTTGCTCCTAACGTTTTCTTTCTTGTGTGGTGCTTACCAAAGAAACCAAATTATGTGGTGAAGTAACCCCATGAGGTTTTGTGATATTTTGTGCTAAAAAATTCATTTATCTTTACACTGAATCTGCTTTGCTAAAAATCTTTATTAATCTAGACTTTACAATGAAATTGGACCAATGAGTTCTCTTTTACTCACTAATAACAGAAAACAGCAACTGGCAAAAAGGAAAATTGATAGTTTCAATCACTGCTGTTGACTTTGTCAGGGTTTGGTGCTTCTCCATTTTTTCGCTCTGCCTTACATTGAGTAGCTTTATTCTCAGATATTATCTGGTGGCCCCTAACAGTTCTGGGCTCATGTATTTACAGGTTAAAGTCTACAGATTTGAGAACATGCTTCTTTTCCAATAGTCTCAGAAAAAGCCGTATGCAGCCAATTATTCATGACTGAATCACACACCAATCCCTAAACCTATCCATATAGACGGGTGAATCCTCTGTCCTGATAGGTGGGACATGGGTCACGTGCCCACCGTAACACTGAAGACTGGAAATGGCATAGGTGTAATTTCCAGTGAAAAATTTAGAGTATTGCAGGAGAAAAAAGAGAAATGGATGCTGGGAGCTGCCCACCTCCCCAAGTGAAAATTTAAAAAACCTCATAAACATTCAATACAAAATAATAAAACTCTCCCAAATATAAAGTATAACATGATTTAAGATAATTTTTGCCACCCATGATTAGGAGGGAAGTCTATTTTATAATGGAACTTGGGAAAGATTTTTATCATCTACCTCCATGTTAATGATGACACTTAGTAGGCTTTGAAATTTCATGGTCTTTAGCTTATTTCAATTTCAAAGCATTTTAATGAATTACGGTGTAAAACAAAGCATAACCATTAACATATATTCTATCCAACACAACACAAATTTACAAAGCTGACGATGACTGACAGGAACACAGTGTGATGTTTTGGATTTAGTCAGACAGACTGGTTTTAAGGTTCTGCTTCACCCATTTACTCACTGAATGACCTTAGGCAGGTGACATAAACTCTCTAAACTTTAGTATTTTTACGTGTAAAGGAGAGTTATCCATACCTTTCTTGGAGGGTGCACTGAAGGCATTACATATGCGGAGAAGCGTGGTGCCAATATTGGAATATCCCTTCTCTTCTCTTTTTCCCTGTCATTTATTCATTTTCTTTCCAGTTTCACCATCTTGTTTTTCCTTGATTTCCCAGATCTGCATTAATTTACCTTCCCTGATGAGCAGACCTGCTGACTAGAGGGTGTGTAAATCAGAAAGGTCCATTATTCTGCAAATAATGCGTGACTCCTTCCCCAGATCTGCTGCTGATGGCGAAAGTGACAGTCCCCCTCGTAATACCCATTCCTCCAATCTAAGGCATTTTCTGCTTGGAGTGCAGAAAAGGTTAAAACTGGGATATTAACCCCAGTGCTAGTCAAAAATGTGACTAGTGAAAAGCAACATGAACTCCCTTTACGGCTTATGAGTCCACTGAAGTCTCTAAAATAATACTCTCTGAGTAGGTTCTGTGATTTGTCCTAGAACCACTTAACAAAGTGTCAAAAAGGATTTGAAAGACAGTGAGGTCTAAGCATCTCTTATTATAGATGAGGAAACTGATTCCTAGAAAGGTTGAGGAGATTTGGCTCACAGAGAGACCTGTTAGGGTTCCTGATGAGATCAGATCTTGATGGCGACATAAGTGTTTATTCCATGATCTTGGGGACATCAACTCTCTGAAAGCCCCTGTTCCCCGTTTCTGGTCTCTCCTTGGTCTGAGTGATAATTGCTCTAAGAAGGATGACATTTAGCCGTATAGCCTCCTCTGGAGTTGAGTTCATTTTTGTGAGCTGGGGGCCACTAGCAGGTTCTCCTCCCTCCTCTCTTCTCTGCACTCCCACCCCTGGGCTCAGGTATCAGGCAGTTTGACAGAGAATCTAGATGAAAAGAATTATTTGACAATTATTCGGACAATGTCCCAAGGCTTAATGGTGCGATGCAAACTGTTCTCCCTCCTTTTCCCTGAATACTCTGGCTTCTCTGTTGTTAACAAGTAATGAATAATTACACCCATCTGATGCTGTCATTGTAAGATTTAAAATGAGATAAACATGGAAGCACATTGAAAGTTATAAAATAATTCGATAATATCAAATATGTGTTGATGTGTGAACAGAAGGCTGATTCTTTCCAAAATACTTGGGAGAATTCCATTATGTGGCAGCAATCTGTGTAATACTGGCTGTGAAGACTTAAAAACCACCCTCTTTTGAATCTAAAATTACATCACCCTCTCCACCTCTTATTATTGTCCCCCACTTCTGAGGGAAGAAACAGGGGAGAGTAGAAAAATGATTTGCACCCATCACTCTGCTGTTTAGATTGGATAAATCGGACAGAGGTATCATGAAAAGTAGAAACACCTAAGAAATAGAATTCAGTGTCCCTAGCCCTCCCCTGACAATTTTAATAATTCCTTCCTCTTGCCTGATTAGATAGGAACCTATCTTTTTGATCCTGTATCACTGCAGCACATGGGTGTCAGAGAGAAGATCCAAGAAAAATAATTTTACAAATATACCACGCTAAAAATAATCACCAAAACTAACTGTAGCAGGGGAGAGTAAGAATGTGAAATTAAAACCCAGTAGCTGGGGTGTCAGCCTGGAGGCCAGCAGCCGGCTTTGATGGTCCCAGCCCTGTTTGCTCTGCCCCAGGCTGGGAGCGAGGAAGGCTTTTGAAAACTTCTTTTCACACTCAGCGCATCTGTCTGCCCGAGGGCCTTGTGTCCTGGGGAGGCAGCCCTGACAGGCCCTTCTTATCCTCCTCGCTAATGGACAGGATGAACTTGTTGCCTCAGGAGGAGCGCTGTTGCAGAGTCTTGTACCCCCTGTGAGGCAGCCTTGATGGGAGCTTTTTTTTTTTTCTTTGACTGTTCATTTGAAATTGAGATGCATTCATGAGCAGGCATCTTTCATGTGCAGGTGAGTGGTAGGAGCAGATGGACCCCACAGAAATAAAGATTTATTTATTTTTTATGTGACTGTCCTTAGCAATTAAATGTGAAGGAAAGAAACCCCAGAGAAAGAGCCTGTGCAGAGAACGAGACTGTTCTCTCTCTCTCGTACCCCTCACACAAGCTAGAGGAAAGCTGAGCACCAAGGATACCTGGGCTGCTCATTTCTGTTCTATCCTGTCGAGGAAATGCTAGATAGACCTGGAGGGCTTTGTCTGGACTGCAGAGAGGAGAGTAGACCTAGGGAGTGGTGGCAGGAAGCTAACTTGCTCTGTGACCTTGAATAAAACCCTGGCTCCCTCTAGATCTGAGGTCAGTTTGAGTTTGATTAGGCAATTGCTAAAGGTCCTCCCAGCAATGATATTTTCAATTTAATTGAATCTCAATGTTCTCTTCATCCTCATCACCATTGTCATGTGCTGGGCATGGTGCTGCCACCTTGACATATGTGATCCCATTTTATCCTCACTTTGGCCTTAGTCTGTATTACTACTATAATTTCACAAATTAGAACATTAAATCCCAGAGAAGTTACATGACCTGCTTTAGGTTACTTAGCTATGAAGAAGTAGAGCCAGAAAATAAAGCCGTGATCACTTCAATTCCAAAATCTATGGTACCTACCTAGAGGGAAGTAATTTCTCTGCAATTTAAACAAATGTATTTTTTTTAAATTCATGCATTAATTTATGACAGTCCTTCAGTCGAATCACTATAACATCAAATGCAGGTCATTATATCTTTGAACCAGGAACAGTTGGCTTTTTAAACAATGCCTCTTAGCTTTCCTGTAAAAGGAAAATGATAATACCATGATTTGATTAGAAGAATTAAATTAGATGAAGAAAATAAGTGTGTGGAAAGTAGATAACACATGGCTAGTGTCAACAGTCTATAGTTCTTTTCTTTCTTCTTGATTAAACAAAGGTAAGACCTCAAGAAAGGAGCCATCACTTTGATATTGCTGTGCTGAGCAATTTCAATTGGTTTTTTAATAATCTTTTATTAGGATTTGTGAATGAAAAGACTTAAAGCTCGTAACAAGTTCAGTCTGAAATCAAATATGGCCTAGACCAGGCTCTCAAATCGATAGCAAAGAATCTTCTGAGGGATTGTATTTATTCACTGAAAGCCCTAAGGATGCAGCTAGAATGTGTGGGAGGAAGCCAGAGATGTCAGCTTGTTAAAACAAACAACTTTCTAATTTTAAGCCTTTCAAGGATGAGTAAATGGCCTTAGACGACAGTGAGTCTATCACCCTAAGTCTTCAGATGACACAGGGAAGAAGAGGGTTGTTTGATGAGTGGGGTTACACCTGGAGGGCTTTAACAACCCTCTCTTGTTAATGCTTCAGAGATTCTATGATTCTGCTAAGATGTAACAGATACCACGAAGGCCCCAAATACTTCAGGATGAGGTTTTTAATTTATTTATTCATTCATTTAGTTTTTGTTGTTGTTGAGTGCTTCTGTACCAGGCCCTGGTCTAAGCACTAGAAATGTAAAATGAGCAAGAAATATTCCTTCCTCTTAATGATCTAATTGTCTAACAAGAAAGAGGCATATGTGAAATAGAAAACACAGTAAAATATGGCTGGTTTTATATCAGAAGACTGTATGTGGTATAATGGGATGCACAAAGCAGAGGTCATCAGTGCTCTTCATTTTATATTTAGTACTTTTCTTTGTTATTTTCATCTAATCTCTTAATTTTGAACATTCTGACTCAGCCGCTAACTTTTTTTCTGAACCAGCTCTGCAAATCTGCTTTGCACATTGCAGTCAAGAAAAGGAGACACCCCTCAACACCACCCAAATGGAAATTGTCCTTCTTGCTCTGGTAGGTCTAGCCTGACTATATGAATTTGAGATTTAGCCATGTAGATAGTGGTTGGAGTAATGACAGGAGGGTGAGCTTATCCTGGGAGAGGAGGTAGATGAAGAAAAGAAACTAAACAGTAGTAAACTGTAATAGAAGCACTGCTCCATGGATACTCCTGAGTTTCATTTCCATGCACAGCATGAAAGCACGTAGTGGCTGTGAAATGACACAGCTTTGGAGATGCAAACCACAAATGTAATGCATTTTTTGATAAAGATTTACAATGAGCTACCATCACATAACCTGAGAATGTTGTCATGACCTTCTTCCAATATGATCAGAGAGAAGAGCTCTCACAGAAAAGCTTAGTTCTTCTACTTCCTTAATTTTTGGGAAATACTTTCTCCCTTTTTTATATTTTGAAAATATCAAGAGCGGGAAAATCTCATTCTTGTCTGTCTAGCCTCCATTACTCATGGGGTAAAATCAAAGCCAGTCATCATCACTAGCTTATTGACCAAGGTTTGGAAAAAAATTCACTTTTTGATCTTTCCTCTTCTAGATACAGTTAGTAATCATTCTATTCTCTGTGTTTTCATGACTCTGTTTATTTCTGTGTTTTGGCTTTTACCATGTTATATTGAAATACATTTTTGCATTATTTTTGCCTTTCTCATTTGATTATAATCTCCTAGAGGGCTATAACGTTAATTTTGAAATCTTTATAATCTATTATAGTGCTCCAAAATAGATGTTCAATAGATATTTAATAAAGAACCAGATAAATTTATTTATTTATTTTAGTGTCTTAAGTATCTTTATTTTATTTTTTAAGGAAGAAATGTCTAATTATATACATAGAAACCATGTAAAATATCAATTTTTTTCTGTGAGCCAAATCAAGTTCTCTATTTTATTTTATTACTTATTTCCATAGGTTTTTGGAGAACAGGTGGTGTTTGGTTACATGAGTAAGTTCTTCAGTGGTAATTTGTGAGATTTTGGTGCAGTCATCATCTGAGCAGGATACATTGTAACCCAATTTGTAGCCTTTTATCCCTTACTCCCATCTCACCCTTTCCCTGGAGTCCCCAAAGTCCATTGTATCATTCTTATGTCTTTGCATCTTTATGGATTAGCACTTGTGTGTGAGTGAGAATATACGATGTTTGGGTTTCCATTCCTGAGTTACTTCACTTAGAATGACAGTCTCCAGTTCCATCCAGTTTGCTGCAAATGCCATTATTTTGAAGAACAAGATAAATCTGGATATAACTGTGAAGTAGGCAAAATTCTCTCCATACTTTCAAAATATGTGTTTCCTGTCATAGAAAGCACCAAATAATGGACTTGCTATGCTGTTGTGGAAATAACATCCCTCTAAGAATGAAGATACTTTAACTTGTTGCCATCTCTGTCAGTTACTTGTTGAGAAGCTTTAGAAAGTCAGTTAAGGTGGAAAAAACAGAAACAAAACAAAAGCAAACATACAAAACTTCCCTTGGTTTCCTTATCCATAAAGTGAGAGTGTGGAAGGAGATAATCTTTGAAATTTCTACCAACTCAAAAATTCTGTAACTCTTAAAAGTAGCCCATGGCCTCATAATAATGTTAAGTTGGTGCTATTAAATGTTATTCTAGAATAACAGGTATAATTACAGATATGAAGCCGCAGGAACTAGGTTTGTGTTCTAAATCTGCAACCAAATGGTCGTGTGACATTGGATAAATCACTTAATATCCAAGCTCCAGGCTGGGTGCAGTGGCTTATGCCTGTAATCCCAGCACTTTGGGAGACTGAGGCAGGTGGATCACCTGAGGTCAGCAGTTCAAGACCAGCCTGGTCAAAATGATGAAACCCCATCTGTAATAAAAATACAAACATTAGCCAGGTGTGGGGGTTTGCACCTGTAGTCTCAGCTACTTGAGAGGCTGAGGGAGGAGAATCACTTGAACCTGGGAGACAGAGGTTGCAGTGACCCGAGATCACACCACTGCACTCCAGCAGCTTGGGTGACAGAGCGAGACTCTGTCTAAAAAAAAAAAATCTAAGCTTCAGTAATCTTAAAAATGAGAATTAAATGATAATTTATCATAGCATGCAACTTCATTCAAAACACATTTCATTTCAAAACACATTTCAAATTGGTTATTAACCGTGCACCTCATACTTGGTTATTCATCATGCCACGGCAGCTAAGACCAAGCCACTTTCGTGTTCTATCGTGGCAGCCCTATTGCAATATTGTCCTACTGCAATAGCCTCCTGACCAGCTTCCCTGTCTCCAGAGTGAAAAGTTAAAAACTTAAATCACATGATTCTCCTGCTTCCAACACTCCAATGGCTCCCATTTTAAACTTAGAATCATATCCCAATTCTTGGCATGGTCTATAAGAACTGTGTGGTCTGAACTGCCTACTTCTTCAACGTCCCGTCTGATCATTTCCATCCCTCTGCTCCAGGGCCCACTGACCTGCTGATCTCTCAAGAAATGAGCTTATTCTGTATTGTTCCTTTCTGCTTGGGTTTTCCCTCAGAGCTTCCCAGGGCTGGGCTTTTCATCATTTTTGTCTCTGACCATATATCAGAGAGATAGTCCCTGTCTACACAACACCTCTCTTTACCTCCAAGAACTTTGTATTGCTTTATGCTAAGATTTGCAGACATTTAGTGACTTGTCCAAAGTGATTCAAACTTTAGAAATTAGAATCCAGAGGTCCCATGTTTTTTTAAAAAGTCACATGCAGACAGATTGCCATTGTATCTTTGCAATATAAGAAGTACCCACTTCTTCCGTGTTTACTGAGGGAAAACTTTCTGTAACTGAGTCTGTGATCATCGTTAGATATGGCGGGTAGAACTTCGGACTTCAAACTATTTTTCATATCCTGCAAAGCATGCGGCTATTCTTGAGTTCCAGTTGTTACACTTAAGCATAAGAGGAATATGACAGTCAGGACTGTGTTTTTTTCCAAAAGGCATTAAGACAAAATAAAACATTAATTTATTAGTCCCCAGATTTTTTCAGCAAGCACAATTTTGTGTCAGAATGTTTCAGAGATGAAGGGAAGGGGGAAAAAACTGACAAATGCATTTCACTAGTTGTAATTGATGTGCGCATAGGTAAATGGATATGAATTAACGGCTTTTACATGGTTATGGCAGATGTTTTAAATGGGCCACACTGGACATACATCAATATCCAATCTTCCAATCTTTTTTGTAGCAGTTTGAGTTAAAAGACGGTAAAAGTACTTGTAAGTTAATGAGTGACTAGCAGGTAAGCAACAAGCAAATTCTAGTGATTTTGATGGGTTATCTGTCTCAATTTCACCTGTGCAGTTGACAGGTCCCACACAGTATGTAAATTGACTTCCAAAATATTTTTTGTGTTTGCTATTATGAAAGTAATTGGTATACAATTCCCTTGTTTGACAAAGTAATTGGTATACAATTCCCTTGTTTGACAAAGTAACCGAAAAAGAGTAAAATAAAAATCTCCACCAGAGGTCAGCAGTGTACACTGAGACCATGAGCAGGACTGGGTATGGCTTGCTAAGGAGCTTACACTTTATTCTCTAAGCAATGAGGAGAAGTTAAAACTGAGTATTGACCGAGTTACGTTTGACTTGCCAAATAATCACTTTAGAAGCCGTGCGGAGAATGGGTAAGAACAGGAAGAGCAGTTGCAGTATTTTAGATGAGAAATAACAGGGGATTCAACTAAGACAGTCACATGCAGCAGAAATGGGACTGGCTGGAGGGATGCTGGCTAGATTAAATCAAAAGAAACCCACTGAAAGTACATATATGGAGCATGTGTCTCATAATTCTGGCTCGAATGACTCAGCATAGCGTGGTACTACTACGTTTGGGAACACTAAGAATGGAGGAGGTTTTAAGGTGGGTAGGTATAATGAATTGAGTTTTAAACAAGTTGAATGTCAGGGGTTATGTTACGTATAGATTGATAAGTCCAGTAATGATCAGAAATCCATGGATGCCTGCAAAAGAGAAGAAGTTTTGTGGCATAATAAGCAATTTAGTTAGGAAGTCAGTCTGTGGCTTCAGAGCAAGGAAGAGGAGACGTCATGGGTAGACTCCAGCTTTTAAAAGGAAGGTAAAGGATGGTAAACTAATGGAGTAAAAGAGAAAGCGCCAATATGAAGGGAGATAATCAGTGCAAAAAATCATTTATTTAGCCATTTTTATGTGCGGTCACTCTGTGGGGAAGTGAGTACATGAAGATGAAGAAGACATGGTTTCTCTCTTAAGGAGCTTACAGTGTAGCGGTGGAGAAGTGATTTCAAAGACTTGGAGATCAACACCATGTCATACCACAGAAGGGAAATGTAGGAAATGGACTGAAAAGTATGTTTGATTTGGCCATTGTCTTAGTCAGCTTAGAATTCTATAACAAACTACTACAGACGGGGTGGCTTAGAAATAGACATTTATTTCTCACAGTTCTTGAAGCTGGAAGTCTGAGATTAGGATGGCAGCATAGTTGGGTTCTGGTGGGAGCTTTCTTCCAAGTTGCAGAATGCTGGCTCCTTCCTGTATCCTCACACAGTGAAAAGAGCACTAGCTAGTCCTCTGGCCTCTTCTTCTTCTTCTTCATTTTTTTTTTTGAGATGCACTCTCACTCTGTTGCCCAGGCTGGAGTGCAGTGGTGTGACCTCAGCTCACCACAGTCTCCGCCTCCTGGGTTGAAGTGATTCTCCTTCTTCAGCCTTCTGAGTTGCTAGGATTACAGGAGCTCACCACTCCACCCAACTAATTTTTGTATTTTTAGTAGAGACGGGCTTTCCCCATGTTGGCCAGGCTGTCCTCGAACTCCTGACCTCAGGTGATCCATCCACCTCAGCCTCCCAAAGTGCTGGGACTACAAGCGTGAGCTACTGGATCCGGCCGGGCCTCTTCTTATAAGAACACTAATCCCATTCATGAGGGTTCCACTTTCATAAACGAATTACCTCCCAAATGCCCCATGCCCTAAAATCATCACTTAGGATTAAGGTTTTAACATATGAAATTGGTGGGGGGACAAAAACATTTTGTCCATTACAGCCAATAAGTGGTTGGTCATTTCTCTGTAGGAAAGCAGGTTGGTATGATGTGAAAGCAGCAGGCAGAGAGGTAAGTGTTAGTTTATATTATCTTTACCAAGGAATTTAGCTGTGAAAGAAAGACAGATAGTGGGATGATCAATAAAGAGCACAGGAGACATAATTAAGCCTGATTATTTTTAAGATAAAAAGAAATTTAGCCAGCCTGAATTTCAGGGAAAATATGAAATAAAGAAGATGAAGAGGCAGGATGAGGATGAAGAGAGGAAAATATGACAGAGCAAGTCTTAGAAAGGAATGACATTGTATTAGTCTGTTCTCATGCTGCTAATAAAGACATACCTGAAACTGGGTAATTTATAAAGGAAAGAGGTTTAGTGAATTCATAGTTCCACATGGCTGGGGAGATCTCGCAGTCATGGTGGAAGGCAAAGGAGAAGCAAAGCCACGTCTTACATGACGGCAGGCAAAACAGCGTGTGCAGGGGAGCTGCCCTTCATAAAACCACCAGATCTCTTGGGACTTATTTACTATCATGAGAACAGCATAGGAAAAACCTGCCCCCATGATTCAATGACCTCCCATTGGGTCCCTCCCACAACATGTGGGGATGATGGGAGCTACACTTCAAGATGAGATTTGGGTGGAGACACAACCATAGGGCATAAGAGATTAAAGCATAAACCTAGGGCAAAACAGGAAGCAACTCTGCCTGAGGACATAGGGCTTGAGCATTTATGTTGGGTCTGTAGGGTAGATACTCTGTTTGGTTGGAGGCCGGTTGATTTACAGGGAATTGTGAAGGCCTGTAGGAGATATGAGGGTTTGAAACAGCCAGTGTGGGGAGGGGAAAACGACCTGATCAAAGACAAGAAAAGGCTTGTGGAGAAGTTTTGAGGGCCTGCCTGAACTTGGAGATAACTACATTGAAATGCCATCAAGCTTGCTCTGGGAAGGTTTTTCTCCTAACCTTGCCTAAGTAAATCCACGAAAAGTTAATAGGAAAACTGCTAGATCATCAGTGTTGGCAAGGTGTGTGTGGCAGGACAGGGTGTAGAGGGAGCTGCAGCTATTGGCAAGAAAAGTGTTGACATGATAAACCGTGAGATCTGGGCTGGTTATGGAAGTATGCAGGGAGATCATTTGCCATGGTCTGGCATTTACGTGTGTCTTCTGAGCAAAGGATGTTGAGGGCTTTGCTCAAGGTTGTTTGCATATTAGATAACCTTGGGAAGTTGTAGACAATGTTTCCCTCCAGAGAGATTCAGATCTTTCTCTTCCTGGAATCATTCCAGAGTGATAATGTCTCCTTTCCGTCACTAGAGCATTCTAGATAATAAAGATAACTGTTTCTCCCTGGAGGGGAGAACTAGCAGGTTGGCCAGTGGCCCATAGATCAGATCCAGGTCTCCTTATTTTGGAGTCCTCAGCTGTGACCCAGATCCATGTGTGTGCAGCACTGACCTCACCCCTGTGGTACTTGCAAAGCTAGTTAGGGGAACTCATGTGAACAAGAAACCCAGGCCTTCTGTGCTGTGAGCAGTAAACTGTTGAAATTCATTTGGAATCATTACATCTTTTCTGCTTGAACTTATGAAAGTGTGGGCACCAACCTACCAGCTATAGCAGTTTGTTTCTACTGCTTAAGGACTGCTTGACTGCTTGACACAATGAAGTCAGATGAGAGGAGGCCAATTATGGAGTGGGTGTGAAATGAAAAGAAAGGAGACTTTGATGGATGTGAAGAGCAATGTGTGAGTGCAAGACAAGATATAATAAGTGCCTACAGCTTACTCCCAACAAAAAGGCAACATGCCATGGGAAGGGTTTGTGAAGGAGGTTCTATTTCAAGCCATTCTTTGATGATTGGAATGATGTGGTGCTCCATGACTAAGAATGATGGGAGTTTCTTCAGTGTGGGTGAATAAATAGCAGATGCAGAAGTGGAAAGCTGGAAGGTAAGAGACCAGGCTTGAGTGGAATAGCTCAGGGCACATGGAGAGGGCAGAGTTGCCCAGTTTAATGGTATGAGGCCCAGTGAAATGATGCTAGAAATGGCTTCAATGAGGCCAGCATCCAAGTAGTAGACAAGCTTGACAGCAAAGTGCACAGATCAAAGGCTAAAATGATTAAACTTCAGAATACTAATTTTTTTTTTTGACATAGAGTTTCACTCTTGTTTCCCAGGCTGGAGCACAATGGTACAGTCTCGGCTCACTGCAACCTCCACCTCCTGGGTTCAAGCGATTCTCCTGCCTCAGCCTCCCAAGTAATTGGGATTACAATCATGTGCCACCATGCCAAGGCAATTTTTTGTATTTAGTAGAGACAGAGCTTCACCATGTTGGTCAGGCTGGTCTTGACCTCCTGACCTCAGGTGATCCACACTCCTTGGCCTCCCAAAGTGCTGGAATTATAGGCGTGAGCCATCATGCCCAGCCAGAATATTGTTCAGTTGAACAAAAACTAGGGATCTGTAAAAGGGAAGTAAGAGAATACAGTACTTATTTTTGTGATGTTTCTTGTTGTATTAGAAGTGCTTTTGAGACTCACTGCCTGCCTTCATTTCTGGAGTCCACACACCCAATTTAGAAAGTTGTAAGTATTTATTGTAAAGGCTGATCTTTAAAGCAGAATGCTGCATTTGAATTGTACCCCTCTAAGAAAAATAAACCCCAGGGAAAAGTAAGAGCTACCTAGGAGTTGGGATCATTGTAGTGACAGAGACACAGCTAGCCGATACAAGTTTACACAGAAGCCTTGAAGCCAAGGAACTTTGAATGATTTAAAGAATTGCTTTCGTAAGAGAAAAAGTTTCCTGTCCCATTTTTTTGCTTTAGTATCTGCTCCGCGTATTTTTTTTTCTATTCCTTTACTAATTTATTTATTTAGCAAGAATAATGTCATTACTTTTAAATTTTGGTGTTTTATCTACTTTTCCTAATCAAAAACGTCAAGTAGATGGCTTGTGTGATTTTATTTTTTATTTTTTATTTTTATTTTTTGAGACGGAGTCTCGCTGCGTCGCCCAGGCTGGAGTGCAGTGGCACAATCTCGGCTCACTGCAAGCTCCGCCTCCTGGGTTCACACCACTCTCCTGCCTCAGCCTCCCAGTAGCTGGGACTACAGGCGCCCGCCACCTTGCCTGGCTAGTTTTTTGTATTTTTAGTAGAGACGGGGTTTCACCATTTAGCCAGGATGGTCTTGATCTCCTGACCTCGTGATCCACCCGCCTCGGCCTCCCAAAGTGCTGGGATTACAGGCTTGAGCCACCGCGCCCGGCGCTTGTGTGATTTTATATTGCTTATATGACTGTCAAGTAAATATACTAGAAATATTTTAATTTTAACTAGAATTCATGCTTTCCTGAGAGATGCTTTTAAAAATATTTTTGGGGTTATTATACTTTCTCTCGTATGATTTTTTTCTTCATTTTCTTCATCCTCTGGAAATGTCATTAGCACAGCAAACTAAAAATGCAAATAAAGATGTCTAGGGAAGCAGACTGCCCTCGCTTTTCCAACTCTGGATAAATTATACAACAAGGTTACTCTCCCAATTAGATAACGTCTTGGGATATAACCAGTCACTTCTAAATACAAGCACATTTGAATTTTAAAATGTTAGTTTTCTAACAGGTAATGCTTTTAGAATTTCTGTCTGGGCTAAGTACAAAGTGTAGCAGGCCAATCTCAGTGTAGAAAATGGTATTACCTAATTCAGGCCAAGAGGCTTTTGCAATGATAAGTACAAATTCACCAAACATGCATACATACATGCACACATATACACAAATCTGTATGACTTGTTTTAAATATTTTTCTTTGACCATTTTATTGTTGAGTCATTGCTTGAATGTTTTTCCTTCGGTGTTCCTCTATTAGTTTTTGACTAGTAATAACTCTATTATTATTCACATTTTTGAAGGATGAGGGGAATTACAGGGAGGCTCTTAAGAGTTTGTGTCATTTTTAGGTTGGATGAAGATGTGATATTTCTAGGACAGGAAATCTCTAAATATTTTAACATCTGATTTTTCTTGAAGGATATCCTTTTTCTGGGCATTCAAATAAATAAACAGGAGCTTTTGAAAATTCAACAACTAATACCTAAATATAATAATAAATATATTTTAGTGCATATATTTAACGCATATTTAACCGAAACACACATTATACACAAGGCCCTTAACTTTTCCATTCAAAAGCTTTTCTCCAGCTGCTTTTGTAACTCTAATCAAGATACTAAAATACTTTATATACTTTCAAAACTACTTTTATTTTAAAGTCATTTCTGGAAATATTTACATTTTTCAGCAATATAAATCATAGTCTTCATTTAGCCTGACACTGCTGGCTCAGGAATATGGAATACGGTATTAGTTTCTGTAAGACTGAATTGACTTCACTATGAAATAAGGCTTTCTCGGTATCAGTCCTGCAGAAATATATTGGTTACAGCTAAAATGCATGGCTATGCTTACGCTAAAACATACAGACATTATAAAAGTGTATATTGGTTTCGGTAACAATGTATTCTTTCTGATGGATTCATGTGGCTTTCAGCAAGAATGTATTGATTTCATTAAAATGTGCTCCTTGAGATAAACAAAAATTCAGTTAAAATGCATTGGTTTCTGTTAAAGTTCATTGACTGAAGTGAAGAACATTACACTATTATTGGGTAGCCTCAGGGTGTGGTAAGTATTGAATAGAGAAGTATACATAAGTAATAATAAAGGCTGGGGAAAACAAAGATATTATGAAGTATATAAAGATGTAAAAATATTCAACATGCATTATTAGACTAAATTTTCCCAGAGGCACTAAGAGTTGCCTCAGATACTTTTTACAAAGTCACTTCAACCTCAGTGTATTTGAATTCATAGGAAGTCCAAGTACCTTCCTGGACAGCGAAACTCTTCCTCTGTTTAAATTATTCCTCAGGAGGGCATTGGGTTCATGAGGATGCACTTCAGATCATGTGTCTGCAAATTCTACACGAAATATGTGTGCATTAACTCTTTGAAGCACCATACTCTGTGTGTGTGTGTGCGCACGTGCGTGCGCGTGGGTGCGTCTGTATATATGCACGGGACTTAAAATATTCACATATAGTAGGCCACACTCTGGGAAAACCCAGTTTATTTTGTTCGACCCACATATGCATTTTTATGCTTGTGGAGAAAAGAAAGACCTAGAGAAGGTAGAGGAAGGATAAGTACGGTTACCCACATTTTCTCACATTTTGATTTCTAAGTAATGAAGATCAGAACTTAAGACTCCTTTGGTAAATTTATATTTAAATACTATTAATTATAATACCACCTAGCTTTTATTCAAGCAGAAGGTAGATATGTGCATTTCACTTGGGGAAATATTTGTCTCATTATTATTGTTTTATAGAATCTAAGCAATCCAAGATCAGAGTAGAAAATATAAAAACATAACCAAATATAAGATTTATTTTTAATTACATCAAATCCTATTATTGATACATAATCTCCCTGTTAATATATTTTGGCACCTGTTTTTAATAGACATTTTAATGCTCTATAAATACCATTCTATCTTTATATATTTAGACAATTAGAAATCATACTACATGAACTTTGTTCTAAACTGCCTTTTTAGTGTATACAGGAAACTGTGTAAAATGTAAGGTCACAGCTACATGCCTTATAAAGCTGACACTCATGTATGTATCATGCAGATTAGGAGGCATAAAGTTGACAGTGTCCAGAAACCCCTGTGCACCCTTTCCAATCCAAATTCCTCCCTTCTCTTCAAAGTTAACCATAATCTTGACTTCCATGCTAATCATTTCCTTGCTTGTCTTCATACTTTTTCTTCCTACCTTTACTGCCCAAACACGATTGAAATTTGATTTAGTTTTGAAATGTATTTAAATGGAAGCATAAAGCAAATATTATTTTGGGCTGGCTTCTTTTATCCAATATCATGTTCGTGAGATCAATGTACATTGGTGCAAAATAGCTGTAATGTGTTTATTACGATGAAGCATTCCACTGAATGATATGCCAGCGTTTGTTTATCTACAGTACTGATGGACATTTGGGCTGCTTTTGCTTTGGGCTCTTATGAACAAGGATGCTGTGAACCCATGTCCCAGGAACATGCGTGCATTCATTTCTTTGTGGTATATCTAAGTGTGGAGTTGAAGGGTCATGAAGTTTATGTATCTTAGTCAATAATGCCAACGAACTTTCTAAAGTAGTGGTACTAATTTACACTCTCAACATCAGTACATTGCTCATCAGTTCTGCTTGCTTACTCTAAATCCTTGGCAACACTTGGTGTTTTCATTCTGTCTAATTTTAGTTACTGGGAGGGTATAAAATAATATTTCCTATGATTTTAGTTAACCTTTATCTGGTGATTAACACTGTTTAACAGCCTTCCTTCCTTTTTTCTTTTCTTTCTTTATTTTGGGTTGCCAGTCTTTTAATTGTTTTGTAGAAACCTTTTATATATTCTATACACCAATAATGGGTAAACTCTGGACCATGGGCCAAATCTGACCTGCAGTATTTTGGTGAATGCAATGCTATTGAAACTCAGCCACACTTACTTTCATGCTGCTATCATGCTGCAATGACACAGTTTAGTAGCTGAGACAGAAGCCATATGGCTTGCAAAGTCTGAATTATCTACTATCTGGCCCTTTACAGAAAAGGTCTGCTGACCCCTGGCACCCACTAATCCTTTGCTGGTCATACATTTAGCAAACATCTTTTATCTTTGTATGGCTTGCCTTTTCACTTCCTTGATGCTATTTATTTGATAAGCATGATTTCTTAATTTTAATGTGCTCATCATGATTGCTTTATGCATTTCGGTTATAAAATAAACTGACCTTATCCTAAATTCATGAGAATATTCTCTGGCATTATTTTCTAAGAAAACATTTTGATTTGCTTTTTACATATATTTCCATAATCTAATTGGAGTTTTTATGAATAGTGTGATATAGGGGTTTAGCTTCATTATTTTTTTTCTGATGCATACCAAAATGTCCCAGAACTATTAATAAAGACTATTATCCCATGCCTGTGCAATGCCACCTATTAAAAAATTAAATGTTTATACATGCATCGTATATTTTTACACTCTATCTTCCTCCACGGGCACATTCTCCATCCTTATGCTAATACTGCAATATCTTAATTACTGTAGTTTTATTATAAGATGTAATAACCTAGACGAAACCTTGACATCTTGTCCTTTTCAAGGGTGTCTTGAATATTCTTGACCCTTTGAATATTCATATAAATTGTATAATCCACTTGTTAAATTCACTCACTAATTGGGATTGTGGTTAGAATTCCTTGAACTTATAGATCAGTTTGTAGAGAACTGACATATTACAACCGACATATTACGTATTGAGTTTTTAATGCATGGACTTGATAAATATCTTTATTCAAGTATTCTTTCATTTATCTTAGCAACATTTCATAGGTTCCTACATAAAGGCCTTGCATTTTTTTTAGGTTTATTCCTTGATATTTAGTATTTTTATTTTTTTAATTTTTATTTATTTATTTTTTTTGAGACGGAGTCTTGCTCTGTCGCCCAGGCTGGAGTGCAGTGGCCGGATCTCAGCTCACTGCAAGCTCCGCCTCCCGGGTTTACGCCATTCTCCTGCCTCAGCCTCCGGAGTAGCTGGGACTACAGGCGCCCGCCACCTCGCCTGGCTAGTTTTTTGTATTTTTTAGTAGAGACGGGGTTTCACCGTGTTAGCCAGGATGGTCTCGATCTCCTGACCTCGTGATCCGCCCGTCTCGGCCTCCCAAAGTGCTGGGATTACAGGCTTGAGCCACCGCGCCCGGCCGATATTTAGTATTTTTAATACTTTTGAAAGTGGTTCTAAAATTTCATTTTGTTTCTTGCTGGTATATACAACTGCAATTCATTTCAATATGTTGATCTTTAATCAAACAACTTTGATGCTTTGATGAAATAATTTGTTGATTCTAATAATTTATCTGTGGATTACCTTGGATTTCTTTTTTTTTTTCTTTTTTTTTTTTTTTGAGACAGAGTCTCAGTCTGTCTCCAGGATCTTGGCTCACTGCAACCTCTGCCTCCCAGGTTCAAGCGATTCTCCTGCCTCAGCCTCCCGAGTAGCTGGGATTACAGATGCCTGCCACTATACCCAGCTAATTTTTTGTGTTTTTAGTAGAAATGGGTTTGGGGAAACCCAGGCCTGTTGGCCAGGCTGGTCTTGAACTTGTGACCTTGTGATTTGCCCATCTCAGCCTCCCAAAGTGCTGGGATTACAGGCATGAGCGACTGCGCCGGGCCTACCTTGGATTTCTTATGCAATAGTTATATCTTCCATAAATAACAGAAGTGTTATCACTTTCTTTGAAAAGCTTTAAACTTTTGTTTTATGTATAGCTATTGATACAGTTTTATTTTGCCCTACTTGGTTACTGATTAGGTTGTTGCAAAAGTAATTGTGATTTTTTTGGGGGGAAAAGGCAAAAACTGCAATTAGTTTTGTACCAACCTAACAGAATCTCCAGTACTTATTGAACCTGAGTGATGTAGGCAATCTTTTTGTTTTTTTGCACCCAGTAATAGAGAAAAAGTTTTCAATATTTTTTAAGGATACTTTTGATTAGGTTTGGGTACTTTCCTTCTGTTGTTAGTAGTGATCACTTTTTAAAACCATCAATAATATTGGATTTTATTATTTTTCCAAGATTGTATAGCTTTATAGTATATAGGGTGTTTATGGTCTGCACACACACATAAAGGCTTTCAATGAAAAATTTCATTTCTTTATTAATGACAGGATTATTCATATTCACAATTTTGTGTGTTTTGATATTGTTTTTTGGAGGAATTTGTCAATTTTATCTAACTGAACTTATTGGTATAGAATTCTTAATAAAATCATTGAATGTTTTAATCTCTTTATTATAGTAATGAAAAATTTATCAAAATAATGAAAAATTTATTTATTGAGAGCAACTTTGTCTCAGTCTACATTCTGAAACAGAATCTCTAAGACAGTCTTGTAGTATGTTGTGTCAATGGGTTTTCATCTTAGCTGCATACTGGAAATTGCCAATTCTAAGGCCCCATCCAAGACGGGTGTATTTAGAATGCTATGGGTAAGTCTCAGGTGTAGATAGTTTTTAAAAGCACTTCAGGTGATTCTGATATCCAATCAAGGTTAAGAAGTATTTCACTGGTACTTCTGGAATACTGAATTCAGTTTCTACTTATCAGGACTGGGAGCAAAATTATTTTACTTCCGTGAGCATATAACTTCATTTATAAAGTAAAATGAGGGTTCAAGCATAACAACCCCAAAGGCTTTCATGGATAAGGAAAGATGGTAAATATGTTCTGGGGAGCAGCCAAGTATAAGATAATAGACAGGACATTTTCCGGGATAAACTGGAGGGCTTGTCCCACCAGAAGCATTTCAATCCTCCTCTTCTTTCATCTTCTAACATTGTAATGAGCAAACAAAACATCTCTGAGATGACTTTGGCTCTTCAATTCTGGAGTAAATGAACATCTAGGTCCCTTCTAGCTTCTATACACTCCATAAAATTATGCCCATCACTCTAGGGTACTAGTGTGTGATTATGGGATGACATTTAATTCTTTCTTACGTACTTATAGAAGTGGTCAGAGTGTGCAAGACAAGCAGAATCTAGATAAAGTACCTAATAGATTTGCAAAACTTTAATTGTTTCCACATTTTTTGCATTTAATTTGGTGATTTCTAAGAAACAGGATGGAAATTATAGACTGTCAGGTACTTGGGTTCGCATTATCTTTTTACTAGAAAATACAAGTATGGGCTTTGTCAAAGAGAAATTGCACCGGATACTTGTGAAAAATGGCAAGGAAGACTTATTCAGGACTACTGCAATAAAGAAGAGAGATGGAACTCGACTGCACTGAAACAAAAGGCAGGAGAGTTTGTAATCCCTGAGGAGAGCTGGGGAAAAAGTACTGCAGGATAGTAAGGCAGAGGCTGGTCAGTGTGATTAGGCCATCTGTGTTTGCTGATTGTGACTGATTGAAGTTAGGTTCTGACCTTTCCACAGAGACTGGGAGATAGGGGCACTATCTTTATGATCACATTTCAAAGGGATGGCTCTCACATCAGATTTGTTTCTCAAAGGGGCAGAGAAAGGACTTACGATGCATGTTTTCTAAAGCAAATGTTCTAGGGAAAAAAAGAGGTCAGGGACCTGTAGTGAGGAACAAACCTGTCTAAAGTTTAGCCAAGCTGAGGGGAATGTTAAGGCCATGTAGGTCAGCTTTTTAAAAGTAAGAAATAAAGAAGATAGAAATTGATTTTTCTCCTCTGGAGATCTGTAAGCAAAGCTCTATTAACATTATTCTGCCTGTGTGTGTTGTGTGTGTGTGTGTGTGCGCGCGCACACACATATGTACATGTGCAAGTGAGTGTGTTTAAGAAAACTGAAAACTCAGTCCTCCAGGTTCACTGAGAAGGTGACATGAGGCTGAGTTGATTTCTGTGGATTTGGGGTCATCGTATTACAAGCCTGCTTCAGGTAAATACATCAATTTTTTCCTGTTTCATATCTAGAGTTCTTTGAAAGGTTGTCTCCTTTTGCTTATACATTCTTTTACCCCGGAACACTACTTCAGATATGGAGCCTTTTTTGGATGTTATTAATGCAGTATATGGGTCAAAAGCAGACTTGTTTTATGTTAGCTCAATGGAGACCTAAAAATGGATTTTTATGAAAATTATCACAAAGGTCATGCCATTTACTTTCTCCCAAAATGGCCTTCCTTAGATATGAAGGTTCTAAATGAAAGGGGTTTGGTCTTGGAAACACTGCAAATTAAATTTGCCTACATTAAATTCTAATATTTTCTGCTCAGTGTTGTTGGTCTGTTATTTCCATATCGTGTTTAAGGTTTTTCAGACATACAAAACCTGAAAATATTTATCACCAGGGGACCTACAGTACAAGAAATGTGAATAGAAGGCCTCCAAGCAGGAGGAAAGCAACACTAAATGGAATCTGGACTTACATGAAGACACGGGAAGGTAACCACATAAGTAATTATATAGGACATTTTTCTTTTTCTTTTTTTTTTGAGATAAAGTGTCACTCCTTCATCCAGGCTGGAGTGCAGTGGTGCAATCTTGACTCAATGCAACCTCCGCCCCGCTGGTTCAAGCAGTTCTTGTGCCTCAGTCTCCCACGTAGCTGGGATTGCAGGCATATGCCACCATACCTGGCTAATTTTTTGTACTTTTAGTAGAGATAGGTTTCATCATGTTGGCCAGGCTGGTCTCGAACTCCTGTCCTCAAGTGATGTGCCCTCTTAGGCCTCCCAAAGTGCTGGGATTACAGGTGTCATCCACTGCATTTGGCTAAGGACATTTTTCTTATGCGTTTTGCCATTCAATGCAGTCTATGTGTTAGCACAATAGCAATAGGAGTGTTCTAGGTATTCCCCTCAGACTTCCACAGCCTCAAAGGCCTGCTCTCTTTATGCAGACAAGCTCCAGTAGAAGAGTTTATCAGAGGTAAGGTTACCAGAAACCCCGAATTAATGTTTCTAGTAAAGGAGCATCAGTGATAACCAGAAAGGGAGGGCATGGGAAGCCTAATGGGAGTTCAAGCTGTGTTTTTGATAACCACCTACACTTGCTGCTGCTTATGCAGTGAACTATTGACTCGGATGAATGTTTCCACGAAAGGCCATTCTTCTCGTAAAATTTCATCAGAATTTAAACCCTTCTGATGCTGACCCACTTGCATTTCTCTGCTTAGTCCCGGACTCTTATTTGACAGTTAATTACAGTAAGCCTGAACTGTTGAACTCCCTCGCAGACCACTTCAAACTTTCCAACAAAATAAATTTAGCTTCAGTTCATCTGAATTAAAAGGTTGAGGCTTTCATCAAGAATCTGGACTCTGCTGCCTGCTTTGGGAAATGAAGCATGCTTTGAGACATTATTTTTCTCTCTCAAATACCCAATTGCTGCAATAGTAAAAAAAAAAAAAAAAAGCAGAAAACATTCAAGTGAAAAGAAAATCATGCACTAATTACTGGATGTGCTGTTCTGAAGTTCTAATTTCAAGAAAACTGCACAGCCAGTATTTCTAACGGGAAATGAACCAACTTTGAGACCAGCCAGGTTTTTGCATCTTTAATTTGTACTGGGCGCTTTTGATATTGCAGGCCTAGAGAGATAAAAAAGCAACTGAGACAATAGGCAGGCGCTGCAGTCCTTTTCAGGTGCTGAGCTCTCCCTGGTATCCTAATTATAGACTCTTTACATGAAGAATTCTTTTTGAAGCTAATCATAGTGCTGAAGGTAATGAGAGTGAAGGTATGCAGAGGATGCTAATGAAAAAGTTGAGAAATCTCTTTCGAGGATGTCTTAATTAAGAGGTCTGTCTTTCAAGGGAAAGAGAACAAACATTTATTATTGAGGACCTACTATACACCAGGGTTTGTGCTTAGTGTTTTTCATTTGAGACTTGTATTCATTCAGTCCTGCACTGACTGTGAACATACAAATGAAGTTACCTTGCTATATATGCCTTTTCTATCTCATGTGCCTATGGGGACGCAGGTTCACTTTCAAGGTTTCTTCTATTATCTATGAGAATTCTTCCGCGCTGTTTCCCAGGCTCTCATGATCCTGTTCTCATAGCTGCCCACTCTGGTTCCACTGGTGAGGAAGGCGTCCACCCCTCTGTTGCACACTGTTTCATTTATTGAAAGTGACACTGCAGCGGAACTGATGGGTCCCAGAAGTTCTGAGATAACTCTTGTAGTTTACACATTTTTAGCACCCTTTCCCCCAGATTTCTTGTGCCAAATTTCCTTCCCTGTTGTCCTGCAGAAAAACTTCAAATTCGTCTTACGTCTCTGTCTCTTCTAATCCGTTACTGTGGAATCTGGGATCTACCATCATGAAACAATTCAAATTTATTTCCCATGGTATTCTTCAGCTCTTCTCTCTCTGGAGTAAATCCTTGCCTATAATAAATACTTCACTGTACATGCCACATTTAGTCAAATTTCAAGTTTGACCTAGTTAAGAACACTGCTAGAGAAATATCTCACAAAATTCTTGCAATAATACTGCAAGGGGATGACTAGCCTTATCTCCTTTGACAGGTGAGGAGCCAATTAAGTGATTTCCCCAAAGTCAACATCTTGTAGTGTTGAGATTTGAACTATAGCATTGATATAGTGTTAACACTGAATGTGTTGGAATAAATATGGGCCTTGAGATAAGAAAATAACATAATGCATATAGCCTCCCTCACTCATAAAATCAGCTTTAAGGAAATACTTTGTTATGGAGTGGCCAATGGTCAATGTTTTCAACTCACTAAATGGTTAACCCTCAGCATCCAATTATTCACTCGACACCTCTCTTTTCTGTGTCATCATTAGTGTTCATAAGGTTGAGTATTTACAGTTTGTAGAGCACAGTTTCAGTCCTGGTAGGGAAGAACCAAAAATTCATACACGTGGGAAAAGGGTAAAGAGAAAACACAGGAAACCAAATAATATAGGCTGATACGGTTTGACTGTGTCCCCCCCAGATCTCATCTTGAATTGATAATCCCCACATGCTGAGAGAGACCCGGTGGGAGGTGATTGAATCATGCGGGCGGTAACCCTCATGCTGTTCTCACAATAGTGAGTTCTCACGAGATCTGACGGTTTTATAAGGGGCTTTCCCCGCTGTACTCGGCACTTCTTCCTGCCGTCATGTGAAATAGGATGTGTTTGCTTCCCCTTCCACCATTATTGTCAATTTCCTGAGATCTCTCCATCCCTGTGGAACTGTGAGTCAATTAAACCTCTTTCCTTTATAAATTACACAGTCTCAGGCAGTTCTTTATAGCAGTGTGAGAATGGACTAATACATAAGCCCATGATCAAATGTTGAAGCTCAGTGTAATAAAAGAGTTAGCTTTAACCAAATGCAGAGTAGGGCATCCTTCCTCTCCTCTCTGCAATGGGAGTTCTAAACATTTAAAACTTCCCCACTATGTATATAAAGCATTAAAGTGCCATAGTACTGAGTTGGGAGTTTGGAAGACACTGTGGGATCAAAAAACTGTGTTTGGCATTTAATTGTTGGAGTAGGGTGGGACCAGATGAGCAAGTATATGGGGTTGTTGGGAGAAAAGGTGCTACTTAAAGCCACTCTCTGAAAGTCGTTTTGCTTTGATGTCACCATTTTAAATACATTATCCGTTTTCAAAGAATTCATGCCATGTGTAATGCCTACGAACTGGAATGTATATGGTCTAGTTTTCAAGCTATAATATTGAGAGAGGCATAGTTGAAACCAAAATTAAGACTTTACTCACAACATGTAAGAAACTTCACTCTTTAAAAATCTTTGCATGTACCTTTCATATATTTTTTCGTAAAGGGAAGATGACATAAATGTATGGAAGATGCCAAACACCAACCATTGCTTGTTCAATCATAGGTGGCTATAGGGAGACGCCTGTGAACTCTCATACACTTACAGTATTCAGCCCCCACACAGATCAAGAGATCAAGCAGCTCTTTTCCAACAAGAGCACTCTTTTTTTTTTTTTTTTTTTTTTTTTGAGATGGAGTCTCGCTCTGTCATCCAGGCTAGAGTGCAGCGGTGCAATCTCAGCTCACCGCAAGCTCCGCCTGCCGGGTTTACACTATTCTCCTGCCTCAGCCTCCCGAGTAGCTGGGACTACAGGCTCCCGCCACCATGCCCGGTTAATTTTTTTTTTTGTATTTTTAGTAGAGACAGGGTTTCACCGTAGCCGGGATGGTCTCGATCTCCTGACCTCATGATCCAGCCGCCTCAGCCTCCCAAAGTGCTGGAATTACAGGCGTGAGCCACTGCCCCCTGCCCAAGAGCACTCTTATTAGCATGATGCTGTTTTGTCCTCAGAGTCCCAGGTGGCCATACCCCTGGTTACGTATTCCCGTTCGGATTTATTTTCCTTAGTGTTGCATGTCTCAGTACACACAAGCGTGTGGTAGTGTGAGCTGTTAATGAAGTTTTTAATGTCAGGATTCTTCCTGTTATCTCTAAGTCAAATGACTTGGACTTTGTTTTCCTTTTGTCCCGTTGACCTCAGTTTCCCTAGTTTTAATTTCTTAGAGCATACAGTGTGCAGTAAGTGTTAAAGAGTGCCAGTAAAATCTTCTTGCTGTAAAATTTCACCAATTGGCATCAGCCAAATGACTAGAACTTTATTGTAGAGAGTTATTCTTTTGTTTCAGGAATGGTGATGGAGAATTTCCCTCTTAACATTCGGATCACACTAAAGATAAGAAACAATCAGTTTTTTTTTTTTTTTTTTTTGAGATGGAGTCTCGTTCTCTTGCCCAGGATGGAGTATGGTGATGCAATCTCAGCTCACTGCAAACCCCACCTCCTGGGTTCAAGCAATTCTCCTGCCTCAGCCTCCTTAGTAGCTGGAATCACAGGCACGTGCCACCATGCCTGGGTAACTTTTGTATTTTTAGTAGAGACAGTGTTTCACCATGTTGGCCAGGGTGGTCTTGAATTCTTGACCTTAGGTGATCCACCCACCTTGGCCTCCCAAAGTGCTGGGATCACAGGTGTGAGCTACCATGCCCGACCATAAGCAATCAGTTCTTAAATAGACAAAGTTAATGGAGAAAGTAGAAGTGAAAAGAATTATTTTTATTTTATTTTATTATTTTAATTTAAATTTTTAAAAATAATTTCAACTTTTATTTTAGATTTTAGGTGTACATGTGCAGAGTCATTACATGAGTGTATTGTGTGATGCTGAGATTTGGAGTACAATTGATTTTATCACCCAGGTACTGAGCATAGTACCCAGTAGATTGGTTTTCAGCCCTCTCTTCCCCGTCTAGTAGTTCAGTGTCTATTGCTGCTGTCTTTATGTCTATGAGTACCCAATGTTTAGCTCCCACTTATAAGTAAGAACATGTGGTATTTGGTTTTCCGTTCCTCTGTTAATTTGCTTAGGTTAATGGCCTCCAGCTGCATCCAAGTTACTGCAGAAGATATGGTCTCATTCTTTTTTATGGATGTGTAGTATTCCATGATATATACACACCACATTTTCTTTATCCAATCCACCACTGATGGGCACCTAAGTTGATTCCATGTCTTTGCTATTGTGAATAGTGCTGCAATGAACATACAGGTGCATGTTTGTCTTTATGGCAGAAAATTTATTTTCTTTTAAACATATACCCAATAATGGGGTTTCTGGTTTGAATAATAGTTCTAACTCCTGTGAGAAATCTCTAAACTGCTTTCCACAATGGCTAAACTAATTTACATTCCCGTCAATGGTGTATAAGCCTTCCTTTTTCCCTTTTTCTCTGCAGTCTCACCAGTATCTATTGTTTCTTGACTTTTTAATTCATTTACATTCAAGGTTATTATTTATACGTGAGGGCATACTCCTCTCACTTTATTAATTGATTTCTGGTTCTATACTTATTTTTGGTTTCTTTCTCTCTTATTGTTTGTCATTGTTGTTTGGTGTTTTTTTTTGTCATGGTAATATTTGTGTTTTATCTCTTCTTTGTTTGTGTGTTTGCTCCAGCAGTGGTTTATATATATATATTTTTAATGATGGTAGATTTTATTCTTTTGCTTCCAGTCATAGGACTACAGAGTTTGTGTAGTGCCAATTTTGTGGCGATGAATTCCCTCAGCTTGTTTGTTTGGGTCAAAGACGTCAGTTCTCCTTCATGTGTGAAGAATATGAAACCAAACTAAATGTTCAGCAATGGATGGATGAAGAAAATGTGGTGTATACACACACACACACACACACACACACACACACATATATATACACACACACAATGGAATACTATTCAGACATAAGAAAAATAAAATCATGTCATCTGCAGCAACATGGATGGAACTAGAAGTCATTATGTTAAGTATTAAGTTTAAGAAGCCAGGCATAGAAAGAAAATGACTCACGTTCTCACTCACATGTGGGAGCTAAAAAAGTTGTAGAGATGTTTCACCTCCTTGGTTAGATGTATTCCTAGGTTTTTCTTTTTTTCTTTTTTTTTTTTGGCAGCTCTTTTAATGATATTGCATTCTTGATTTTATTCTCAGCTTGAATGCTATTGGTGTATAGAAATACTACTGATTTTTGTTCATTGATTTTTGTATCCTGAAACTTTACTGAAGTTTAGATCCAGGAGACTTTTGGCAGAGTCTTTGGGGTTTTCTAGGTATAGAATAATATTGTCTTTGAATAGAAATAAGCTGCCTTCCTTTGTTTTTTTTTTTTTCTATTTGAATGCCTTTTATTTCTTTCTCTTGCCTGATTGCTTTGGCTAAGTCTTCCTCCTTTTTATTTTGTATTTCAGATTCCAAAGGGTGACAAAAGTACCCATTGCCTCTTTAGAAGAAATTTTAGTCCAATTTTGTCATTTCACTATATACCAAAACTGTGTTCTTTAAATCCATGAAGGTTGGTGACTTCCTCACAGTCATACAATATGTTCACATTCATCTAGGGATAATATTTTGGTCTTTCCCTACGGTATCATTCTGCAAGTGTTATAAAGAAAAGGAAGAAAGGAAAAGGGGCAGGTAGGGAGAGAAACAGGGAGGGAAAAGGTCTCATTATATAATCAGGCAGTGCATATTTGATTTACCTTTAGAATCTGAATCCTAATATTTTATATATTATTTTACACTTTATGTAGTGACAACTGCTTCATTATCAAACTTGATTAAACAACCTCACTCTGGCCCCCTCCCCACAATGGTAGTCAGCATCATGGAAGATAGATCTGAACTGCTTGGAAGAAATAGATGTTTCTTTCCTTTTCTTCTCTCTGTGATTATTTTGTTAGAATAATCAGAGAATGTGTGAGAATTTGTCCTTGTCATAGAATCTGTGCTCTTAGACATTTTGTTCCCAGAGGATTCTGTCAAGATATTCATTGAAGAAAGCAGAATTATTGCAGTTTCAAAACTCTTTGACAAATGTTTTTTCCCTATATTCTAATGCCTAAATCTCAGTATTAAAAATAGTCATGTTTAAGGACTGAAGTCATAATCCTTTGTAAAACCAGTATCTCCAATTTTAATGAATGTGATTATCTTTGATAAACGTCATTCCATTTCTTTTTGGTGAACCCCTGTGGCTATTCATCTTTTGTAAGAATAGCTGAAAATAACTAGAATTTTAAAAACAGCATTAAGCATAAATGAAACAGTGAAAAATAAATTCCTGGAAAAAAAATCAGGAAATTGACTTGTTTGAAATCAAATATTTTCAAGAGAAAGATTACCTTTAAATAAAGAAGTGTGCTCAAAGCCAACAGTTGTGGCTGGTACCTCTAATCTCAGCAATTTGGGAAGCTGAGGTGGGGGGTTTGCTTGATGCCAGGAATTTGAGATGAGCCCAGACAACATAGCCAAATCTTGTCTGTACAAATATACATATACATATATGTGTGTGTGTATGTGTGTGTGTGTATATATATGTATATATATATGTCAGGTATGGTGGTACACACCTGTAGTCCCAGATATTTAGGAGGCTGAAGTAGGAGGATGGCTTGAGCCCAGGAATTTGAGGTTGCAGTGAGCTATGATTGCAAGGCACCACCGCTAGTTCCTTCAAGAAATAAAAAATCAACCAGAAGGGATCAGTGTCAAATACAGAGAATTTCTAATTTTTTCTTTTATGTACAAATTTGTGTAAGAAGTGAATTTATATAAAATAGAACAAACTGGTCAAAAGTCTGTAAAAATATCTGAGGTCAAGAATAATTTTTGATTTATTTATTTATGGGGAAATGTCTATATTCTCTTGTAGCAATTAATGTCACAGAAAGACATATCCACTGAAAATCTAGTTTAGGAATTAAAGTAAGATTAGAAATTAATCTTTAAAAATTGTTTTTGCCTTTGTAGATCACATCGATAGGAATATGAAAACATTACTGACTTTGCTAAAATACAATCTTACATTTAAGGAGCCATTTAAGAAAAACACAATTCAAAATTATGAATTAGGACTTTAAGCATTGCAAAAATGCTCCCGGCTTATGCTTCACCCATTTTTCAACTTATATGACGTAAATTTTGGAGGAAGAGCTCACATAATTCCTTGCTTGCCATTCAAATTTTCTGTTCCTATTTTCTGTGCTCAAATGCAGAAGGTACGTTAATGGAACCTGAATCATCATTCATCCAGTAAAATCCCTGCTCTTCATTCATTCAATCAATACTTTTAATTCATTCCATTTAATCACCAGTACCCATTTTGTATTCTTCCTTCTCAACATAAGCATCTATTCTCATGTCTTTTTGTTTATAAGTGCTTTTGGAAAAGGCATTTTTTTTTTATGTGTGTACATTTCAACTTATGTAAATGCTATTAGTTTACATATAAGATAATATGTTTTTAAAAATATTGTTACTTGGCATTATGTTTATAAGATTCATCCATGTGACTATATGTACATCTAGTCCGTTGCTTCCTTTTACTCTTTAGTACCATATGAAGGGCATCCATCAACCTTTATCTATCCATTCTCCTTGCAATGAACTTGCCAAACCTCACCTTCAACACCAGACTTCCCCAAATAATGCTGTAATAAATGTTACACTTGTCCTCTTAGAAGTCTGCATGAGAGCCGGGCGCGGTGGCTCACGCCTGTAACCCCAGCACTTTCGGAGGCCGAGGCAGGCAGGTCACGAAGTCAGGAGATCAACACCATCCTGGCCAACATGGTGAAACCCCGTCTCTACTAAAATACAAAAAAAATTAGCCGGGCATGTTGGCACCTGCCTACATGTAATCCCAGCTACTCGGGAGGCTGAGGCAGGAAAATAGCTTGAACCAGGGAGTCGGAGGTTGCAGTGAGCCGAGATCGTGCCACCACACTCCAGCCTGGCAACAGAGTGAGACTCCGTCTCAAAAAAAAGAAGTCTGCATGAGAAATTTATTGGCATATCTAACTAGTAGTGGAACTGCTGAATCACACTGCAGGTTGGATTATACAAAATTTAGTTAAATGTACCAGATGCTCTCCACAGGGTCTGCTGCAGTTTACAATTCCAGGTCTCCACACCCCATCAGTTATCCATCTTTCCAATTTTTGTTAATCCAATAGGTGTCAAGTGATGTTGCTTTGCTTTGATTTGCATGCCTCTGATTTCTAGTAAGTTTGAGTGTCTCTTTATGTATTCATGTACAGTTAAGTCTTTTGGTGTCCGTGGGAGATTGGATCCATCAGATGCTCAAGTCCCTGATATAAAATGGTGTAGTATTTGCATATAGCATATGCACATGCTCCCATATGATTTAAATTATCCCTAGATTACATATAATACCTAAGACAATGTAAACTCTATGTCAATATTGATTATACTGTATTGTTTAGGGAATGATGACAAGAAGAAAAGTCTGTGCATGTTTAGTACAGACACAACCATTCATTTTTATATGTGAATATTTTGCATCCTCAGTTGGTTGAACCCACTAATATAAAACCCATACACAGGAGCTGGCTCCCTGTGCGTGTGTCCGCCCGCCCTCTGCTGCGTCCCGCGGCGTCCTACTGCCCTCCTACCATCCACCGTGGCTCTGCTGCACTCCGGCCGCGTCCTCTCCGGGATCGTCGCCACCTTCCACCCGGGCCTCGCTGCCGCGGCCTCTGCCAGAGCCAGCTCCTGGTGGACCCATGTGGAAATGGGACCTCCAGATCCCATTCTGGGTGTCACTGAAGCCTTTAAGAGGGACACCAATAGCAAAAAGATGAATCTGGGAGTTGGTGCCTACCGGGATGATAACGGAAAGCCTTACGTGCTGCCTATCGTCCACAAGGCAGCGGCCCAGATTGCCGCCAAAAGTGTGGACAAGGAATACCTGCCCATTGAGGGACTGGCTGAATTTTGCAAGGCATCTGCAAAACTAGCCCTGGGTGAGAACAGCGAAGTCTTGAAGAGTGGCTGGTTTTTCACTGTGCAGACCATTTCTGGAGCTGGAGCCTTAAGGATCGGAGCCAGTTTCCTGCAGAGATAAGTCCAGCCGAGATGTCTTTCCGCGCACACCAAGCTGGGAAAACCGCACACCCATCTTCATGGATGCTGGCATGCAGCTATGAGGTTATCGGTATTATGACCCCAAGACTTGCGGTTTTGACTTCACAGGCGCTGTGGAGGATATTTCAAAAATACCAGCGCAGAGTGTTCTTCTGCGTGCCTGCGCCCACAATCCCACGGGAGTGGACCCGCGTCCGGAACGGTGGAAGGAAATAGCAACAGTGGCGAAGAAAAGGAATCTCTGCGTTCTTTGACATGGCCTACCAAGGCTTTGCCAGTGGAGATGGTGATAAGGATGCCTGGGCTGTGCGCCACTTCATCGAACAGGGCATTAATGTTTGTCTCTGCCAATCGTATGCCAAGAACATGGGCTTATATGGTGAGCGTGTAGGAGCCTTCACTATGGTCTGCAAAGATGCGGATGAAGCCAAAAGGGTAGAGTCACAGTTGAAGATCTTGATCCATCCCATGTATTCCAACCCTCCCCTCAATGGGGCCCAGATTGCTGCTGCCATTCTGAACACCCCAGATTTGTGAAAACAATGGTTGCAAGAAGTGAAAGGCATGGCTGATCGCATCATTGGCATATGGACTCAACTGGTCTCCGACCTCAAGAAGGAGGGTTCCACCCACAACTGGCAACACATCACTGACCAAATTGGCATGTTCTGTTTCACAGGGTTAAAGCCTGAACAGGTGGAGCTACTGACCAAGGAGTTCTCCATCTACATGACCAAGGACGGCCGCATCTCTGTGGCAGGATTCACCTCCAGCAACGTGGGCTACCTTGCCCATGCCATTCACCAGGTCACCAAGTAATGTCCCTGGTGCAAGGAAACAGAGACAACCTTTCTGTCTTCAGCCTCTGCTGTTGAGAGCTTCACACAGACGATGAGAAAAGGTGGATGGTGGTGAGTGGATCATTTCTTTCAACCACAGTGTGTAACACTCAGCATTTAAATGTTTCTCAGAAAAGAACATGTAGTGACACAGGGCAGAGGCATCTGTGGCTGGCATCTGGAACATTAAACCAAACTCTCTCCCCTGTCCTTTTATCTCCAACTTTTTTCAAAGAGTTTATATGTGCAAGAAAGTCATCGCACCAAAAAACCTGTCAATTATGCCATTGCAGTATTTCAGAAGCTTTAACTGAAGTGTCAGGTTCCTTGTGAGAAATAGGACACCTTAGAGGCTTTGAGAGAAGACCTAGTTCTGTCATGAACAGTCGGCCTTGTGTCTGTCCTCCCATCTTGGAGCAACCTCATCAACAGGCCGCACTGCAGAAATGATGTTTTATGAAAACCAATGAGGCTGCTGCCATTTCAGCAAGGAAAATAATGTAGTTTCCTGTCTTATGTAAGAAAAAGAGAAGGCTCTCTTTTTCTCCCTTGTCATTGCTGTTCTTTTCCTTACGTACAAACATTTTTAACTACTGCAGATTTTCATCCCATTCACTGCTTGACTGACCATCAACTCCATCCTATCGAGATTTATTTAAGAATGAAGAACATAATTTTCTGCTGATGCCATACCCTCCCCTTTCTTAGCAAAGAATAGTGGTGAGTAGGAAACTGTACTTTATCTAGGCATCCTCTTGAATGATTGTGTAAGTTTCTCCGGTTGGGATGCTGTCTCTGCCCAGATGGACCTCCTCCCTTTGTTGAATGTGGTATACAGCCACTCCTCTCACACCGCGAGTCCAGTGGCGCAGGGTGGTACCAGGAAAGAGGATATTCTAGGCTTGGTATGCTGCTAGCTGGGTTCAGCCTTCACCCACTGGAAAGAACCACCATCTGCTCTAACCATGTAGACTTATTGAGGCCTGGTTTCTCTGTTACAATAAAATTACTGTAGACGCCCCCCACCAAAAAAAAATTACAAAACAAAACCCATAGATACAGAGAGCTGACCATACTTCCTAAGTTTGGAGTTTCTTATTCAGACCCTTTGCCCATTTTTCTATTGCAGTTAATGTCATTTTCCTATCAATTAACAATGTCTATACATTTGTACATGGTATTTTCTGAATATTATTCACTTTTTAGCCAAGACATATAAGAATCTTCTCTCATTTTTTTTGCTATAAGAACCATCCTTACTATATGTCTTTGAATAGAAATCTTTAATTTTGATACAACCAAATTTATCATGCATATGCCTTATTATTTTTACTTTTGAAGTTTTACCAAGTCATGCTTTATAAATATGTATATATATGCATATAAATCCTGTATTTCTATTAACTTTAATATAAAGTTTTTTTCTTCTTACACATTTAGTTTTTAATCAATTTTTTATATGTGTAATGTAGGAATTCAGTTTTATTTTTTAAAGAAGTTAGTTTTTCAAATACATTATTTTTTATTGATCCATAATATTTTACTTGTTTATGGAGTAATGTGATATTTTGTTACATGCATAAAATGTGTAATGATCAAGTCAGGGTATTTGGGATATCCATCATCTTGAATACTTATCATTTCTATCACTTGGGAACATTTCAAGTCCTCTCTTGTAGCTACTTTGTTATATGCTGTATATTATTGTCATTTCTAATCATTCTAGTTCACTGTCAAACATTAGAAGTTATATCTTCTATCTAACTGTATGTTTGCACCCATTAACCAACCTCTCTTCATCCCCTCTCCCACTCACATACTCTTCCCAGCCTCTGGTATCTATCATTCTACTCTCTACCTCCATGAAATCAACTTTTTTAGCTCCCACATGTGAGTGAGGACATGAGTATTTGTCTTTCTATGCCTAGCTTTCTAAACTTAATATTTAACATAATGACTTCCAGTTCCATCCATGTTGCTGCAGATGACACAGATGACATGATTTTACTCTTCTTAAGTCTGAATGGTATTCCATTGTGTATATATATACGTTTATATATACACACCACGTTTTCTTCATCCTTCCATTGCTGAACATTTGGTTTTGTTTCATATATATGTTATTGTGAATAGTGCTGCAATAAACATTGGAGTGCTTGTATCTCTTTGTTATACTGATTCCTTTTCTTTAGGATAAATACCCAGTAGTGAAATGGCTGGATTGTATGGTAGTTTTATTTTTAGATTTTTGAGAAGTTCCACACTGTTTTCCATAGTGGCTATACTAATTTACATTTTCACTAACAGTATATAAGAGTTCTTGATTACTCCAGCAAGTGGCTTATTGATGTTATCTTTTCAAAATACAAACTTTTTTGTTCACCCTTTGTATTATTTTGTCTCTATTTTGTTTAATTCTGTTCTGATCTTTATTTTATTCCTTCTACTAATTTTGGTTTTGGTTTGCTCTTGCTTTTCTAGTTTCTTAGGTGCATGGTTAGATTTAAAAAAAAAATTTCTACTTTTTGGATGTAGGTGTTTATTGCTTTAACCTTCCTCTTAGCACTGTTTTTGCTGTATCCCATAGGTTTTGGTATGTTGTGTTTTTATTTTGATTTGTTACAAGAAATTTTTTAAAAAATTTCCTTCTTAATTTCTTTCTTGAGCAGGTTATTTAATTTTTAAATTTCATCCTTAATTTCTCCCAGGACATGTTATTTAATTTCCATGTATTTGTAAAGTTTCCAAAGTTTCTTTTGTTAGTGACTTCTAGTTTTGTTGATTGTGGTTTGAAAAGATAATTGACATGATTTCTATTTTTAAATATTTGTTGAGACTTGTTTTGTGTCCTAACATATGATCTATTCTGGACAATGTTCTGTGTGCCGATGAGAAGAATGTGTATTCTGTATTGGTTGTACGAAATGTTCTTTAAATGTCTGTTAGGTCCACTTGGTCTAAGTCTGTTTTACCTGATATAGGTATAGCTACTCCTGCTTACTTTTGGTTTCTGTTTGCATGGAATATTACATTACATTCCCTTACTTTCAGTCTATATGTGTCTTTACAGGTGAGATAAGATTCTTGTAGGTAACATAGAGTTGGGTCATTTTTAAAATTCATTCAGCCAGGCTGTAGCTTTTCAGTGGCAGGCTTAATTTATTTACATTCAAGGTTATTATTATATGTGAGGGCATAGTCCTCTTATTTTATTAACTGATTTCTGGTTCTGTACTTATTTTTTGTTTCTTTCTCTCTTATTGTTTGTCGTTGTTGTTTGGTGGATTTTTGTCATGGTAATATTTGTGTTTTTTCTCTTCTTTGTTTGTGTGTTTGCTCCACCAGTGGTTTATATATATATTTTAATGATGGTACATATTATTATTTTGCTTTCAGGCACAGGACTAAAGGGTTTTCGCAGTGCCAATTTAGTGGCGATGAATTCCCTCAGCTTGTTTGTTTGGCAAAGTCATCAGTTCTCCTTCATGTATGAAGAATAACGTTGTTGGTATAATATCCTTGGCTAGCAGTTTTTTTCTTTCAGGACTTTAAATGTATTATCCCATTCTTTCTGGCCTGTAAGGTTTCTGCTGAGAAATCCACTCTTAGTGTGATGAGAATTCTCTTATAACTGACTAGACACTTTTCTATTGATGTTTTTAGAATTATTTGTTTGTCTGTGACTTCTGACAATATGACTATAACATGTTGTGAAGAGCTTTTTAATTGTATCTGCTTGGGGATTTCTGAGCCTCCTATTTGTGGATGTGTAAATATCTTACTAGACAGAAAGTTTTCATCTATTATATCTTTAAGTAGGTTTTATAATCAATTCGTTTTTTCTTTACCTTCTGGGATACCAAATATTTGAATATTCAGTCATTTTATGGTGTCCCATCTGTCAGGTAGGCTTTGCTCATTTAAAAAAAATTCTTTGTTCTTTTTTCTTTTTTTTGAGATGGAGTTTTCTCTTGTTGCCCAGGCTGGAGTGCAGTGGTTCAATCTCAGCTCACTGCAACCTCTGCCTCCCAGGTTCAAGGGATTCTCCTGCCTCAGCCACCCAAGTAGCTGGGATTAGAGGCATGCTCCACCACACCCAGCTAATTTTGTATTTTTAGTAGAGATAGGGTTTCTCCATGTTGGTCAGGCTGGTCTTGAACTCCTGACCTCAGGTGATCCATCTGCCTTGGCCTCCCAAAGTGTTGAGATCACAGGTGTGAGCCACCATGCCCGGCCTCTTTTTTCTTTATTTTTGTCTAACTGGCTTACATTAAAAGACCTGTCTTCAAGTTCTGAGATTCTTTCTTCTGCTTGATGTAGTCTATTGTTGAAGCTTTTGAACATATTTTGTATGCATTCAATTAATTCTTCAGTTCCAGAATTTCTGTTTGGTTCTTTTTCATGATATCTATCTCTTTGGTAAATTTCTCATTCATTGTTCTGTTTCTCTGAATTCTTTTTATTGTTTTTCATAATTCTTTTGTATCTCACTGAGCTTCTTTAATATTTCAAATTGTTTAAATTCCTTAAATTCCTTTTTTCTATAATTTCTTAAATATCATTTTAAAATCAAGATAGATTGCTGGAAAACTATTGTGTTCCTTTGGAAATATTATATTTCCTTGTTTTTTTCATATTTCCTGTGTCTCTATGTTGATATCTGCACATCTAGTATAACAGTCACTGCTTCCAACTTTTTGAATTTGCTTTCAAAGGGGGAGGACTTCTTCCTGAAGCTGTATGTATAGTGTTGGTTGTGTAGGGTGCTTTGGCTTTGTTTCTTGGCATATGTAGTAGTGTACTCTCTGTATGATTTCTTCGACTGTAAATAGCATCAGTGATGTCTGTGATTTCCTTGGTGGCTTAGGGTGTGGTTGTTAGTGGATACTGTGGTGAAGTTTTGCTGAGCCCTGAGCTGCTACATGGGCCAGTCTTCAGGCTCCAGTCATGGCAGCAGTGGGCTGAGTATTCCTGTCCTTGGGCTTCAGAGTGGCATATGCTGGCACTGGTGTTAGTGGGTTCAGGCAGGCCAATTCTTGGGCCTTCATGTAGCTTGCTTGGGTGCTGGAAATGACAGTGGTGGGCTGGATGAGGGATTAGGTTCTTAGCCCTTGCGTAGTGTGTGTGGTATGGGCAATGGTGGTAGCAATAGTTGGCCAACCTTCTGGGACCCAAGTGGTTCATGCTGATGTTGGCAATGGCTGTGATAGGTGGGGTGGGTGAATCCCCAAGCCTGTGTGTGGATGCCTTCCAGCTGTGTAGGTAGTGGTAGGTTGGTTGGGCCTGACTTCAGATCCCAGTAGAAGAGCTTAAGTACCAATGGTTGTGGACTGAGCTGGGCAATCCCCAGAAACCTGGATGGCATGCTTAGGTACTGGGAGGGCCAGAGCTGGGCTGGGCGGACCTGTTCTCAGGCCTCCTGATGGTGCATGCAGTCGCTGGTTGTGGTAGGCAGGTACAGGGTGCAAATATATATATATTTAAAAACTTGTGTTTCCTGATGATTTGTGGAACACCTTTATCAAATATAATCTGCATGTATACATAAATGAGTATATTTCTGAGTACTCTATTTTATTGGGCTATTTGTTTTTACATACATCTCATACAGTAATTACTATCGCTTTATACTATGTTAATACAGGTAATGAATGACTCCTTGTCTTCACTCTTCTTTTTCAAAGCTGAATTAATTTTTTGTGGCCATTATAGATTTTAGACTAAGATTACAAAATTCGCAAAACATTTCAACTGGAACTTTGATAAAAATCTGTATTAGTGGCCGGGCGTGGTGGCTCATGCCTGTAATCCCAGCACTTTGGGAGGCCGAGGCAGGTAGATCATGAGATCAGGAGATTGAGACCATCTTGGTTAACATGGTGAAACCCCATCTCTACTAAAAATACAAAAAATTAGCCGGGTGTGGTGGTGACCATCCGTAATCTCAGCTACTCAGGAGGCTGAGGCAGGAGAATGGTGTGAACCTGGGAGGCGGAGCTTGCAGTGAGCTAAGATCACACCACTGCACTCCAGCCTGGGTGACAGAGCGAGACTCTGTCTCAAAAAAAAAAAAATCTGTGTTAGTTTCCTATTGTTGCTATGATAAATTACCACAAACTTTACAGAAATGTATTGTTTTACAGTTCTGTAAGTCAGAAATCCCACATGATCTCACTTGCATAAAAAATAAGTCACCTGCAGGGCTGTGTTCTCTTCTGGAAGATTTAAGGGAGAATCTATTTCCTTGCCTTTTTCAGCTTTTAGAAGATATCTTAAGCTCATCACCTTCTTGTTCCATCTTAAGAGCCAGTGACATTGTCATATGTCCCTCTGACCACAGCTGGGAAAGGCCCTCTGCTTTTAAATGTCCTGATGAAGGCCGGGCGCGGTGGCTCAAGCCTGTAATCCCAGCACTTTGGGAGGCGGAGATGGGCGGATCACGAGGTCAGGAGATCGAGACCATCCTGACTAAAACGGTGAAACCCCGTCTCTACTAAAAAATACAAAAAACTAGCCGGGCGAGGGCGCCTGTAGTCCCAGCTACTCGGGAGGCTGAGGCAGGAGAATGGCGTGAACCCGGGAGGCGGAGCTTGCAGTGAGCTGAGATCCGGCCACTGCATTCCAGCCTGGGCGACAGAGCGAGACTCTGTCTCAAAAAAAAAAAAAAAGAAATGTAAATGTCCTGATGATTAAATATACCCACTTGGATACTACAATATAGTCTCCTTATCTCAACATTGATCATCTTAATCACATTTGCAGATCTTTTTCTTTTTTTTTGTCATGGAAGGTGACATATTCACATATTCACAGGTTGTGGGGATTAGCATGTGGGCATCTTTGGGAATCCATTATTTGGACTATCCCAGAATTGCATCACATTTACAGAAAAACTTAGGGAAAATTTAAGGTGGCCTACTTCTCTTTTTAGAGAGATCAATCACTGTATCCTGTATGAGAGTTTCATACTTTTCCCCACAGTAGTATTGTGCACTCTTGGTTAATTCCCAGATTCTCTATAATTTTTGTTACTAATGTAAATAGTATCTTATTTTTAGTTGCAGTCTTTTATTGTTATTGCTGTCGTGTAGAAATACTATTATTCTTGTAATTGATTCAATATCTGGCAGGCTTACTAAAATCTCTTATCAATTCTAATAATTTGTCCACTGAGTCTACTGATTCTCTCACACTTTTCTATTTTCCTCATTTCTATAAGCCAGGGGTCAGGCAGCTCTGGCTTTAGTACCAAATCCATCCTGACAACTGTTTTTGTAAATAAAGTTTACATATTGCCTGTAGCTGCTTTTGCATGATGGCAGAGTTTAGTAGTTGTGACAGAGACTGTGAATGGCCCACAAAGTCTAAAATATTTACTATTTTTCCCTTTCCACCAAAGTTTGCCAAGCTCTGCTCTAAGGCTCTTACTCCTCCTTCCCATAGCTTACAGTTGGTATACTTTACAGAGTCTTAAAAAGTAATGCCTAAAATCCATTAATCCTTACAATACTTTCTGAAGTCATACAAGTTTAGTGTGATAAAGTTTAATACATTTCTTTTCAAAATTGCAACTGCCACTAGGCTGTAAAATGTAATTTTGAAGAATGAGGCAGGTATTGCAACACTGTGAGACTATGAGTCATTCATTGACAAATGGGACTGCCAGACTGTAGGTACTTAGCTATTGGGAGATCCTACAGTTGAGATCCCATTGAAATGGGAAAACTGATCACTCTAAACTTAAGAGCTTTGCTATGTCATGTAGGACTGCCCTGGTTTCTACTTTAGATCAACTAAATTTGTATTGGTAGAGATGCCCTCTCTAGGAAGAATGAGAACGATGCTAAAGCAAGTATTCAGAGCTTGAAGCATACCTTCTGTGCCTCCTCAAGTGGTCTGGAATTGAAGGACACTCTTTCTGCATTGCTAAATGTGGCATACTTAGACATCATAAGTTAATTTTTAATAAACAATTCTGTTCTTGTGTATTAAATGAAAAAACTTAGAAGAAATAATCTATGGGACAAGCGCTTAGAAAAACTTGTCCGGCTTCCAGTTTTTGGCTTGAAGAAAGCCAAGGTGCAACTTTATTTGTCCAATATCCAGGTTTATCCCACACCAACATTCTCTATTATTCTGCCTCAGTTCAACCCCAAGAAGATCAGAGTTGTATACCTGAGGTGTACTGGTGGAAAACACATGCCACATCTGCCAAAGTCCCGAAATTGGTCCTCTGGATCTGTCTCCAAAAAAAGTTGGTGATGACATCATCAAAGTAACTGGAGACTGGAAGGGTCTAAAGATTATAGGGAAACTGACCATTCAGAACAGACAGGCCCAGAGGAAACGGGTAACTTCTGCCTCTGCCCTGATTATCAAAGCCCTCAAGGATCTGCCAAGAGACAGAAGAAAGTAAAAATCACTAAACACTGTGAGAATATCACTTTTGGTGAGATTGTCAATATTTCCTGACAGATGACTACGGATCTTTGGCAGAGAACGCCGTGGAACCAATAAGGAGATCCTGGGCACTGCCCAATCTGTGGTCTGTTGGCTGCAAAGTTGACGCTTCCACCCTCACGATATCACAGATGACATCAATGGTGCTGCGGTGAAATTCCCAGTTAGGTAAGAGTACAAAGAAAAATATTTCAACCACCAAAAGTTTATTCACTTTAGCTTGACATTTAAAGTCGTCTGTGATTTTCCCATATACTAGTCATTCCCAAACATGGCAGAATCACTCATGGTGCTTTAAAACAATTACAGATTCTTTGAGCTCAGTTCTGAACCTACTGAATCAAAATCTCTGGGGGTATGATCCTAGAGACTTTACTTTTTAGCAACTTGCTAATACATTCTTATGTATCTAACCCAGCTTACTGTCCGAAATTACCTCTTTAGTCCTGCTGTCTTGCTATCCGTTATTAGTCCTCACATAACTTTTCAGAAAAATTCATTTGTCCTTTTTCTACCTATCTTTTCTATTAGTTGATTTGTCCTTTTCTTTTTCTGTCTTTTTTTTTTCTATCTCCATGCATCCCTTGAAAACTTCCTTGCCCTTTTGACGTTTTTCCTCTCTTTGGAAAGGTGAGAAATTGAGAATAACTGTGAAGCTAGAGGAAACGGTTCCCTTAAGACGAATCTCACTGCTGACACCAAATGGAAGTTTGAAGGGTTTCCCGTAAACACCTCAGGTTTGATAATTTTCTACAAAGACTCATATAACTCACTGACAGCTCCTATACTCGTAGTTAAAGTTTATTACAGCTCAGATACAAATTAACATCAGCCAAGGAAAGAGAGGCATAGGGCAGAGTCCAGGATGGGCTCAATGTAGAGCTCTGGTTGCCCTCTCCCTGTGGCTTTAAGAGTGGCCTTCCCTCCTCCTGGCCACAGTGTGTAATGATATACACAGACAATCACCAACCGTGAAAACTCACCCAAGCCTTTGGTATCCAAAATTTTATTCAGGTCAATAACATACTACCTGTGTGGCTAAACTTCAGTCCCTAGCTTTCCTGGAGTTAGAGCTAATATCTTTAATTATCAGTTTCTTTGGAGGTCAGAACTGATATGACCTTGCTCTAAGTCTTCATCACAAATCACATTCTTGGACTTCCTGAAAGACAAAGCCCCAGAAAATACATTCTCATCAGGCAGGGCACTCGAGGGACCTGAAGATCACCTCCCAGTAGCCCAGGGCAAAGGACAGATCTCCTGCTTCTCTTCTTTCAGCCTGTTGTCACTCTGCCTCATTATTTCTTGGTAGAACTTGATTTTGTCAAAATAGGCGTGTTTTTAAAGTAATAGTTGGCAGCTGTTAGGAAACAATTGGCAGTGTCTGGCAGGAAGCGAAAGGGTTATGAAAATATACCCCACGCCTAGAATGCTTACAGCACGTATGGAATTTAACTTTTACAAAAGTCTCTAAAGGAAGCTATTTTTTTTTATACATAGGATAAAAAAGCAAAGCCTCAACATGATCACAGAGACAGTAAAGGAGACAGAATTTAAATTTGGGTCTTGCTGACTCCAAAGTGAATGCAGTTTTCTCTATACCAGATGTGACTCTGGGTTATTATTGCTCTTCCTCACCATGGGTGAATATTCATTGCAAGGAGCAGCCACTGCTTCTGAGAGTGATGAGAAAGGAGAAGGGTCTAGGTCAGCCTGAAGGTCAATCCAAGCCCATGGATCAGTATGGGCAGTGCTTGAGCTGGATACGATGAGCTCTATATTCTCTCTGACTCCTGAATCTACTTTAGATGAAGAATTAAAGAACCAGTGGAGGCCAGCTGTGGTGGCTTACGCCTGTAATCCCAGCACTTTGGGAGGCCAAGGTGGGCAGATTGCCTGAGCTCAGGAGTTCAAAACCAGCCTGGGAAACATGGCAAAACCCCTTCTCTACTAAAAATACAAAAAATTAGCCAGTTGTAGTGGTGGGCACCTGTATTGCCACCTACTTGGGAGGCTGAGGCAGGAGAATCACTTGAACCTGGGAGGCGGAGGTTGCAGCAAGTGAGATCGTGCCACTGCATTCCAGCTTGGGCAACAAAGGGAGACTCCAAAAATAAATTAAAAAAAAAAAAAACCACTGGAGAAACCTTCTATGACTTTGTGCTCATATTTCAATTATTAAAATTTATGTTATTTTTATTGCAATGCATTATAAAGTAGCCACGATTATATTTAGTTTTACACATGAACAAACTGAGGCTCAAAGGATTGGAGAGCAGATGAACAGTAGAGCTGAAATCAAAATCAAGGTGAACTTGACTCCCATGCTTGCATCTGTCTGCTATACCACACTGCTTTATCTCATCACCATACATAGATAATTCATGAAACAGAAGTTATGCATGTCACCTTTCCCACTTCTTTTGTTATTTATTGGAGGAGCACTGATGCTTTTCCATTAATGTATGTTCCTGGTATTTTGTAGATAGGAACAAGCTCTGTACTTGTCAAGCTTTCAAAGCAAGTGAAGGCTCTGCCCATTGTGTTTCTGGTTTGACTGCGGCTACCCTTTTCTGTAGAGATAAAGTTGGTTATACGTGTGGAGGAAAGAATGAAGGTAAAACATGTATTCTTTATGGCATGATATAATTTTAGATCTTAACTATTTTGTTACTTAACCTTCTAATAGAGAAGCACTTCTGCCATTCTTGAGTTTATAATTAAATTTGGAATTTAATGCCTTCTTAGGACATGGCTTCAAATCTAGGGGAAATTAAGAGGAAAAAATATTCTAAAACTCACAAGAGTTGCACATAAAGCCATCAATCCTACCAAATTTTAGGACTCACAGTCCAGAGAAAAGTCCAATGCATTAATCTGAATGCTGGGTAGCTATGAGTCAGCCAACCCATATCAATGTCATCCTATAAATCACCTATTACCCCTACAGGACGTAAAAGCAGCCAAATATTATATTTAGTAGATCCTAGTCTTGTAATTAAAAGACAAAAAGAGAAGCAGGGGACAAGGTGACTAGCTAGAAATATGACTCAGTAGGACGTACAATCTACTTTAGGAATGCCACACCATGGGTATTTTGGGAGGAATAAAATGATTTCAGTGACTATAAGGTCCCCAACATTGGATGAAGTCATATTTATTTTAAGGAACAAGCATAAAAGCAATGGTGTAGTATATTTTACCAGAAAACAAAATTTAAAGAGAAGCTCCTTAAAGCTGCTAAAAAGGAATTTTCTGAAAGAATATATTTTCACTGGTGTTAATTTAAAAATAATATAACCCAATTAATTTAATTGATCTTGACATTTTACTGATTGACACTTTATTGAGACCAACATTTTGGTTTTTTGGGAGAGCCATTGATGGGTGTCAGAGCATTATTTTACAGGTGTCTCAAATTTTTTACATAACAAGTTAATGTTTTCTGTTCAATTTCATATTGAAACCGCCATTGCAAAATTGTAACTGAGACATTGAAACAGATCTGACCTGACCAACTTCATCTTGCTTCTAACCTCCAAATTGTCCTGTTCATTCCTGGGTGTAGGCTGAACTATCTTTGGGGGGAACTTAATTTATAGTTCATAAAAACAAAAGCGATAACAGGCCTTTCCCAAAACAAACCTCCTGCTTGCCTGGGAACTAGACTGCTTTCGTAGGACTAACATTAGCCACAAGATTAGAAATGACGGCTTAGGAGTCATGCAGCTGGAGGCTACAAGATTCTGACGCTCCCTAAACTGCTCCTAAGATAAATGCTTGAGATATTTTGGAGACGCTGCCATTGATGGATCAGCGGGCACCACCCAGATCCTAAACTGGCTCATCTGATCCTGTGGCGCCCACCCAAGAACTGACTCAGCACAAGAGGACAGCTTCAGTTCCCTATGGTTTCACCTCTGACCCAACCAGCCAGCACTCTTGACTCACTGGCTTTCCCTCACCCACCAAATTATCCTTAAATCCTCTAATGCCCAAATGCTTGGGGAGACCGATTTGAGTAATAATAAAACTTCAGTCTCCCACACAGCTAGCTCTGCATGAATTACACTTTCTCTATTGCAATTCCCCTGTCTTGATAAATCAGCTGTGTCTAGGTAGCGGTCAAGGTGAACCTATTGGGCAGTTACAGTAATATGTGATTTCAATTAATATAGTTCATATTATACTGTATCATATTGTGATACAAATATATTGCTTTACTTTGTTAATTTTTAATTAAAGTCATTTAAAATACTTTGCATAGTGAAAATGTGTAATGAACGTTGATAAATCTTCTCATATTAGTAATATCTTCATAACAAATGTCACATTTGGAAACTACATGTAAGGAAATGATAGTTTAGATTTAGATTGAACCTTGTAGGGAAATTTGTGTGCTTCAGTGGAAAACTAAGTGCTCTGAGCACACCTTTCTGCATTATCTGATTCTGATTCTATGGGGACTCTTGGTGTTGCCTTTGATCCATTTTACAACTGTGTAAGTTGTAGATAACTGATAGCAAGATGCAATAATTCTTTTCTATAGACATGCAAAATAATTCTGTTTGGTGGTTCAATTGACTTCCCTCCCTTCAGGAAAAAAACCAGATTTCTCTCTATTTGTAAATGCATTTCAACTTTCCTTTTCTACACATAACTTTCTGCTCCTTTAACTTATTTTTAAAACTGATTGTACCAGCTTACTGTTTTCCATGTTAATAATGAGTTTAAAACAATCTTTAACACGTATTCATTTTATATCTATGTGAGACTCATGATTTTACCTGATTTTTGAAAATTATCCTTTAATAAATGACACTTAAATGTCATCCTTTTAAGAAACGAGAGGGGTATTTTTCTGTAGTTGTTACATATTGAGTCATATTAATTGTTGCTTTTATTTTCATATCTTCTGATATGGCTGCTGTTTCATCTGTCATAGTTTTAGTTAAATATTCACAGGTATATGTTTTGTTTCCCACCCTCATTGTAAGCTCTTTGATGGTTAATGCTTCCCTGTATTCCTTTCTGTGCCTACCATAGCATGTTACACATAGTATGTGATCAGCTTGATGATAACTACAAGTTGAATAAAATACAAATACTGGGTTTCCTATTTCATCTAGTCTCTGTACCTTCTCTGTGGTCTTTTGCAAGTGTTACAAGACTAGTAGCTTCATATTGTAGATTGTGAACATCCTAGGGAGTTCTATACTTCAAGCATGAAAAGGGCAATTGGGTATTTCCCAATGACTTCTTAATTTTACTTTTCACTATTTTCATGTTATTTTTATATGACAATAGTGGTGTGTGAAAAAATAAATGTAGCCTACATTTCAAACAGATTTCAGTCTTTGCAGATGTTTGCTTTATGGTTATAAATTACTTGGAAGAGTTTCAGCTCTGGAGTTTCTTTCACCCAAGGCCTGAGTGTCTGGCAAACTTTATCCCAAGGATGTATTTGGAGAAGGAGCGCTCTCTCTTAACACATGAACCAATGATATATACTTTCTAGAAATGTAAGTGGATTGGTAGTTTGTATGTTTCTATCCCTTGATTGATTACTTTAACATACATTTTCATATTTGATTTTCACAAAAATCTTATAAAAGACATATCTGCTATTTCTCCATTTTACAGCTGAGTAAACTAAGGTTTTATCAAGTTAAGTGACTAAAGCTTTGAACCCAGGGCTTCTCCCATACTAACTCATTCTTGTTTCATTAAAGTAAGCTATTCTCTACATCTTGAGAAGGTCTTATCCTTCAAAGCATCACCTCACGGTATAGCCTTTCCAATATGCTCTGGGTCTATCTGTCCCATTTTCTAAATTTTACCCAGAGTGTTTCCTAGAAAATTATAAGGATACAAATAAAATTGTTAGATCACAAATACATATATCTTTTTTCACATAAATGAAGGCCTAAATAAAATTTGATATTGAATTTCTCTTCATCTGTTTTTCTCTGAATCGGAAACTTAACTTCATGGCAATTTCATGTTGAGCAACTCCAATCAGATTACTTGCTTTCCAAGGCCTGTCCTGATTACTGTTAGTACAGTGATAGGGAATCCTGGATCTTCCAAAAAAAAGTAGGAGATCAAAGGTTAGTCTCGAATAGTTATTCTCAAATTTTGTTACACATTAGAATCCAGACCTTTAGGATCTGAGCTTCCACATATATTTTGGGGGATGCTGATCTAAGGTATTTAATTTAGGAAAGATCTAAGGACCTGAGAACCAGAGTCCACCAGAGCCAGAGAACTGTAAGAGTTTGTTGGATGAGGTCACAGTTTTCCTAGAAATCACTCATCTGATTTTTTAAAAGACTATTTGTTTTAGAGCAGTTTTAGATTTATAGCAAAATTAAGAGGAAGGTACAGCTCATCTGATTTTAATGTGCTTGAATCTGTCCCTCTGTCTCTAGACCGTTCTCCCTGGCTCCCTTGAAACTTATGTTCTTGAATGGATCTGCAGAGACTTACTTATGAATCATTGGTACAACAGTGTTCACAGAACCTGATAATTAACTACTGAAGGGACCTGTAAGATGTTTTTTGCTAAAATGCTGATGAAACCAACCCAATTGTCCCACAGAACTGATGTTTATGGGTTTTTTTGAATAAACATAGAAATTGACCTTCCTAGTCATGAAACTTAAGAAAGTGACATTTCTCTCTTACCTCAGTTCATTTCTTAGGAAACCAACCCTCAGGCCTCCCAGATAGTATCAAGGAGCTAAAACTCACGAGATCACTGAGATCACTGCATCTAGACAATGGGATGCCAGACCCCTCACCCATCATGGTGGCCTAACTGACCACCTGCGTCTTGTTGACCAACTCCTCTTGCTTATCCCTCCCTGATTCCTATTTTCTCAGATATAGTTACATTTCTTCTCTACTACATAATCCCCAGATTTTAGTCCATCAGGGAGGTGGATTTGAGACTAATCTCTCATTAACTAGGCTGCAGCACCTGATTAAAGCCTTCTTACCTGTCAATACTTGTGTCTCAGTGATTGGCTTTTTGTGTGGTGAGTAGCAGACCTAGTCAGAAACTGGCATTTCAGAGATACTAATTATGAAAATAAATTATGATTTAGAGGAACAAGAAAGTTAAACCAATGTTTAATAGGAGAATACTAAAACTGCAACATTCTATTGAGAGATATCAAAGAAGACAAATAAATGGAGAGTGAGCTCTACTTCAGAAAGAAAAGATGAAAAATTTTAAAAGTGTTTTGCCACTTCCCTGCATGACACCTTTCAATGGATTATGCTCACATTCAAAAAGAAATTCCAAAGTCCCTGCCGTTTATCCAAAGATGCTTCACAGTATGACCGCTGATCTCTCCCTAACTTGTCATCTTCTCTGTTTTCAAAGAAACAGAGAACGTCATCCAGCTTAGTGTTCTCCTTTCCTCTTCTCTTTGACAACCATGTGGCTTTCTTCCTTGCTTCCTTCAGGTCTCTGGTTGTAACCTTTTGAAAGTTTTTTCCTGCATGCTGTACAAACAAAAGTAATCCACATTATTACAGTAGAGAAAGAGTTTAATCGACAGGAGATTGGCCATGCCATGTGGGAGACAGAGTTATTACTCAAATCAATCTCCCCCAGGATTCAGAGACTGGAGTTTTTTGAGGATAATTTGACTGGTAGCAAAACTGCCTTTGCAAAATTATGAGTGAGACAGTGAAAGAGATCTAACTTAACTGACTTCATCTTGCATCTAACCTCCAAGCTGTCTTTGTTCATTCCCGCGCATAGGCTGAACTAACTTTGGGAGTAACTTAGTTTATACTTTAAACAAAGATGGTAACAGCCTTTTCCCAAAGCAGACCTTCTTCTTGCCTGAGGACTAGACCAACATTAGTCACAGGATTAGAAATTATGGTTTAGGAGTCATGCAGCTGGCGGCTACAAGATTCTAACCCTCCATAAACTGCTCCTAAGATTAGTGCTTGAGATATTTTGCAAACCCTGCCCTTGATGGATCATCTGGCATCACCCAGATCGATAAACTGACTCATCTCATCTTGTGGCCCCCACCCAAGAACCGACTCAGCACAAGGGACAGCTTCAATTCCCTATGGTTCCATCTCTGACCCAACCAGTCAGCAGTCTCAACTCACTGGTCTTCCTTCACCCACCAAATTATCCTTAAAAACTCTGATCCCTGAATGCTCAGGGAGACTGATTTGAGTAATAATAAAACTCCCATCTCCCGCACAGCTGGCTCTGTGTGAATTACTCTTTATTGCAATTCCCCTGTCTTGATGAGTTGGCTCTGTCTGGGCAGCAGGCAAGGTGAACCCCTTGGGTGGTTACAGTAGAGGGCCATGGAGGGGGTGGGAGAATTGATCGGTTGAGTAGGAGATTAAATCATAGGGAGCTCAAGCAGTCTTTTTGCACTGAGTCAGTTCTTAGATGAGGGTCACATGACCAGATGAGCCAGTTTATTGAACTGTGTGGCACCGGTTGATCCATCTAGTGCAGGGTCTGGAAAATATCTCCAGCATCCCTCTTAGGTTTTATGGTAGTGATGTTATCCTGAGGAGCAACCGGAAGGTTTGGAACTTTGTGGCCTCTAGCTGCATGACTAGCCATAATTTCTAATCTTGTGACTACATTGTGACTACAAACGACAGTCTGGTCGCCAGGCAAGAAGAGAGTTTATTTCAGGAAAAGGCTGTTATCTTTCTTTCAAAGTTAAGCTATAAACTAACTTCCTCCCAAAGTCCTATGCCCTGGAATGAACAAGGACAGCTTGGAGGTGAGAAGCAAGATGGAGTTGGTTAGGTCAGATCATTTTCACTGTCATAATTTTCTGTTATAATTTTTGCAAAGGCAGTTTCATGATTCGGTATTGATATAAGAAGCCTTTCCAATAATCTTATATACAATATTACCCCATCACTCTTTGGCTCCTTTCTTTGCTTTACCTTGAGAGCTCTTATCATCTAGCACCCTCTCCACACCCTGACTTTGTGTTGTTTATCTATTTGTTTGCTGACTTTGAAGTAAATTAAAATATTTCACCCCAAAATTTATTTCTTTGACATACTTTGAAATGGCTGCTGCTTGGCCAGCAAACAGAAGTGGCCTGCAAAGCTATTTTTTGTGGGGAAAATTTGCACCTGTAGAGAATCTTCATTAATGTAACCAACTAGCCAACCTCCCCCACCCCCCCGCCCCAGGTAGGTTTCTTACCTTTCAGGATCCAGGAGGGATTGAGAGTCTGACATCTTCGTAAGTCTGAGATCTTTAACAGTCTGAAAAGAAACATTTGCCATCTATTCTCTCTCAGGGAGGCTTCATCTACATAGCAAGGCTTCCCTTGCCAGCCAAGCTTCTTTTTTTCTCCCCGTCTTGCCACTAAACCTGATTTACCAACAGAACTTGCTTTTGGCCATGCTCTGAGTCTGCATTCTTTACTGCGGCCTCAGGATGGCATATAAACTATCATATCTTATTTTTGGGTTGCCTCTGCATCCTGAAGGCTCCTGTGTATACATGTTAAGTAAGTCTGTATGTCTTTTATCCCATGAACCAATCTTCCCCATGCCAGTGATTTTTCAGCAAACGTTTAGGGAGCCCATGGCTATGGGTCCCCCATGGTTTTGACTCTTTTATGCAGATGTTCCATAGGGAAGACTTTTTTTTTTCCACTGCTCTAGCAGTTAGTCTGGTTCATAGTAGGAACTTGATACATATCTGTGAAACAAATTAATAATGAATGATCATTAACCTACACTACAGATTCAATGAGACCTCAATCAAAACCCAAGAGATTTTTTAAAAACTTGATCAAATGATTCAAAATTCATACATACCTAAATTTAGAATATGCATACTTTTAAAAACAAATTCTACTTGCAGGCAGTGATTCTAAAAATAATTGAATAAATGTTCAGGTATCTATAAAAGGATGATTATCATAGAATTACTCATAAAGCAGAAACTAGAAAATAATTTTAAGTACATTAATTGGAGCTAGGTTTATAATTTATGGTGTGTTAAATTAAAAGATAATCTCTTATATAAACAATACAGTGATAAGTGAAAGATGTTATCAAGCAATATGTAGTATAAAATTATTTAAAAGATATAATTGTGTATTTATACATATACAAAACATGTCTGTTAGACTATATATGAAGATATTAACAATATTTTTATTGGTAAATCCAGAATGACCTTCACTTATTTTAAATCTCTTTCTTTTCTGTCATAACCATGAATTATTAATAAAAGGAAAAGGAAACTATTTTTATTTTTTAAAAACAAAAGACAGTATCTAGTCCAATTTTTTTATTGGACAGATAAAAGAAATTGGTCTCAAGATACAAATTATCTGTGTGTGTCTGTGTGTTTAAGTATTGAAAATAGGGATAAACACATTTATCCAATATAATCCATCTGGAAAAGAAGAGCAGGCTTGGTTTTAGTGAAAAGTTGTGAGTTGTTTTATTTTTTCCTGAACCAAATAGCTGTTTTTTATGAACTTCAAGCTTAGCTGTCATATTGCCTTTTGGCAGGACACTTGATTTGAAGGTAGATGTACTCTGCAAATAGAGTATATCTATCACAGACTACTAATGTAGCAAAATGAAATCACACAAGTAATCTCTTTAGATAGATTCCAGTGAATCTTCTTGCTCATTTCAATCCAAATCAAATCTATATTAAAATATTAATGCAAGGATTAAACTATATAAGTACCAGGTCACACTGGAGGAAGATTAAAAGGAATACAAGAATCAATCCTCAGGCATCAAGTTGTAACTTCACGATATGAGCTCATAAGATATAGTTATTTGCATAAACCAAAGTCACAAAGGAAAAAATGTTCTCAAAAGATACCAACATTATTAATTCCCTGGGTTTATTTGCTGCACATAAAATAACTATTTATTGTGAAACTCAAATGGCTTTTGTTTAGCATACTTGTTTGATTTCATTTCTTGATTATTTCGGGTATTCATTTAAATATTGGATTAAAAGAATTTGAGTAGTTAAGTACTTAAGAAGTTCAATTTTGAAAAGCCCAAACTGTGAAAATATTATGTGAGATGATGTGAACGATTTAAAAAAAACATCTGGGGCGACAGCTGGCCCATATAACGCCCTTCTACACAGTGGAGAAAGCTGCCTCCTCCGGGTGGACACGACCACATGGTTTGGCAAGCCTCTTCTCTGGGCAAGCTGGGGAAAAAAAACAAAAACAAACGAATAAAAAAACAGCATGGCTATGATGAAGGTGGAGGGAAAAGTGGCCTCTTTTAATCTTGGTCCTGAGGTTTTAAGAGGAATATGTTTCTGAGTAGTGAAACTGCCTTTGCAAAAATTAAAACGGTGAGAAAATTATGACCGTGAAAGAGATCTGACCTAACTGACTCCATCTTGCTTCTCACCTCCAAGCTGCCTTTGTTCCTTCCTGAGAGTAGGCCAAACTAACTTTGGGAGAAATTTAGTTTATACTTTAACTTTGAAACAAATGTGATGAAAGTCCTTTCCTAAAATAAAACCCTTTTTTGCCTGGGGACCAGATTGCCGTTGTAAGACTAACAAATTGGCCACGAGATTAGAAATTGTGGTTTAGGAGTCATACAGCCAAAGGTCACAAGATTCCTAACTTCTCCAGTTGCTCCTAGGGATAACATCACCATTGTAAATTGGTGCTCGAGACATTTTTTTCAGACACTGCCATTCTGATGCACCAGATGGCACCACCTAAACTGGTAATCTGGCTCAATCAGGAACAGAAGACAACAGAACAGGGATAGAAGACAACAGAAAGAACCCACCAACAGCCCCAATAATTTCATCCATGGCCCAATCAATCAACACTCCCCACTCCTGCCAAATTATCCTTCAAAAACCTCGGTCTCTACATTTTCTGGGAGACTGATTTGAGTAACAAAACCCCAGTTTCTCATTTAGCTGGCTCTGTGTGAAATGCATTCTTTCTCTGTTGCAATTCCCCTGTCTAGATAAATAGGCTCTATCTGGGCAGCGGGTAAGGAGAATCCTTTGGGCAGCTACAGTGGCAGAGACAGAAATGGATTGCACAAAGTTTAACCAGGAATTCACATAACTGGCCTGCTGACAGTGTGAATTCTGTATCTATCCTCAACCTATCCCCCTTTCCAGTCTTGTTCCCTCTTTCTCCCCCACACTGACTGTATTATCTGGTTTCTTTAATGATCCGTTTTGTTTTATTAGTTTCTCAACACAGTTTTAGAACTTTCTGCTCTCTTTCTAAATGCTGATTATTTTATACTTATTTTCTGTTTCCATTTCCGTTAATTTCATCTGTTCATTCTTTAGGCTTCTTGCTTCTCTTTTCTTTCATTTTAATCTTTCTTCTTTTAAAATTCTTGTTTCTAAAATATTTGAAAAAAATTCCAGATAAAACATTTAGAACTTTCTAATTCACGTTTGATTTGATTGTTAAAGTTTAACTTTTTAATATTATTGGGTTTTTAAATTGTATTAAAAATTTTACTCCATTAAATTTTCCCTTACCTTGTCCTTAAACTTATCTTTAGTCTCTTTAGCCATTCACCTTCCCTTTATCATCCTGCTTTAATTTTCTTTTTTAAATTTTTTACTCCCCTCCCCTTTAATAAATATTTTTAAAGTGACCTTTAGAATGTTTAGCCAAAGAAGTGGTAAAAATGCAGACATTCCTCACCCCAGACAGGAGCTACGGAGGAGCTCTCCCACCACTGTCTTTGCAGCTTCCCCTTGCTTTCCCCTAATGGATTTCCTGGTCCACTTAAGGCTGGCTCTTCAGAAACCTCAACGTGATACCCCATTGTTCCCGCTGGCTATAATTCTATTAGTGTGCCTGACACTTCTGATTTCCGGGAATAGTGTTTCTTCCTAAGTTCTCATACCGTCTGGTCTTTACCTAGGCAATATGCATTTAAAATCTATAGTCTTCAATACACTGTACGTGCTATTAACTTTGAGACAAACAGCCAAGAGAAAAAGTACATGACAGCACTAACAGTCATGCCAGGAACTTTACACACTAGCCTTGTCTGGCAAGTCTTGCCCTTGGTAAAGAACCAAGTGGTGTTGACCTGCACATGGGAACTCAGAGAAAAGGAGCATGGGCCCCTTTTAATGCCTTTATGTCCAAGTTGCTGTCACTTCTCTTCTCCTGGAGCATAAGTGGATCCTAATTTTTAGCACCTGTTAGAGCTCTTTCTAAATTCCTCGTTCTCATTATAATGCTCAAAGGGAATCTATTTAGAGCAGCTTTTTTAAAGTGACAATTATAAACCTGCTTGATGGTAACCTTGATTTGTTACGATTTGTATTTAGCAATTTGAATCTGACTCGAATATCATTACCTAAGAAGAAAAGCCCATTTTCTTAGACATGCACTTTGTTCCCCAGCAAAAGTTCCTGTCGGGAGGATCCCCATGCTGGGCTTCTCTTTTCGCTGAAGAAATGGGAGTCTGGGGTGGCCAGAGTCCCTGAAGCGCCATGGTTTGCATGCAGGCTGTTAGTGGAAGCATCAACAAAAAACACACTCTCCTCATCCAGATGTCTTGTGTCCTCACACCTTGAAGCTAGTTCCCTTTTCTCTGAATCTGCCTGGCAGTGTCTCATATGCAGTGATCCAAGAAAGGCAATTTCTACATTGAAATAGCTGAGTGAATTTTCCTGTCTCTTTTCTCATGTATATAGCATATAGTATCAACTCAGTTTTAAGCTTCCTGAGAACAGGGGTGATGTTTTTTATCCTTTCTATCCCCATAAGACCCCACTTCATTAAGCTGTATGCAGTGAGTACATAAAATGTAGGCATCAAAACTGGGTGATGAAATAGTTTGTATGACAAACCCCCATGATACAAGTTTACCTAGGTAACAAACCTGAACTTGACATAAAAGTTAAAAAAATTAAAAAACAATGTTGCTGACCTCTTTTTTTTAGCCTTCATACTTTTGGATATTTTACTCCATATTATAAAAGTCAGTGAATAGCATCATTTGAATATCTTTCATGATTTATCAATAAATTTTTGCTCTGCAATAAACAACCACAAAATGTCAGTGGCAAACAACAGTAAACATGCATTTCTCATGCTTCTGCAGGGTTCGTCCATCCAAACTGGGCTTGCCTGGAGGGCTCTGCTCATTTTGGCTGTGCTCACTTAGGCAGCTGAGGCTTAGATGGTCTAGGCTAAACTTGGCTGATGAAACTCAGCCACATATATCTTTTACCTGATAGGAGCCAGTCTTCTCATGATGCTTGTAGATGTGCAAGAGAATAATACCCAAGCACAACTCTTCAAGGCTTCATCTCTTCTAGCATCAGGTCCATCAAAGCAGGTATGTGGCTGAGCAGTTGTTTGGAAAAGAGTATGAGAACAGGGATGTGTGAAGAATCAGTGCCAAATGATGTCATCAACCACATATAGTGTGGAATATTAGTGACTAGTGCTCTATGAAAAAACTGTGGATGTGCATTCAAGGAGAGTTGACTCTGGTCACATAATGCCTTCTTTTTTTTTTTTTTTTTGAGACAGAGTCTCACTCTGTCACCCAGACTGGAGTGCAGTGGTGCGATCTCGGCTCACTGCAAACTCTGCCTCCAGGGTTCACACCATTCTCCTGCCTCAGCCTCCCGAGTAGCTGGGACTACAGGTGCCCGCCACCACACCCAGCTAATTTTTTGTATTTTTAGTAGAGATGGAGTTTCACCATGTTAGCCAGGCTGGTCTCAAACTCCTGACCTCAAGTGATCCACCCACCTCAGCCTCCCAAAGTGCTGGGATTACAGGTGTGAGCAGCCATGCCTGGCTGTATGTGTCATTTTTATCCGCCCAGGCAGCATGCAGTCTCATAAAAGAAGACATTGGGACAACTCTAGCTTTAAAGAGTGGAAGTTTGACTTTTGGTGCAGACTGCCATTAGCTAATGAGGAAGCTGTTTTAATCTATAAATGGGAATTGCCTTTCTTTTTTTTTAGATGGAGTTTTGCTCTTATTGCCCAGGCTAGAGTGCAGTTGTGCAATCTGGGCTCACTGCAACCTCTGCCTTATGGTTTAAAGCGATTTTCCTGCCTCAGCCTCCCAGGTCACTGGGATTACAGGCTCCCACCACCACACTCAGCTAATTTTTTTGTATTTTTAGTAGAGACGGGGTTTCACCATGTTGGTCAGGCTGGTCTCGAACTGCTGACCTCGTGATCCACCCACCTTGGCCACCCAAAGTGCTGGGATTACAGGTGTGAGCCACCGCACCCGGTCGGGAATTGCCTTTCTTAAACTGAGGGGGTTAAGAAGGCCCTCCACTGTGTGTCTTAGGTTTCTTTGCAGTTGTCCATAGTATTTCATTTAACATACTGTTACACACAGAGTATGTTCTTAATATATGCATTTTGTGGATTGGTAAAATGTGGAATGAGATTTATAAACTCGAATCCTATACTGCATGCAAAGTTAGGATTGAATTAAGAGCAGTGAAGAAAGTTTCTCTATGGGGAAGACTGAGCTGGCCCAAAAATGTTCTAGTTAGTTCAGTGGTATTTTTATCACTAACAATCACTTAAAGTCATAATAAATTTAGCCGTTCCTCTCATAGGCTTCATTGTAATCCATTATGCTTTCAAGCGCATAAAGATGCTGTTAGATTTTTACCAATAGATTTATGTTAAGTTGGTTTAAAAAATGGATATTCTAGATCAACATATATGACATATCAAAACCTGACCACAGTGGGGGATTTACAGGAAAAACAATATGGATAATTAGATAATGTGGATAGGATCACTGTCATATTTTCCAAAAATTCAAAAAACAAATAGGGAATTTCTTGATAGTTGTAGCTTTGGAAATTTCTAAGGTTGCTTGAAAGGGTAACAACAGCTGCTCATTTGACCTCTGATTCACTAAAGCTACCCTTCAGGATTGGGAAAGTTTACCCTCTGTTGTCTGTCCTCTATTGAGAGTGTGCATCTTTCTTTCAGCTGTGCACTTTAGCAAGCTAAATATTATCACTGCATGTCAAAGAAGATTGGTGGGGCTTGTTTCAGGATGGAAGTGTCTCATTCCAAACGATTCTTGCTTGGATTTTCCCCTTGCTCTGTTAGCAGGCTACACACCCTTTTTGATTGTTTAGGCCCCTATGATGTGTGCAGCAAACGAGAGGTGACTTCTTATCTATAAGCAGAAGCTGCCTGATAAACAGCAGGAATGAATAATTTATAAGGTAGCAGTATGGAAAGTGGCATTTCACACTTCTTTCCATGTAAAATGTCACATGAATTCCAAACAGGCTAAACAGTTTAGCAGGAAAGAGAAACCTCATATTGCTGGCAAGAAAAGGGAAAGAGAGGGTCTATAATGTGGCAATTATGATATTACTCAAAAAGAATTCTGATCCAAATATTGTTCTCCATTGATTAAATATGAAAGCAAATTACAGTTTCTCAAATCAATATTAGGAAATAATTATTATACACATGGAAATAGCATCTGTAAGGCAAATAGACTTGGGTTTTATTCCACTCAATTTCAGTCAACTTACAGTAAATGAATCCTGAAAAACTGTATTTTTCATTTTCTAATCATGCAGTTAGCCCTCCATTAAAAGAGAGCTAAAAAATGGGGTTTGATAGATAATTATGCATCATATTGCATAGTTAACATTAATCTACTTAATCAGAAAATTCAATCAAATTGGTTCTCTGAATTCGAATCATCATGCCATTAGCAGCTCTTTATTACTAAAGATGGTTAGTAAAATTAAACTGAAACCATAGAAGATCAAACTCGAAAGTAAGTTGCATTTTTATTCCATTTAATAATGAATATTTAGTAAGTTGATATTTTGGAAAGCTAAAAATTTAGAGTTACCTTATTGAATTCTTGACATTGTTACTTAATCTTGCTTATAGTGATATAACACTTTTGAAATATATTTTAAAAACATAGATTCATCAAAGAAATCTGTTAAATACCTTTATATATGAAATATAGGGAACACTCTCGGGTATAAAAAATATACTACTGCTTTTGCCTTTAAGTCTCCATTTCTTGATCTGGGTGAAGGGAAGTCACTGATGAATACATAACAGAATTAGAGATAAGGAAATGAATTACTGTCTGGTACTAACCATTACTCAACAGAAATTCAGAGAGAAGCAAGATCAGGCAGCATTGGAAGAGTCATGAAAGACTTCCTAAATAACCAGAAATTTGTGATTTTTCTCAACTCTTTCTTTTCCCTCTTTAGTTGACCAGTAATTCCAGATGACCTTACTGGCCAAATAATTCTTCTGCTTCCATCTCCTTATTTCTTTTCCCACCATCCTGAAATATGGAAGTATTTCAGGAATTCTTCCTGATCAGGAATTCTTCATGCATCTCAGTGCTCTTGCTTGGGCAATCTTCCTAAATATTTCCCACGTGTACAAAGAATAGCTCCCAATCTAGCTCTTTAGTTCAATGCACAAAATCCTTCTTGAAGGGTGCCTGCCTTGTCCACATTCACAGAGTCAGTAAGTGGTAGAGCCAGGACTCATGTCCATGTGGTGTGCTTCTAGAGCAGATGTGTTTGTCCAAAATACCATATTGTAATCATACATGGATTTGTCTGCCTCCCATGAGACTGTAAGTTCCTTGAGGACAACAGGACTATGTCTTCTTCATTTTGGTATCTTCAGTGTCATGCCCTCCTAAGACACTCAAAAACTATGTGTTACCTAATTTTTGGAAAACTTGCATTTTGAAGATTGCAGTGGTGGAGGACCTCATCATGAGAACAAAGCCTTTGCCAGGTGTAATGAGAGGTGATATTTAATAGGGAGGATTAGCTGCAGAAGTCTTGAAAAAGTTAAACAGATTAAAAAAAAAAAAAGGGACAGGGAGGTGACCAAAAGTCAGCATCAACAGAAAACAGGACCAACCTTAGGGCTGGGGCACAAGGGGAATATGGGGTTACCAGAGCCAAGAAAAAAAAAAAAAAAAAAAGGGACAGGAAGGTGACCAAAAGTCAGCATCAACAGAAAACAGGACCAACCTTAGGGCTGGGGCACAAGGGGAATATGGGGTTACCAGAGCCAAGGAGACAGAGCTACCTGTGGTGAGCTATGATCACAGAAGGATAGACTGTCAGGAAGAAGTAGGAGACATGAAGATACAGGTAATTCCAGAGATGGAGACTGATATGGTTTGGTTCTGTGTCCCTACTCAAATCTCATCTTGAATTGTAATCCGAATTGCAATCCCCAGATGCAGAGAGAGGGAGCTGGTGGGAGGTGATTGGATCATGGGGACGGTTTTCCCCGTGCTGTTCCCGTGATAGTGGATAAGTCTCATTAGATCCAATGGTTTTACAAAGGGCAGTTTCCCATGCTCACTCCTCTCTGTCTGCCACCACCTTGTGAAGAAGGTGCTTGCTTCTGCTTTGCCTTCTGCCATGATCATAAGTTTCCTGAGGCCTCCCCAACTATGCTGAACTGTGAGTCAATTAAGCCTCTTTCCTTTATAAACTATCCAGTCTCAGGTAGTATATAGTAGTGTGAAAACAGACTAATACAGAGACAGCGCAAACACACATGATGGCTTTTTTTCCTCCACTGCTCTGTAGGCTCTCTGTTGGCTAAACCCAAGGGAAAGCAACTTGTCAAAATAGCCTGAGAAATGTCATTTACAGAAATAAGGAGTAGGGGAAAGGCAGGAAATGAATTATCCTGGATTGTGCCTGTGTTAGTCCATTTTCAGATTGCTGATAAAGACATACCCAGGACTGCGTGATGTACAAAAGAAAGACAGGTTTAGTGTACTTACAGTTCCACGTGGCTAGAGAGGCCTCACAATTACAGTGGAAAGCAAGGAGGAGCAAGTCACGACTTATATGGATGGCAGCAGGGAAATAGAGAGCTTGTGCAGGGGAACTTCACCTTATAAAACCATCAGATGTCATGAGACTTATTCACTATCACGAGAACAGCATGGGAAAGACCTGCCCTCATGATTCAATTGCCTCCCACCAGGTCCCTCTTACAACCTGTGGTAATTCAAGATGAGATTTGGGTGGGGACACAGCCAAACCATATCAGTGCCTGTTTCCAGACAGGCATACAATAGGCAGAGGGGAAAATACTTAAGGGGCAAATAGTGGGCTCAAAGACATGGATGGAAACGTGCATTTGGGAGAATAGAGGCATGTGTTTCAATAGGCAGGAAGAGGCCAATTTTGAAGCTATCATTAAACCTAGGTGGAAAAGTTTATAGGCAATATCACTAAGTGTCTGGAAGCAGAAAGCATTAAGTGAGCTTTTTAGTAGAATATGAAAATATCATAGATACAATAGATACTAGAGGCAAATTAGAATAGTTGCCAAGCACAGAATAAAATTCTAAGAATCAAATAATAGAAAGTTGTGAAATCATCTCTCACAACCTCATTCTTCTAAAGAGGCATTTTCTGAACTTACTTGATAATAAAATTCTCCTGGTGCTCCTGTTAAGCGTGCAGACACACACCTACAATATCGGTTCTCCAGAAAAGAGTTTCTGTAATCTGTGCTACTATCAATAGTGCTAATGGTGATGTTTATGATCAGGCAAATTGAGGAAATGTTACCCGAAAGGGTTTATGTGAGAAAAATACCTGCTTTTTTCAATTGATCAGTATGTGCCACTGGCGATCACTTGCAGGACTTGGTGCAGAATGAAAATGTGGGGCCCCTTGCTCAAGTATTCAGATAGTGATGTGATAATGGTACTGAAATATGAAGCTTCTTCCTTTCCTCTGCAGTCTCTCTTAATGTGTCATGGTATTTTTTATTTGCTTTTCGATGTTATAAGTAAAAAACTAAAAATGTAAATTATCTGCCTGAATTGTATCATTCGTCTTTATGTTGTATGATGCCAGTTTTAAATGCAAATATTAGAGCATTTAACTTGTATGTGGAATCACTGACACGACACCATTTATGTTTCATAGCTTACACAGGTGTATGTATTTCTTTCTTACCAGACCAGTGGAAATGCTGCACAAAACTAACTCAACTATCTTTAATTCACGTCTTGATTAGCATTTACCAACACTTTCTGCCATTGACTTATTTATGAATAAGGCAGGACTGACAAGAAAAGGAGGTATGTGCTGCCCTGTCTTTCCCTTTTCTACTGCATGGTCATTGTCAACTAAGTGGGTGACTAATACAGGGAAATAAATGAGTGACAAATAGCATGATAGTGTTCCCTGGTTTTTCATGTTTCTTGGAACATCATTGCCTGTTTCTGAATTGAAAGCAAGTTCTGGTTCAAATAGAAGGTGTGACCTCTCTGGGCTGTCTGTCCCCTGCTTACTGATAGACATAATATATGCTTTCCTTTTCTTTCCTTTGGATCTCTCTAAACTCCCAAACACCATGTGTTCACCTGAGTTCTGTGCTCATGGAGCATTGCCCACACAGTGTGCACACGGGGCAGCAAGGGTCTCTCACTGCCCACATGGATGCTCCATTGTTTCGTTGGACTTCGTGTGCAAAACACAAGTTCAGAGATAATCGTTATTAAAGATTTCAGGAGGAGTACAGCAGAACTTCAGATCAAGTGTGGGCCCTTCTGTGCGATGGCACAGGTCCCATGTCCATAAAGCTATCCTTGTGCCAGGGAGTTATTATTGTCCTCATTTTGCAAATCAGGAAACTGAGGTTTACAGAGGTCAAGTAATGTTCAAGGCTACTCAGCTGGAAAGTGACAGACCTGGGGTTCAAATCAGACCATTGGTCTGCAAAGCTCCTGTGCGAACATAAAATCTGCTTCTTCATTTCACCACACTCGGCCCCCGTGTTGCTATATTTAGACATATCTGAAGGCAGATGACATAGTTGTGGGAAGTTTGGTTCAATGATTAATTAGTCACTCCATAATCAATATGTGATTAATTTCCAAGTCCTGTTAAGGATGTAAACACACACCTACATAGTTTTCCAGAGAAAAAGCTTGTATAATTTGTGCTATATTGAAAGGGCTTTTAAAATTATTTAAGTAGAGACTATCTGCCCTGATAGTGGTATTTATTTAACTTGATCTCTTATTTCCACACAAAACCACTCCTATGCACTGAGTGCACTGAGGTATGAGAATAAAGATGGATTAGTTCATAAGGCACAATTTCTGCCCTTAGGAAACTTAAATATGTTTGAAAAACCAACATTTCCCTTAGGATAATTTCACCCATGTCACCTCCTTTGGCTTTTCTCACAGGTTTTGTTTCTCCTCATTTCTCCTTGGTGCTTACTGGGTGCCTTTTCTAGTTTCACGTTCTTTTCAACAGCAACTGCATGGCTGCTTTCATGAGTTTGTCTCCTGCATATTGTTATGGTTTGTAAAACATTTGCTGACTAGGCCAGGCAGGCATGGCGGCTCATGCCTGTAATCCCAGCACTTTGGGAGGCTGAGGCGGGCGGATCATGAGGTCAGAAGATCGAGACCATCCTGGCCAACATGGTAAAACCCCTTCTCTACTAAAAATACAAAAAATTAGCTAGGCGTGGTGGCGGGTGCCTGTAGTCCCAACTACTCAGGAGGGTGAGGCAGGAGAATCGCTTGAACCCAGGAGGTGGAGGTTGCAGTGAGCCGAGATAGCGCTATTGCACTCTAGTCTGAGTGACAGAGTGAGACTCCATCTCAAACAAACAAACAAACAAACAACATTTGCTGACTAATCTGATTCTTCAAATTAAGGGCGATGGGATGTTTTCCTTTCCCCTGGTCTTTGACACCTCCAACAGAGATCAGGTGTGAATAATACTGGGGTGGATCTTCACCACGGGCCCAGTGAATGTTCTCCTCTCAAGTGAACTCTCTGTGGCTTGCGTGCAGTGATTATGCCGAGAGCAAGACTTGTTCTGCCTATTTAAAGAGGGAAAGTCATTTAAAATATTTAAGAAATGAGAAGCTGCTCAGAATACATTTCATTAAGGATGTACTTGGGGTGATTTTGAGTTGACTGTGGGGAAGCAGTAAACAGTCACAGCTCTTAACCACTCCTTCTGAACAAAATCTTCTTTAGGACAGAGAACATGTCTCAAAGCACATTTAGTGTATTATCACACATCCAGTAAGCAATTCATTATAATGTTTTAAATGGCCGTGGAGGACAGCCTGAGGCACCAATGCTTTTGGAAAATATATTTTGCATATCTACTGAATGGCATCATAGCGACTCTATAAAAATATTAGCCTTAAAGGAATCATTCCACCCATACTTTACTATTAGTAAGTACGTCTGAAACCACTCCAGTGATGAGGACTTTTTAAAAAATGTGTAAGTGTCTAGAGATAATCAACCAGGCTACTTTATTTATTACAAGAAGTTCACGACTTCCCCACATGAATATACCTGACTGCCAGTTAGTTCACTTAGCTGCTCTGGTTAGCAGTAGCAGGCTAATCCTACCCTATTTTTATATTTATTTGATTTATTTACTTTTTGAGACGGAGTCTCCCTCTGTTGCCGGGCTGGAGTGCAGTGGTGCGATCTCGGCTCACTGCAAGCTCTGCCTCCTGGGTTCAAGCAATTCTCCTGCCTCAGCCTCCCGAGTAGCTGGGATTACAGGCGTGTACCACCAAGCCTGGCTAATTTTTGTATTTTTAGTAGAGATGGGGTTTCACCACGTTGGCCAGGTTGGTCTCAAACTTCTGACCTCAAATGATCCACCCACCTCGGCCTCCCGAAGTGCTGGGATAACGGGCATGAACCAGTGCACCCGGCCAATCCTATCCTATTAAGATGTGCGTGTAGTCATAGGCGATTGTAGCCATGGGGAAAAGTGACTCATTTAATATATGTGTCATTAACTTCTGCTATAGGCAAGACAGTTTTAAATGATTAGAGCTGGGGAGGGGCTTAAAGATAGAGCTTATGCTGACCTTGAGCAGCATGGTCACCCATCTGTGTTTACAAGATTTCTAGTACAGGAGATTTTCGGTTTCAAAACATGAGAGGTTCTGGGAAAACCAGGAGGCATTGGTCACCCCACCTTTACTCAGAGAACTTACAGTTTAATTGGAAAGAGGTGCACACAGAATATGAGAAGTAGAAAAGTACTCCCAATTGCGAAAAAAAGGGGAAATAGTTTTCCGCTGAAGGAATTCTGGATCAGGGGAATGCAAATCCCTGGCTATACCTGGGGTCTGTGGGAGAAGAGTTGAGGGAATGGCATTTGGTAAGATGAAACTTGATGGAGTCCAGGCATTTCATTTATCTCCTCCTAGATCTCCTGTGAAATGGCCAAAATGATAGCAAACTAGAAGAAATGTTATTACTGAAAACTAGGGAAAAGAGTCTATCATCTGAGACAAAGTGCAAATAACTTCTGCCGGAAGAGAGAAATTGGAGGATAATTGAACAAAAACACCGATGAAGACTGTTTCACAATGTTCCCTTCTGAGAAGGTGATACAAACATGGAAACTAAGGAAAGCAAGTGCTGGCAGCACCCCATGGATATTCCCTTATTTGGAGTGGTGAAGGGAGGGGTGAGGGTCGACAGTGGGCAGAGAGCACAAGACCCTCAGAATCACTTCTGCTGCTGGGGAGTAAGGATCAGCCCAGGGCAGATCCTCCAGGATGTCCAGAGCTTCCAGCGTGGCTGAACCAGGCAGAGAGCTGGTGGTGAGCCAGGCATCCCCCTAAGCAGTGAGCCTTCCCTTGGTAAAGCAAAATTTCTTTCTGGGCCAAACTCACACCTGTAATCCCCTTTGGGAGGCTGAGGGGGGCAGATCACCTGAAGTCAGGGGTTCAAGACCACCCTGGGCAACATGGCAAAATCCCATCTCTACTAAAAATACAAAAATAAACCAGGTGTGTTGGCAGGTGTCTGTAATCCCAGATACTTGGGAGGCTGAGGCAGGAGAGCTGCTTGAACCTGGGAGGTGGAGCTTGCAGTGAGCTGCACTGTACTCCAGCCTGGGGGATGGAGCAAGATTTCGTCTCAGAAAAAAAAAAAAAAAAAAAAAGAATTTCTTTCTGGGCAAACAGACTCCCAAGAAGCTTCAATCTGTGTACCTGTCATAGAGACCAGGACAAACAAATCTGGATACAGAAAACTGACCTCTGAGCCACACAGAGAAGACATTGAGCAGAATTGGCCTTGACTGATCATGGTTATGATTCTTCCCTATTTCTTTTAGGCTGTTGGCTTTACTAAAAGGGCAAAGCAATTTTAAATTAAAACAGCAAGGATGACAAAAAAATACCCCTTTTGAGCTTAAAATTTGAGAGACGATTTCTAACAGCAAGCAGATGGATAGTGAGGAGACACAAGGATAATCCTCCTACTCTATTTACAGGCAAGCATGAGGCTAGGAGAGACCTCTCCTTTCTCAAGGATGTGTAAATAGAAAACAGCCAACAGGAGGCCTGTGAAAAGATTTTTGCAGCTCAAAATAAGGAGAGGGACATAGTATTCAACATCCAGGGAAGGAACTAGTTTTGAAGAGATTTATTACAGAAGATAAATTATATTTGGGCAATACCTGCTTTATGATCTCACTAAAATATAAGACAAGAGGAGTTTTTTTTTTTAATAGAAGACGTGAAAGATGACATGGAATCCTATGAGACCGAGGTAAAACAGAAGCTATCTGAAAACTAAAAACATGCCAAAAGGAATCTGAATGAAGTGAAATAGTTTAAGAAAATTAAAAATGCAATTTTGGAATTTACAACTGCATTTCGTCATTAAAGAACAGAACCAACACTGCAGAATTTTTACTTACTGGCTAGAAAACTCACTTGAGGATCCTAACAGAACACAAAGAAAGTGGGTGGAGAAAAGCAACAGATCAGAGAGAAATAGCAAATGGAATAGATTTGGAGTTTCAATATATACGTAATCGATGTTTCTGAATAAGACTAAAAAATGGAATTATTTGAAGATATGAAATAAGGACTTTTATGAGCTGAAGAAATACACAAGCCTTCATATAAAAAGAGATCAATGAGTATCTGGAAAAATTTATGAAACATGGGAAATGTTATGAAAGGCAACACAAATTTCCATTTTCCCTATGAACATTCGGAATTTCAGCAATAAAATGGGAAAAATGCTAGAAGAATTCTCACAGAGTTCTATAATGGTCCTGATAAAAAAAAATTAAAAAATGAATAAAACTTTCCTATATACTAGTTAAAAGAGTTTACTAAGGATAGAGTTTACAGATAATAATATGACTCAAATAGACTTAAGAAGCAAGTGCCTATATACATAAGAATCTTTATGCATAATAACATAAAACTTGATAAAGTGATATGAAGAAATGAAGATTTAGTCCTTACTCTTAGATGTAAAGACTCAGGATTGTGTGAATATCAATTTTTCCCAAATTTAATGCAATTCCAACAAAAAACTTAGAAATCATAGAAGTTTTTAAAAACTTGGCAAAATTGTTCTGAAATGTAAAATTATCAAAGTGCGAAACAGCAAAAATATTTTGAAAAACAGGGATAATAAAAAGTGACTTAACTATACTGTTAAAATGCTTAATGTAGCTGACTAGATGGAGAAATCAATAAATGAAAATAGTAAAACCAGAAATAGGTACATGCACAGAAGTTTATAGTGTATAATCCAGTTGGTATTAAAATCAATTGAATACATATGAATTTATTTATTAAATGTTGTTGAAAGTTAACTATTAGGAAAATATAATGCTATTTATATATTTACAGTATACAACAAAATTAATTCTAGATGAATTACAACACCAACTATAAACAATCATACCAAAAATTAATGAATATAATATGGGAATAAATATATCCATTCAGGAATGTGGATTTGACTATATGACATATTGAAATCTCCTTTGTATTACAAAACATAATAAGTTAGAGTTAAAGAACACAATACTAAAATATTTAAAGAACATATGAGGGACTACTGAAATTCCCAAATAAATCTTGAATGCCTTCTTAGAAAAATGTTTAATGAACACAAAGTTAATTTACAAAGAAGTACAATAGGAAGAAGAATGGCCAAAATAACTAGAGGGATAACATTTTTATATGACTCTAATAAAACTTTAAATACCATTTTTAAAATTAATAAATTTGGTAAATATTTAAAATGCTAAGAATTCTGGAGGACATGGCGAGAACTCATGTACAGTCTGCAGAATTGTAAGTTTGCATAATGCTTCTGCAAGGGACTTTATAAAGTTATGTTAGTATAGTGATATTTCCATCATTATAACTGGATATAAGTATATGTGATTATTTACGAAAGTTGTAATATATGTTTATCACAGAATATTATGCAGCCATGAAAGATGTATTTTTAAATATGCTAATAGCTGAATTAATGTGCCGTGAATTAAATCTATTTGTATATTTTCAAGATTTTCTGTATTTGATTTATATTATATACAATTATGTCATTTTGTAAAAACCAAAGAGTCTGCCCCACCACTGGTGATTCAATAACACAATATTTGCCACAAAAAGCAGCTTATAATTACTACTCAAGACAAGGGATTCTTACTCTCTTAGAAATACAACTTACTGTAACTTTGGAGGAAAACAATAATGCAAAACTCATAATTGCTATGTTTTCAGTCCAAGGTTTGAGCACGAGGTGTCCTTTTTATAATTTCAGATTTGCTTGTTCTTACTATTAAGACTTATGAAGACTTTTAAAGTAGAATATATACAAAAAAAAAAAAAAAAAAGAACATTTAAAAAAAGAGCCTATAAAGAATTACTCCACATGGTCAGAAGAGGGAGCTTTTAGATTGCAAAAAAAAGTAAAATTTTAAGGCACTCTATTATCAGAAGTAATATTATTTCAAGTCCTTGTACTGAATACTAATAAAAAAGTAGCCACAGAAACATTCCTTTATAATAAATTAAAAAAACTTTTTTGTTTCATGAAATACCTTTATTCTTCATTGAGAGTGTAGAATCTCACTCTAACCACTGTCTTCTGATGCTTTGCACATTTGACCTTTGCAGGTATGACTGATAAACCAGAAGGCTGCTGACCAGTTTCCACCTCCTGCTTTCCCTTTTCATCTTTGCAGGTCGCAGAGATGGCTCCTGAGATAAGGGACAAGAGAATGGAGAGCAAGGTGGTAACAACTAACCAACAGCAAAATTAAAGATTTATTATGTATTATTGACCAACATTGTTCTTTAAAGATAATGCTAGAAATACAAAAGTTGAAACTCTCCATCTAATCTGAAGCCTTCTGCTATGTCAATATTCAGATTTTAAAACTCTTAGTTCCTAGTGCCTTTGTAAGCTCTTCATAAACCTAACCGTATTCAGAGGTACTGCAGTAAATGAAGACCCAGGAGTGAGTTCTGTTATTATAAAAATCATGGCAGTTAGAAGTGTAACCCAGAGTGCAGAATGCAACGATAAGGAGGATAATTCTTTTTTCATTGGCATAGATCACATACCAGTTCTGTATTCAATCAGTGGCTCTCCATCTTGAAAGAGAAGTAGAAAATTTGAAGTGAGTTCATGACCTAGTCATAAGTAACATTCTAATTTGGGAAACAAATTATGACAAACTCTATAAATAGGGTTAATTGTTTTCTTAGGTTTGTTACTTTAAAGAAAGAATTTGAAATGGTTACTCACCATGTATAATACACCATATATGAAGGTTGATCATATCCAGGGTGGGACCAGATGCTTTTCATCCTGCAAGTGAAAAAAGAAAATAAATTGTTATTTTCAGTGAATGCTGCCAAACACAACGAAAGTGAGTAACCCCGGGAGTGTAAAAGTCCCCCATTCTTTCGTGTGAATCCGTGCTCATCTAAAGCCTGAACCTGTACAGCCTTAGACATATTCCCTATTTGCACCCAGCCTGGTTTAGATGACCCTAAGCCTCTTTCTGAAGTTACATGTGCTGTTGGCTTAAATTTGACAAAAATGTTTGGTAGGGTCAAGGCACTAAGCCAAGTGACAAGGACCATTGAAGTTTCGTGCAATGTAAGGAAGGAGAAAGACCTGAGGGAGAAAGAACCTCGGCCATCCCAGTAATAGAAGAAAAGTGGGCTGTTTGAGGAGAGAGAATATAGAGGGATATTATTCAAATCAGTAAGAGGAGAAGATATCCTGTCTGTGTTCCACTGTTGATCTTCTTCTTCTTATCACCGATCATTCGTTTACTTTTACTGTCTGAAGAGGTACAAATATTGTAATTTAAAAAGTAGACATTCCTTATAATAATATATTAAATGCTGTATCCCTGGAAACATTACTTTTAATGTTTTGCTTGTGTATTCTATAGTCCCTAAATATGGTCACATTTCATACATGTGTACTCTCTAAATTTGCGATTTTAAACATTTATTTAGAAGTCCTACTTATTAATCACTGAGCTTGTGCCAAACATTGGGGGAGGTGGTGATGGGTGAAAAGATGAATGAGGCACAGTCGTAGAAACTCATAGCCTCATAGGAGAATCAGAGAGGTCAGCAGACGTTTAAAACCTGCTGAGAACTAAGTACAGGTTTCAGTGGTAAGATGCAAGGTGCTGCTGAGGCAGAGATGGACCCAGAGATGGAAGAGGCACCAACAGTGAGAGAGTTGCTCTTAAGGTTTAAAATGGTCTCACTCCTGAAAATAAAAATCTTCTTTGCTAGCTGGTCACCTGAATTCATTTGGTTTACCTTGTCTTTTTCCTGTAGTAGGATTTCACAGAGGATTTAACGTGTAATGGTAGGAACTCAGAACTGAGTGCAAAGACTTGGTTTTGACCATCAGGGAGAATAAAAACCAGCCCCTTGGTTTTATTAGGTACTGGGATCCTTGTTTCTCGTTGCAGGTGGTGGATTTTGTAGTTTGCATCCTTCAGGTTGTGAGTTGCCCTTTCCTGAATAATTGATATGTTCTACAAAGCAAAGTCTGCCAGTCAAACGGCACAAAAAAGATGTGTTCTATGGTTCCTTGTTAACATACATACAGCTTTTCGGAACACAAATAAGTTCAAAGTTGTGCAAAGCTGTAAGATGTTCCGTATTGCTCTGGGCGTTAATATGAAGTGAAAGCTAGTTACAGTTTGCAACTGAATTAGTAGCAGTCTCTATTTATAATGCACCCCTACTTTGACATAGTACATATATTTTTAAAGAAAGACTTAATATCCAATTATTTTTACAAGAAAGCTGGCTGACTAACTTCAAGAAGTTCTAGTTTTCAGTTAAATATTTTTTTTTTCTTCAGGGGAAATGGTTGTTATGACAGGATCCTTTTGCCTTATAGAAAGCCTTGTGTAACAGATAAAGTAATTAGGTGTAGACCAAAGTAGTTTGCTCTGTGTGATTCTTTAACACCCCCTCAAAGCTACTCGAGCATGATATTTCATTTAATTAAATACACAAAGAGTCAATTGGAGCTCTCCACTACATGAAACTTCTTGGAAGTGTGAAGAAAGAATGTCACAGGAGGGCTTGTGTGTTCACCACAACCTCAGGACTGTCCCGGTGCTGAGCTTTGCTTTTCCTCAGGGGGCTTCCCAGTACAACTTGAAGCAGTCAGGGCCAGGATTGTGAAATCAGTCCATCTTCTTCACTGGTTATTTGTGGAAGCCCAATTTACCCTACTTTTACCCACATGCCTAGGCAAGTGAGTGCAAATAACTGAAATGACTCATAAAGTCTTTGAATGAATTGATTTTCTCTTTTTACTTGAAATCAAAAATAAATGTTCTCTTTTTTTCTCTGGCAAATTGCCTCCTGTGCAGTTATAGCTGTGTATTTCTCCTGGGATTTACAGCATTTGAAAATCAGCACTTGAGAGACTCGTGCACCTGTGCGCCCATATATGGCTTCCTGTTTTGTCACATCAGGCAGCCGCCTGCTATGTTCAGATTCGGGGCTTTTTGGGTGGGAGAGCCATGAATGAATGTCCCATGGAAGGGTGCTGGTGAAGAGTGTTGTGACTGTTCTGTTTGCAATAGAGTGTGTTTGTATCCTCACTTATTTTATGGAGAAAACAGGGTGCTTGCTTTCCAGAGACCTTTCTAGGATTCCTCCGCAAAAACCTCCTGTGAAAATTCCAAATGATTTGAAAGGCCCTTGGACCCTCAGGAGCACAAAGCTGGACATCTTTGCAGATGATCTGAGCAACCCCACATCTGCTGTTGCAAAGTGCTGTTTATCTCCATTCGAAGTTGAATCTCATGGTGGGTTTGTATTTGATAACCCCTTTTCACGATCGCCTCAGTTCAGGGCAGGGGATTGAGAAGCTGTATTTTCAGAATGAAATGAACCTGAGCAATAATCATTAACTCAGCATCGAGGGACAAGAATGGGACACCCTGCTTAGGGTAAAGATAACAGTGCTCATATAGGAACAATGCCCTCTGTATTGGTTTCCTTGAGTTGATGTCACAGAGTTCCAGAAGCTGGGTGGCTTAAAACAGCAGAAAATTGAGTTGTTGACAGGCGCATGCTCTGAGGGCTTTGGGGAAAAATGTTGCTAGCTTCCGGTGGTTGCTGGCAATTTTTAGCTTTCTTTGGTTTGTGGCCACATCACTCCAATCCCTGCCCCCATTGTCACATGGTATTTTCTCTGTGTCTCTGCGTTCACATTGTCTTCTCTCTATGTATGTGTGTGTGTCCAAGTTTCCTTCTTATAAGGACACCAGTCACTGAATTACATCCCACCCTAATCCACTATGACTTCACCTTAACAGATTACATTTAATAAGACCTTCTTTTTTAAATCGGGTCACATTCTGAGGCTTTGGGAGGAAAGCTTCTTCTGGAAGAAGTTTTTGGGGAACACTGTGTAACTCACTACATTTTTCTATGGCATCTTCATTTCCTTGCAGCAGCCTCACAGAAGAGCAAAACCAAATTTACAGCATCAGTTACGCAAATGGAAATCCATCTTGAGTATACTGTGACTGTACAGCCAGAGTTTTCCACACGGTAGGTTGTAGCCCACAAATGAACATGGCTGCTTGAATGTGGCTGACTCTTTTGGGCTACTACTTAACATTTTTCCAGTCATATTTTTATAGTGGAAAATAGATTCCCCAGACATTTCCTGAAGTGCTTGATGTAACTCCACACTAGAACATGTGCCTTCCCAAGTCCTGACAACTAGTCAATTTCACAAACCGACAACATCATCCTGTGTTCTGATGCCCCAGTGACTGCTATTCATATCAGAAACATTTGAAATTCATCCTCACTTGCCCCATAAACATACACAAGCACAAAGCCCTCAGCAGCAATGGACAAAATGCTTTCATGAGAGAAGGCTAAAGGTCTATCAGTTATTTTCCGTTTGCTGTGCTCATTCAGCATCGTTTCCTATGGTCTAGTGAGGTAAGATATATTAACTGATACTCAACAGCTAAAAAACAATAATAGAACTTAGCATTTTAATCTCCTACCTTTCCCTAGAGTTTCATAGCAACTTTTTGGATTCATTATAAGTAGACATTTAGAATGTCAGCTTCCAGCAATACGTACTCTGTGGTTACAAGTCCCCTGTTTTATATTGGGAACGTAAGTGTAAGGGGTAAAATATAATGGAAATTTAAATAAAGAACTGAAGATACATACCCAAATGCCAGAAATGACCAAAATGCTAAAAATCAGGATAGGTAGGTATATTAGGCCTTTCTTTCATCGCTATAAAGAAATACCTGAGACTGGGTAACTTATAAAGAAAAGAGATTTAATTGGCTCATGGTTCTGCAGGCTATAAGAAGTATAATAGCTTCCGCTTCTAGGGAGACCTCAGGAAACTTACAATCATGATGGAGGGCAAAGGGGAAGCAGGCTTGTCTTACATGGTCGGAGCAGGAGAAGGAGAGAGAGTGGGCAGACGCCACACATGTTTTAACTACCAGCTCTCACAAGAACTCACTCACTATACAGTATCAAGGAGGGACGTTGCTAAGCCATTTATGAAAACTCTGACCTCATGATCCAGTCACTTCCTATTAAGCCCAACCTCCAACATTGGAGATTACAATTGAATGCAAGATGTGGATGGGGACACAGATCCATACCGTATCAGCGGGCCAGTGATCAACTTATGTTTGGCAGGCAGGCAAGCACGCTCTGTAGTGGATTAGTTCTCATGATTACTAACACCCGAAGCAGCTCTTAGTTTCTTCTTATTGGATTTGTTTTTCTTATTGACATACCCTCTTGGTCACATTCTATTTCTAGCTTCCTGAATCAGAAGATATAAAACACAAACAGAAACTTAAAATTGTAGTGTATGCATTTGTCCACATGTGTGTGCCATTTTCTCTGCTCCATGTTGCTACTAATTCCTCTGTCCTCATCAATTCCTGTCTTTCTCAAATAGTAGTCTCTTAGTCTTCATTTGTGTGTAGATTTCTTGATTCCACTGTTGAACTGAAAGTTTAAATGAGTATGGGTAGACAATTATTTTTTCCTAAGTAGCCTGAGGATAGCATTTCTTATTCACAGTCTCTCTTGTTACTAATGAAAAGCCTCTTAATTATCTTCCTTTCGGGGCACTTCTCATCCTGGTTGTTTTCTCGTTGTCTTCAGCACTCTCCAGTTTCACTAAACTGGGTCTAAAATGTGTTTGATTTTGATTTTATATTCCGTCCAAGGGCTTGGTTTCTTTCATACATTTCTTAAAAATGTATGTCTTTATTTTAGTCATTTTCTTATAGAATATTATACTTCCCCTGCTTTCTCTCTTCTCAGTTCAGGAACTCCTGCCAAATGTGTTTGAATTTTTAATTTTAACCTCCATGGCTGATAACCAGCATTGTATGTTTTAAGACAAAAATACCTACCCTACACCAAGGGGAGATTCCTAATTTGTTCTTTTTGAGTTATTGTCCATGCTGTGTTTATCTCTAACTACTCTTTTGGTGTTGCTTGGATACTAGAGTCAGTGGTGATGTTAATTTTAGCCTCAAAAAATGTAGAGTGATCTGTGGACATAGACAGCATCACAATTACAGGCACAGAAAGCGTTGTGAGGTTTTCAAATAGGCAAATATTTACATATGTATATGGTTATTTAAAAATGTATTTCTTACGCCAATCCGTGACTTGCCTACGTTACAATGGAATCTGGTGTAGTTTTTATTTCTTGACAGAAAGAAAGATTCTATTCTTATAGTGTTGAGTCTTTTGCAAAGACCTATAGATGTAGGTGGTACCTACATAGGAACCCATTGCCTAATACCACCCAGAATGGGTAGCAAAGCTGCTAGTGAAGTTTCCACTGTGAGTGGCAGGTGGCAGGCTCGTCTGAGAAAGAACCTTCTAGATGCATATTGTGGGGAGTAGGTATGGGATAATCACTTGGAGTCTTCCTCATCCTCCTTGGATAATAAGTGGGTTCCTGAAGTCTTCATCTTCTCTGCTTTCTATTTCCTCTAGAGAGTTGTGTAAAGAAATATAGACATAATATGTATTACAGAGGAAGGCAGACTTCAGCTTAATTTTGAGGCAGAGAAAAGGGAGTGTTCATTTGTGTGTCTGAACTGTAAGCATCCATAGAAAGAAGATTCCTCCCCCTGAGAACACAATCTGCACCTTAATCAATTATCATTCTTGCCTTCACATGCTGGCACTTCAGCAGCTTTGGTTCAGATTTTGACAACGGCAGGGGATGTCATAGAAGAGGAGTGATTGGGTTCCCTGACTGGGATTTATTGTACAGCAGATTTTGTTTTATTTTGCTGGGAGAGAAGTAGCAAGGACTCTGCCTACCTTGAAGGGGCAAAACCTCTTTGGGAAATTAGAAAGTGTTATGCTTGGGAGCCTCCTTCAGGAGTGGCAGTTCTCTGCTGCTTCTTCACTTCCCTGGGACAAACAGGATTTTCTTTGAGGCTGCCCAGGGACCTGTCTGTCTGGACACTCACCTTATGTCCATTTCTCCTGATTAACACAGCCAGGAAATCTGGCCCAGGCTGCCTCCTGGGACCCAGAGGCCTGTCTACCCTTCCTCCTCCAGGCCCTGTGGAATCGTTCTATTCTCGGTGGTGGGGGTTGGGGGGCGTAACACCCCTCACTCTCCCCCTGCATCTCCAGCATGCTGTTCTTGGTCTCTTTCTTTACTACTTCAGCACCCACCCCCCAGCTCCCCTCCCTTTACCTCCTCCACAAACCCTTTGGGTGCTCTAAGGCCTCAGAACAAGAGTCAGAAAAAAAATTTTTTTATTTTTCTGCTTCTACCTGCATGTAGCTTCCCTGAGGTATCACTGTGCATATAAAAAATATTTTCTAGGCCGGGTGCAGTGTCTCACGGCTGTAATCCCAGCACTTTGGGAGGCTAAGGTGGGTGGATCACCTGAGGTCAGGAGTTTGAGACCAGCCTGGCTAACATGGTGAAACCTCATCTCTACTAAAAATACAAAAATTAACCGGTCTTGGTGACACACACCTGTAGTCCCAGCTACTAAGGAGGCTGAGGCGGGAGGATCCGTTGAGCCTGGGAAACAGAGGTTACAGTGAACTGATTGTACCACTGCACTCCAGCCTGGGTGACAGTGAGATTCCAGCTCAAAAAAAAAAAAAAAAGAATGTTATCTGTTATCTAGTGAAATTGATCATTAAGAATTTAAAAACCCGACCGGGCGCAGTGGCTCAAGCCTGTAATTCCAGCACTTTGGGAGGCCGAGACGGGTGGATCACAAGGTCAGGAGATCGAGACCATCCTGGCTAACACGGTGAAACCCCGTCTCTACTAAAAAAATACAAAAAACTAGCCGGGCGAGGTGGCGGGCGCCTGTAGTCCCAGCTACCCGGTAGGCTGAGGCAGGAGAATGGCGTAAACCCGGGAGGCGGAGCTTGCAGTGAGCTGAGATCCGGCCACTGCGCTCCAGCCTGGGCGACAGAGCGAGACTCCGTCTCAAAAAAAAAAAAAAAAAAAAGAATTTAAAAACCCCTCTAAAATTGTATAAATATTATATGTTATTTCTTTTTCTTTGGGGGGGTGTGTGTGAGTGTAGAATACATGTGTTCAAAGAAATGATGCTTTACATTTACACTATGGTAATGGTAAGGGATAGCATGGCAATGGTGTGCTTATCCCCCAACATTTGCATTAAAATGAAATTGTGATCCACGCAGTTGCTCAACTCATTTTCTTAAAGAGGCCACAGCTGATCCAATAATATCAATACTATGATAAATATCTCTGAAATGACACAGGGAGAACCTGATTAGTAGGCGAGAGAAGCATCACAATTTCCAATAGCTCACAGTTACTTTTACATCAACCAAATTAGGAGAAATAGCAGTTACGAGTGAAAATGAAGAGATATAATTAGAAAGGCTTTCCTCCCTGTGCTTTCTCATGCCCTGCAATTGGCCATACCTGGGTGCTACTGTTTGTAGGAATGCATGTAACATCGTTTCCAATGACATTCTGGCTTAAGGGAAGGAAGGGAATACTAGCAATTTGTTAACAGAGTTAGCCTTTGAGATTTCTACTTCTACAAACTGAAGCCCTGATTGGCACCTGAACTTTAGAAGGTTTATTTAATACTATAGCACCTCAGCATTTTCAGGTTACCCTTCAATTCAGAACTGTTGTGTATATTTTCTCCAGTGATCCATTGCTCACCTCTGCTTAGCCTCCGAATTCCCTTGCTCTTGAGATTAGCTTCTCCCAGCATGTTTCCATAAACCTGAGCACATGTGCTATGCCTAGAAGTCTGGACGTAGGTTGGCTGTGACTCTGCCTACCCTCTGGCTTTCCTGGCAATCACATCTTTACTCCATACCTGCTCCTGGCTGTTTCACTGACTTCCACCTTTACAAACTTAGATCTATTTTGTCACCACCCAGAAGCTTCTAGTTCCAATAACAAATGTTCAAAGATGCCCTCTCCCTCTGTCCATTCCTCTTTCTGTCATTCATACCCCACTTCCTCCATTGTCATCTGGAGTTTCTGGGTTCTATGATGACACTTGCAAAATGCCTCTGCTACCCCAATATATAAATAACACTAATTTGTCATTTGAATCAATGCTGCCTTGTCAGTGTTCTGATAATTAACCCACAGGCTGGCATCCCACGTGTGTATCTCTGGAATGAGAACACACTGACCCAAGTATGGTCATGATGCTTCCAGCGAGTCAAGGAACAGAAAAATGATGCAGGAAAAATTGGGATTAGAGGAGCAAGCAGAATAAGAAAAGGAAAACAAAACACAACTTCGTTTCATTCTTTGTGTTCCTGATTGTGGCTCAGGTCGCAGACTTGCCACCTGCATTGTTTATGTGATCACAGAAGAGATGAAGGCTCCTGGTTACCTTGGAGGATGACACATGAAGAAAAAATCTTGGAAGCTAGTGAGCAGATTGCTGTTTACAGACAGTGATGTTTAGGCTAAGAGATGGGGTATAACTGATGTGCACCAATTCCAGGCCTGGCCCGTAAAATATTTTTCCAAATCCTCAACCTCATTTTCTCATCTCTGCATGGCAGAAAGAGAAGAAATTCAAAATGGTGGAGCCTCATGGAGAAAAGAGCTCAGATCCCCGAGTTATCACTGAAAATCATAGTCTTTGGTGGAGGTGAGGAAGATTCATTGCAAATGAACCTGGATTAGAAGTGCCTAACCTCGATTGTCCCGGGCTCATACTCTGGGTCAGAAAAAAAGACAAGTAATAGAATGCTTGGTAGAGGCCCTGTGCTACCAAACACTGGGGACATGTGGAGGAGAGAGAATGTGAAGGAGTAAGGAGGAGGACTGTGACCTATGTTTTGTACTTCCCACAAAGGTGATAAATCCTGGTGAATCAGCATGGTGTCGAGGAAAGAGAGCAACTGAAGGGAAATCTCTGAAGTCCTTCAAGCTTCAGAGCTGGAGTGATGATGGCTGCATACCTGAAGGCATTGGGACAGATGGGCATGGAGGAAGCGTTGGCTTTTGCCTTCTGCATTTTTGACTGGTGAAAATGAATGGAAAAACTCTTCTGCATATGTGTTCCAGGAGACATGGCAGTGGAGGGTTTAGAGAATAGAAACCAGGCTTGCCCAAGCACAGAAATATACTGCAGCCTGAGTGACACTGGAGATACAAAAGGACTTTGGATTCTCATGTTTGTGTTAATTTGGCAGAAGAAGAGGCATGTGGTCAATGGATTTTAGAGAGAAGAGTTAGAGGATTGAAATCCACCTTCTGGAGGGAGGATTAAAGTTCAGTAAGGCCCTACCACCTGAGACCTATCCATAATATCCAAGGCCGTGGGGATGACAATAGGCTGGTTCTACATCTCCATGAGCAGGGTTCTCCAGAACAGGCTCAGGCCACTGAAGGTGGCTTCACCAGTTATTTTGCTGTAACTATGGAGAGAATGAGCACAAGCAGGGGAGCTGAGACAAGGCAGGCAAGCAACCTCTAAAAATCTACAATTGGTGTGCTACTGATGAAGGTAAAGGCACAGAATTATACATCCAGGTTTCTATTACTTGTAGCAGAGCCTCAGACCCAGGTTGAGAGACCACTAGCCTTAAGAAAAAAAATGGGGATTTCTGATTTCTGGAGAATGATCCAACTCTACAAATTGAAGAAGCGACATATCCACTTTGTTAAAGTTGAAGGAAGGGTAAGATTTTCCTGGAAAATTGCCAGCATGCTAAGAACTTGCTTAAATCTATAAAGGAAGCTAAGGATGGCTTGGGGTGCCTGAAAAATGAGAGATAAGGGGAAATCATAAAAGAAAGAAATGAAACACATGAATATCATGGGTTAGCATGATAAGCTGACGGTGGTCCATTCGCCCTCCTCAGGTGGGTGCACAGAGAGAAGGAAAGATGAAAACTCAAGTCAGAGAAGTAGGTAACTATGCTAGTTTAACCATAACTGCTACTGCTGTTTTGGAGCCAAGGACTTTATATTCCCATTCCTTGGTCACTGAAGTCCTGAGTTGTCTCCCAGGACGAATAAATTAGAACCAGATGAACAAATGTGAGGTGATAAGAAAATAAAGGGTGAAACAAACAAGAATTGAGAAACAACTCCTTATCTGTGCTTACATATACAGCCCCTAGGATGGAGGGCAAGAAAGTCACATCCACAATCTGATAGTGTTAGGTGTGTAGTAGACACTGTCACTAAGGAACCAGCCCTGAACAAGTGTACAATTGGACCCAATACATACTTTGATTATATATATTTTTTTCACCTATCCCTCTGTGTAAAAACATATAGAGTAGAGCCTTGGCAAAGACTGCAAAGTATTTATGCAATGGAAGATGGAACCTGGAGAAAAAGAAAGAAACATAATACATCTAATGCTATTTTCCCCATTCAGGGGATTAAAAACTAATTTTTATTTCTTTTCCTATCTATGTGGAGGGGGAGAAAGCTCTGCCTAAAGCTTTTCTAGAACGTGTTACAACACATCAATCTCTCTTACCCCCACATTTGAAAAATCACTGCTGTAGATGTGTGAAATGGGTTTGTAGAAGAGTAATAATTTCATTTAGGATTTGAGAAAAATGTATTTGATGCCATGGGAGGTACTCTGATGAGTAATTTAAGAGACTAACATTAGCAAGTAGGCTAACAGGGTCTTGAAACAGGGACACCAATACAAAGTTGTTTAATTGGGGTCAGTGTACAGGAAACAGACCTCAAGAGGGTTCCCATTAATGAAAGAGTATGATAGCTTGTCATGTTAGGAACCTCCTGTAATGCAAGACGGTGTGAAAGGTTGGAGAAATTAAGTGGAAAAGACCATGATTCTTACTGATCAGGACAGCTTTGGTCAGAAGGCTTACAATTGGAACTAACAACAAATTTGTGTTTCATGTGATAAAGCATGTGAATATTTAAGTAATTAAATGAAACACTCATAATTTGCTTATTTACATATTGAGTCATCTATTCACTGTCATCATTGGCCTCATCATCATCATCACGATCATGTCTTCTATGTATTCAGCATCTACCAGTTTTGAAAGTATACTGGGTATGCTGGGAAGTTTTTTATCTGTAACTTCATTAATCTTAACAATAACTCTGGTAGACATAACTATTACTAATGTTCAGAAATATCTTGTGTTTTTTTCCTGGCACATGGAAGACTGCAGTTCCTAGACTCCCTGTGGTTGGATGTAGCCATTTATTTTGTTCTAGCCATTGGACATGGAAGAGGATTGATGTGCACCACCTTCAGGCTAAATTACTCAATTAATTGCCAATGCAAGACCCTCCACTCCAAGCTGTCCAACCCTTGGCCTGTGGGCCGCATGTGGCCCAGGTAGCTTTGAATGCAGCCCAACACAAAATTGTAAACTTTCTTAAATCATTATGAGGGTTTTCTTTTTTTTTTTTTTTTGCGATTTTTTTTTTTTTTTTTTTTTCCTAGCTCATCAGCTATTGTTAGTGTTAGTGTATTTTACGTGTGGCCCAAGACAATTCTTCTTCTTCCAATGTGGCCCATGGAAGCCAGAAGATTGGACACACCGGTTCTACTCCATCTTCTCCTGGACATCTAAAAGGAAGCTTTGTGTTGAGATAGTAGAGTCAAAATTATTAGGTATCTTGGATCCCTGAGAGGCCTTCTGGTCCCACAGAAGATTTTGCATGAATAAGAAATAAAATTTTATTGTGTAAAGCCACTGAGTGAAGGATTGTTTGTTATTGTAGCATAACCTAACCTCTCCTCACTCTGCACAGAATATCTGCTTATTAGTTGCATTTTACTGAGAAAACTGAGGCTTGGAACAGGAACATACCTTAAGCTGGTATTGCACATTCAGTTCAGCTGGAGTATAAGCCTGTCTGTTTCTGTCTCTACAACTGGATGATAGTAAAATAGTTTGAACAATGTAACCAGCTAACTGGGTTATACTAGACTGACAGTACTATAGAGGAATGGTAGCATAGAAAGGTAAATTGGAAAGACTTTGGGGGTATAAATGGGACATTTTTTGAAGAAAAAAATGCTTGAGATTTTTTTATGGTGACCTACAAAGTTACTGGCACAGAGGACTTGGGGGCCTTCTTTTTGGAAGTGACTTAGCCTTCTCTAGACATTTACCTGTATCTGTGTCCATATTTTAGATAATTTTTTTTTCACGAGTTATTTAGAAGTTTAAAAAGATCTCTGCTGCTAAGTAAGAAATGTAGAATAAAATAAACAACAACAGAAGAGCCTTTGCTTTGGCCTGATAGAAACACTGACTGGTTCATGCATGCTATACTTGGAAAACATTAGGAAAAACTAAGCCATTATTACCTGTGGCAAAACACTTTGCTGTGAATGGACGCACTGCTAATGACCTCGCAGCAGGAAGTATGGCTCTGAAAGCACTTCTCTGTTTCCAATGCAGGGTGACTGGGGTGTTTTTGTATATCCTGATTAGTGCTTTAGAATCTCTGTGCAGTGCTTTCTGAGAACCGAGTGGGTCTCTATTTTGTTAAATATTGCAAGGATGGATGATTGACAATCATGGATCAAATAAGCACTCAGTAATCCATCAGAGGGAAGACTATGTGAGAAAAAATAGATGACAAACTACCTTCAAATATATAGTTTGCATACTTTCACATTTATTTCGTCAAGATGGTTGCCTTATTGTGGCATACCGTGTTTTTCCATTTCCTCCCTTCAGAATGACTAGCAGAACTTGCAACTCTTCCTCCTTCAAGACCAGCTGTCAGTGTGAGATAGGGATTAAGGCAGGGCATTTTCAGGATGAGACTGTAAATCTCCTGGCGGAGAGGACTTGACCTTACTCACCTCTGTACGCCCAGATTCCAGCCTAATATATGGCACCCGGTAGGTTCTCAGCCAACACCGGGGGAGAGTCTAAGGAGAGCAGAAACTTCTGAGTGCAGCCCAAAATGGAAAATAAGCTCCCTGATACCCTGTCATTTTTGGTGCTTCAAATGTGAATTCTTGTTTATAGAATAGTAAGGAAAAGACGTAATCATAATATTTTAAAACAGAATATGAAAAGACTAAGTCAGCTGGTAGATTCCAAAGTAGAACACAAATATCTTAACCTCTAACCCTGTTACCGTATGATGCTGCCTGGAGGAGGCAAACCTTAGGGTGGGAGTAGAACCAGGTGGTGGATGGCTGGGTCCCTGCCCTCTCTGGATGGCTTTCGGGTCTCTAAATCTGCCTGAGTCAAGTCGTCCAAGCTCCCCCAGGAAAGTGTTAGGGAAGCAATGTGTTTCCACGCCAGGTTTCCTAAGGATTATGAGAAGCTGGCTTTAATACTTTTTAATAGTAAAATTTAATTAAACTAAATGCACCTCCGGGAAGAATAATGTATGCAAACTTATCACAAAATCAAGGACCATGGTGAGAAAAAGTCAGAGCTTATTGTGGATGAATTCCAAAATACTTGGCTTAAGCAACAAAACCAATTTATTCTGTATTTCCCTTTAATATGTTGTGTGGATCTTTTAACAGTTGGTTGTTTAATAATAGTAATCTTCAAGCTTATTTCTCCGATCAGCATGCATGTGACAGTCCTTCATTCTCAGTAAACACTGTGTGATACAATCAGCCTGCCGCAGATGCTCCTTATTCTATTACTGCGGCATAATCATTTGGGGAAATCTGAGAAACTAATGCAAAATCTCACAAAGCTATTCAGAAATATGGATTGAAATTGGAAGACTGGAAAAATAGCTTGTCATAGCCCATTAGCGACTACACACTGTGATTTAAGAAACTATTTTTCAAACGTTTCCATTTTGCACATTGTTTAAAAAAAAATCCTACCTTGTTTGTTCCTGAAGAACAATGGGAACATCCATCATAGGATGTTAAGGCAGATTTACCAGGAAAATATTCATATTTCCATTGGAATAAAATATGTGGACTTAAGATTAGCATATGCATTTTTCTCAAAGATAAATGCTATTTCTGGTGTTTATTTTTATTGAGAACAGAGGACAATAATATAATACAATTTAGTGGTATGATTTTGTTGATCTTGAGGAGCAAGATTCTATACTTATGGATTGGGCAGCATTTTATCAGACTGGCTATTAATTCTTTTATTTCCCCTCTTCATTGTTTTACAAATATTTATTACAAATCTTGCCTATCTTCAACCTGCTCTAACCTGGGTGTCTTTCCCTAATCATTGATCTCTCTTTCCAGAAAGAATCTTTTCTATTTTACTTCATAATCAATGACTTTTGGTTTTTCATCTGGGCACAGTATTCCCCCTACTGAGATGCCAGCAATTTTACTGGGTTTTTCTCAATTCCTTGTTAAGAAAACAATAGTTCTCCCCACCCCCCATACTCCAGGGAGGAAAAGAATAGTTACTGTGACCCTATTACTATATCCTGAGCCTTCTACTGAGAGCTATCATGACGATTTCTTATATTTTATAGGTTGGAAACTGACAGTAAGAGGTGTTAGACAACTTTTCTAAGGTTATACATTGAGTATATTGCAGAGTTTGCATTCAAAGAAAGCCATGTTATTCTGACACTCAAACTCCTGGTCTTTCCACTCTTGCACAGTATTCTAGAATTAACTACTCCCTACTCTGGTAGATACTGTAAGAGCAGAGGCAGAGACAGCACAAGCGTGGGCTATAGTCAGAGGGACCAGGGAACCACACCTCACTCTGCCACTTACTGCCTTACCAATGTACTTAGTTTTCCAGTGAAAATGATACTTAGCTTTCCAATTTAAAATAAAAACCTAGCAGATAATGTAGCACAATGCTTACGTCTGAGTAAAAAGCAGAAAAAGAGATTATTATCATTATTACCCCAAGAAGAGTAGTTGCATATTTATCCTGGAAAAGAGCTATAAATTATTTAATTATTTTCCTTGATTTGACTATTTCTTTCAAGTTCAAAATTTGTGCCCTCCAAGTTCCTGGCCCCTGCACCCTTCCCCAGGTAGTTTGCACATAATGGAAGGTAAGCACTTACAGGACTTAGAAGACCCACAGGCTTAGACCTCTAAGTTAGTTACACTGCCCATGAGAGTGAGGAGACATGCTTTCTGCTGTCTTCCCAGTTCCAGGGAAAAGTGTAAGTGCTGTATTTGTGCTATATTACCCGAAAGCCCTTGTTTCACCTGTAGGGAAAAGATGGCCAGTAATACTCTACTTCAGCAGTAGACCCAAATGTGTAGGGCAGACGTGTAGAGAAGAGATCAATAACCTTGATCTTTGCTGCTGGGAGCCCACCCAGTCATGGATACGAAGAGGCTGCTCTTTTCCATAATGTTTCTTTGGGGGCTGACTCTGTAGACTTTCTAAAGCACACTGAAACTTGTAATTCTCTCAAATATCCATTTCTATTGTTATGTTAACAAATAATTACAAAATCTTAAGCAGAGATTCATGAAATTTATGGGAAGCACATAAAAGTGAAAGAAAAGATAACTTTCAGGGTTCTACAGTGCAAACTTGCCAAAGAGGTTCTCCCTGCCTGTATATTTAGGGATGTCTTCTGAATTCTACTTTGGGAGAGGAGACGGGTGCCTCAATTTCTTATTCCAACTCCTTAACCAGAGGATTGCTGAATGGGACTAAGTGGACATTCTGGGTGTGCTATGAGTCAGGAGGATTCTGGTTTGATTGATGACATTTACACTCTATGTCAATACTGGAACTTTCTGATATCTCCTTTGATACTTATTCATAAAAATATTCATGTATTTTATGGGTTTTTGTTTGTTTGTTGTTGTCGTTGTTGTTGTTTTTGAGATGGAATCTCCCTCTATCACCCAGGCCAGAGTGTAAGTCCGCAATCTCGGTTCACTTCAACCTCCACCTCCCGGGTTCAGGTGATTCTCCTTCCTGCCTTAGCCTCCGGAGTAGCCGAGATTACAGGCGCATGCCACCACACCCAGCTAATTTTTGTATTTTTAGTAGAGATGGAGTTTTGCCATGTTGGCCAGGCTGGTCTCGAACTCCTGACCTCAGATGATCCACGTGCCTCGGCCTCCCAAAGTGCTGGGATTTCAGGCATGAGCCATCGCTCCTGGCCTATTTCATGTTTTTTTGAAAATGAGCTTGTGCATAAAGATAGTGAGTGTTGTGATGATCATAAAAGAACATATACATAAGGAGGTAAAAAGCCTGAAAACTTTCTGAGAGCTTCTACACGCCCTTTTCCCTCCTCCTACCTTCCTCCATGCAGGGCTGAGGTGTTGCACCCATTTGTCGTCAGCTATCTGGGATGCTTTAGTGCCACCATTGGTTTCGAAAGAATACACCAGGGAAAGGGAAAGCCCTGTGCTGAAATTTAGGGGAGGCTCTGAAGACTACACTCATCTCTACCTTATCTTCAACCCAAATTGTCTGCCTTATTCACATTTCATTAACACTAATTTCTAGAGGGCCGGTCTAGTGAGTTAGATATTGTGTTCCCAAATATCCACTGTACATATGCAGGCATCCTTAGAAGGATGACACAACAATCTACCATGAGCCTTCCATTAGGGCATGAACACAGAGTTTATGGCATCAGGCAACCCACTGAGAACACAGATGAGGTGCATGAGGCAAGGAAGCCTCACTGAGGAAAAAAATTAGGTTTTGCAGCCTGAGGACTTTGCAAAGAAGAAGGAAAATGAGGTAGGAATGATTTGCAGGTGCATTTGTGTGTGGGGAGGCTGCCTATGGGGGTAAGCTAGGAGGTGGAACATGAGGGTGTCAGAAGGGACAGTGGAATGAGAACCCAAAGACACATTTTATGTACTGAGATATTATAGAACATTCTGAAGTGTGGGGGAGCCCAGGTTCTCTCGTTAAAACTCCTTTATGACGAGTCTGCTCAAGGAGGCCTCAATGTTCCTCTCAGCTTTTCTAAACTTTAGACCGTTCTTCATGCCTCTAGAATCCCCGCCTTCCTTTTTAAAAATAAGTGTTTACTTTTAAAAATTTGCAATTTTCAATTCTTCCTCTACGTCTTTGAGTTGCAAATCTTACTGAAAGCCTCTTGCCAGCCGGGCGCGGTGGCTCACGCCTGTAATCCCAGCACTTTGGGAGGTTGAGGAGGGAGGATCAAGAGGTCAAGAGATCGAGACCATCCTGGCTAACACGGTGAACCCCGTCTCTACTAAAAATACGAAAAACTAGCTGGTCGCGGTGGTGCGCGCCTGTAGTCCCAGCTACTCGGGAGGCTGCGCAGGAGAATGACGTGAACCTGGGAGGCAGAGCTTGCAGTGAGCCGAGATGGCGCCACTGCACTCCAGCCTGGGAGACAGAGCCAGACTCTGTCTTAAAAAAAAAAAAAAAGCCTCTTGCTAGTTTTGCAACTCAGGACTGTCTTTCTCAGAGATCTGGGAGTCATCTCTTTGAAAGGAAATCATCAAAAAAGATAGCATCCCTATCTCCCAGTTTCTGTGGGAGGATCGGAGCGTAACATTTTCCAAGTTGTAAAATTGCCTCCTGTCCTGAAGATAGGAGAAAATTTACTTTTCCATGGGGTAAGGCCAATAAGCAAACAGATGCCCTAAAATCCCTCCTCCCCATCCCTAATCTTGAAACTAGTAGGCCTTACAAAACCTAAAAAGTTAGCACCAGGTGGCCCTAGATAGGGTCCCACCCTGCCTAGATAGGGTCCCACCCTGCCT
>NW_012117031.1:11255-12116 GCF_000951035.1 Colobus angolensis palliatus | reverse complement strand
CGCCATTCTCCTGCCTCAGCCTCCAGAGCAGCTGGGACTACAGGCGCCACCACCACGGCCGGTTAGTTTTTTGTATTTGTAGTAAAGACGGGGTTTCACCATGTTAACCAGGATAGTCTCGATTTCCTTACCTCGTGATCCTCTCACCTCAGCCTCCCAAAGTGCTGGGATTTCAGGCGTGAGCCACCGTGGCCGGCCTGTCATGCTTATCTTTGATGAGGTGTCTGTTAATGTATTTTACCCATTTTTTAAATGAGATTGTTTTCTTATTGCTGAGTTTTCAGAGTTGTCTATTTTGAATAGCAGTCATTTATCAAATATGTCTTTTGCAAACGTCTTCTCCCAGTTTGTGGCTTATCTACCTATTCTCTTGACATTATCTTTTGCAGAGCATAAATTTAATTTTGATGAAGTTCAGCTTATTTCTTTTTTTCCTGAATCATCCAGTGATGTTGTACCTAAACGGTTATTGCCAACCCCAATGCCATGTAGATTTTCTGTTATCTTCTAAAAGGTTTTATATTTAGGTCTAGGATCTGTTTTGAATTAATTTTTAAGAAAGTGTTTAAGTCTAGATTCATTTCTTTGCGTTTGGATTTCTATTTCTTCCTGCACCATTTGTTGAAAAGACAATTTTTAAAAACTTGCGTTGCCTTTGTTTCTTTGTGAAAGATAATTTGAATATATTTGTGTGAGTCTATTTCTGGGCCCTTTATCTTATTCCACTGAGCGATTTGTTTATTCTTTCACCACTACTGTGCTGTCTTAATTACTATACTTTTCTATTAAATCTTAAAGTAGTGTTACTTCTCCAACTTTGTTCTTCTTTAATATTGTGTTGGCTTTTCTGGGTTTTTTGCC
>NW_012117031.1:0-1800 GCF_000951035.1 Colobus angolensis palliatus | reverse complement strand
TAAATATTAGTAACAGGAGGTATAATAAAGTGATTATACAACAGCAGTATATAACACTTCACATTTATTATAAGTAGATTGTCTTCATTCTCTCACATAATACCACGAAGCATGGACTATTATCATCCCTATTTTGCAGATAAATTCGTGTGGAGAGGTTCTGGTAACTTATCCAAAATCAGCTAATAACAGAGTAGCAGAATGAGGATTTGCATACAGGGCTGCCTAACCCCAAAGGGTGTGGGCTTAATGAGTATATTATGATAGAGCCACATATTCCTGAAGAAAATAAAGGGTTACACTGACCCTTAGGATATCTGCAGTTTTTCTTTTGAGACTGTTCTCTTTCTCTGAATGCTGAATTTTTCTAGCATTAGACTGATGTGACCTCAATTCAATATCTCTATATCTCTAATTTTGTAGACAGGGAAGTTGCAGAGCAAAGCAAAGCAATGTGTATGTTGTCATCAACTGTGCCTTGTATTCTTATCTCAGGTTTTGACTGAGTCCCATCACTTTCCTGGGCTTCAACTTCCTCACCTTCCCTATATAAGTCACTGTTGTTTCAAGGCTTAAGTGGAGGAGTTTGCCTGAAATAGAGGAAATGTGTCTTCTCAGCCTTAGTCATACCAATAAATATACTGACCTTGGGCAACAAGGAGTCTGTTTAAGAGTTGGAGACAAAGTTATATATTTCCAATTACCAAGAAATGTGAAACATCTCAAACCTGGCAAAATGCCTGGGACCCCACATAATTTATTCAAGGGCATTCAAAATATATTCATATTGTCAATGTTTTAAAGTGATAGCAAGGATAAAGCACAATGCAAGATGGCTGAAAAGGATTGACAGTTTTTTTAGTGAGCCAGCAGATGGCAAATGTAGTTCAGTAGCAGAATGCAAAATGAAGTGATTGCAAATGTGTGCTCATCATACGGCACATGGATTGGAAAACAGATTTTCTGTGACTATTATATAAAAATTACGGAAAGCATTCGTTTAATCCATAACTATCAAGTGCCATTTTTAATATCCACTATAATATATGCATGCATATATTTAAATAAATAAGGTATTATGAATATATTTGAAATAGTCTGAGGATTCTTGTGCTGGGTCATGTTCAGGAAGGGGTTGTTGGATGCCTCTAAACATAACAGACCTAAAATTTCTTTGGGGAGGTTTTAACTATTCTGGCATATTCAAGTTGCGATACAAGAAGCTCTGGTACTATCAAGTGGACTTCTTGGGAAAGAACAGTAAGACAGTATATTAGAATAGAAACCTGACTGTTTTTTTTTTAAGGTAAAAAATCTCCCAAATAAAACTATTACTCTGTCAAATTGAATCTGTATTCCTGTCTATATTAGTTTTCTGGGGCTGCCATGGCAAAGTACCATGAAATGGGTGACTTAAAGAACAAACATTTGTTTCCTCGTATTTCTGGAGGGTAAAAGTCCCAGATCAAGGGTGTTGGTAGGCATGGTTTCTTCTGAGGCTTCCCTTCTAGTTGGCTTGGAGATGACTACCTTCTCCCTGTGTCCTCGCATGGTCTTCCCTCTGTGCTGGTCTGTGTCCTAATACCCTCTTCTTTTTAAATTTTTATTTTTTGAGACAGAGTGTTGCTTTGTACCCCAGGCTGGAGTGCCGTGGCAGGATATTGACTCACTGAAACCTCTGCCTCCCAGGTTCAAGCAATTCTTCTGTGTCATCCTCCTGAGTAGCTGGGATTAGTGGTGTGCGCCACCACACCCAGCTAATTTTTGTATTTTTGGTAGAGATGGAGTGTCACCATGTTG
>NW_012117030.1:6535-6898 GCF_000951035.1 Colobus angolensis palliatus | reverse complement strand
AAACCTTGTGATATATGGTAAACATCTATCTGCTTTCCTTCTAGGAATCTGGAACTTTGGTAGCTGTAGCTAGACAGGAAGTAACTAATGACCAAACCTAAAAAAAAACCCACTGGACTCTGAATCTCAAGTGTGCTTCCTGAAGGGAAACACAGTGCATATGTTACTGCCCTTCACACTGGATGGAGAGGACGTTCTGTTTGGCCCCTTGGCAAAAGCATAGGAAGCTGGAACATCAATTCCGTGTTCCTGGTACATCAATTACTCCACAAGATGAGTCTTCCTCTCTACTGATCTGGCTCTGCATCCTTACTGTGTTGCCACAATAAATCTCCACCATGAGTATAACTATAAGTTGAGCAT
>NW_012117030.1:0-960 GCF_000951035.1 Colobus angolensis palliatus | reverse complement strand
AGATTTTTTCATTTATTTTATTTTATTTTTTTTGAGACAGTTTCACTCTTCTTGCCCAGGCTGGAGTGCAATGGCGTGATCTTGGCTCACTGCAATCTCCACCTCCAGGGTACAAGCGATTCTCCTGCCTCAGCCTCTTGAGTAGCTGGGATTACAGGTGCCTGCCACCATGCCCAGCTAATTTTTTTGGTATTTTTAGTAGAGATGGCATTTCACCATGTTGGCCAGCTAGTCTTGAACTCCTCACCTCAGGTGATCTGCCTGCCTCGGCCTCCGAAAGTGTTGGGATTACAGACGTGAGCCAGGGCACCCAGCCAGCATTTGCAGATTAATTATCTACCTGCTTAGTTTCTGAAAACCACTCTGGATTTCCTCCTCTCTGTCTTGCCTCTTCTTCTCACTCTCAATTGCAAGCTCCCTTTCTCTATGTTGGGAGACCCCGGAGTTCTTTCCACAGCCATCTTTTCTTTCCATGATGCACCCTATTCATACTCCCCACGACCATAAAAGGGTTCCCTCTACTGAGACGTCTATGTTCCTATTGCAAGAACCAGAATCCTCTCCTGAACTCCACATCCATGAGTCTTATTATCTATGGAAACTGTTCTGCAACACCTCAGACTCAAATGTACTGAACTAAATTGTCACTTTACCCTTCAAAGCTGGTCATTTTTAAATTTATTCAACACATCGTTTTACAGAATTGGTTAAAACTAAGCGTTTAATAATGAAAATAAAAAAGACAAATATTACAGTGGCCCATTCTCAGGGAGCTTACAGCTTAGTGAAGGAGGTAGAAATGTATGTGAACAAGTACTTTTTTTTTAATGCAGTGTGGTAAGTACAGTCATGCATTGCTTAACAATGGGGATACATTCTGATAAATGCATCCTTAAGAAATATTGTCACTGTAGCCAGGCCTGGTGGCTCACGCCTGTAATCGCAGCATTTTGGGAGGCT
>NW_012117029.1:4352-13740 GCF_000951035.1 Colobus angolensis palliatus | reverse complement strand
TGTGTGTGTGTGTATGCATGCATGTAGGATACATATATCCTATTGGTTCTGTCCCTCTGGAGAACCCTGACTAAAACACCTACTCTAGGGGATGTTTTGAAATGAACATCCAAGGGCAAAGGGAAGGCAATGGACTGACAGGCCGGATGTTTTCACATATGTAATCTCATGTGCACAGACAATACAGAGGCTTCTGTGGTTGAAGTGCTGGAGCCAAAAAAGCAGAAAGTGAAGCTGAGGTTGGACCTACTCAGGGGTGGGGAGAGTTGGAGTAAGTTGGGCAGTTTCCATTTTAACCAAGACACCACAGGGAGTCACCATGGGTCTGTGGGCAGGAGAGGGCACACTCCAGTGGTGTCTGAGGCTGTTGCTTCAGAAGCCCGGAGGCAGACCAGCTATGAGCTGGAGCACAGGAAGTAAAGGAACAGAAGAGGGGATCCATCAAGTGAGGGGGCAGGGGCAGCAGACAAATGTGGGCAGACAAATGTGGGCCCCAAAGGACTGGAACCCAGTCCATGGCACCCTCCGTGCAGCCCCAGTCAGGGGCAGGTAATGGCTCCAAGTCTGCCCTTTGGGATGCTGGCCTCGGAGAAGCGAGGTCATTGAGGGGAAGAGGCCCAGGTTGGGAGAAAGAAGGCTGTGTGAGGCTTCAGGGGTCCAGTTTTCAAGGTACTGAGTGGGCCACCAGGAGCACAGAGGCAGGCTTTTTCCCAATCCTGCTCTTTCATACACCACCCCACTCCCAAAGGAGCCCACCACACTGGCCGCAGCTAGAATCTGTAAGAGACGCCAACATAACACAGTCCTGGGAAACCAGCTCCGTCAGACATGGCTCCTGCTACCAAGACCAGAGTGCCTTGACCTGGGCTTCTTTACACATTATCCCACAGCAGTGGTTCTCAAAGTGCCATCTCCATGCCAGCAGCATCCGCATCAGCTGGTACAGCGTTAGAAGCCTAAATTATTGGGCCTCACCCAACCCACTGCCAGTCTATAATTCCAAAGCACTTTCCTCCAGGTGCTTGTATTGTGACTGCGATTTGGAAATTTTTTTAGCTCCTTTTTTACCAGACACCTGTTTTCTTTGTGGAGGCCTCTTTATGTAGCCCTATCCCTGCTGACAAAGGGGCAGGGATAGGAGGGTCAGGTGCTGGGGTTGTGGTCTAATCTGAGTGGCATAACCCCTTTTATAATCTGTGGATGCTGCCTTGGTAGTGCTTCTGTATTCTGAGTGTTCCTTCTCTCTTGAATTAGGAGATATGTGAAGGCCTCTTGGAGGAGGCAACACTTGACCTGGGTGTAGAGGAGAGCAAAACCAGTGTGGAGGATAGATCCTTAGAGGTTGGTCTAGATCAGGGCAGCTTCTGTGGATGCAGCACAGCCTGGTGGTTAATGTCCAGTCTTTTTGACCCAGCTCTGTGTGTTAATTGCTATTTATTTTGGAAAAAATATTCAAATTCTCTGAGTCTCATATTCTTTATCAAGTATAGCCAACAGTAAGTCACACCCCATTGGGAGAGCCCTGCCTGATGAGGATTTGCTCAGGTAACAATCCCATGTAATGTGCTGGAAAATACGCTTCCAGAGAGCTAGCACTTCTTATCTACTATGGACATGTGTGGGTCCAAGAGAGTATGTGGACACTGACACGTGGGACAAGAGATATGACTACTTTTTCTTTTTAGCTTCAACCATGTGTAGATAGTAAGCATTTTGCTATCCACCAAATGCTTTACAAAGATTGTTAGTTTTAGTCTCCTCTACAATCCCGGGAGGGCTGTGCACAAGATTCTGTTACTACTTTATTCCATTTAATAAAGAGATATATGATATTTGCAGATAATGGAACAGCAATCACAGAATATTTGAAGTTAAAGCTTTCCTCAAAAAATCCAGATCATAATGTTGCCACGTTGGCTACCATTTAGGAGCAGTTTCAGCTTCCCTTATAGCAGGAGAGAATGCCAAATCTGAGAAAGGGACTGCAGCTAGAGGTGGAGCTGCAACTGGCCCAGTGTCGCCGGTTAATAAATGTCAAATATGGGATGAGAGTTCAGTTCAGATCTTTCTGGTGCCTCAGTCATCTTCTGCCTAGTTAGGCCTCACCACAGGTACCTCATCATAAAGAATTAGAAATCATAGGCCAGTCAGTTTAATTCTCTATTAAATGGTTGGTGAGAAACAGGGTTCAAATTGTAAGTTTGCATATAGAATACAGGTGTGTCCTTAAGGGGACTCTTTTAAAAACAGATCAATTTAGGGCATGGTTAGAGTCTGGATAAGGCCTCATTTGCCTACAAAAAGGATTTTCTACACCTGTCCTTAGAAACCAACTTCTCTGATACATTTAAAACATGATGCAGTTTTTTAAAATTTGATTTTCTATGCAATCCCTTCCTCAACTCCCCTTGCTCCACCTCTAGCTGCAGTCCCTTTCTCAGATTTGGCATACTCTCCTGCTATAAGGGAAGCTGAAACTGCTCCTAAATGGTAGCCAACATGGCAACATTATGATCTGGATTTTTTGAGGAAAGCTTTAACTTCAAATATTCTGTGATTGTTGTTCCATTACCTGCAAATATCATATATCTCTTTATTAAATGGAATAAAGTAGTAAAATCAGGAATTTTGAAAAAATAAGTCATTTTAACTGAAGCAAAAGTAGTTTCAACAGAGTGGTGCAAGCAGAAACCAGAATGCAGGGAACTAAAGATGGAGCGGGAGGTAAGTGAAAATAATGTATGAAAAAAACACATGGGAAAGAGTTTGGCAGTGAAAGGAAGGCGAGCAAAGGTAATGTATTTTTCTTTTAAACACGAGACCCCAAATCTGGATTTTAAAACAGACTCTTGGGTTTCTTCTGGGATTTGGGAGACTTTTTATCTAGAGAAGTACTGGGATGTGGGAGACTTTTTCTCTTACAGGGATGATGGGACAACATTTTTGAGGAACTACCATAGAAAATCTAGGATGTCTAGTTGCTGGATTTTATCTGTCTAGCGAAAACATGGCTGTTACTGGAACAGAGGGAAGTGTGTAGGAGTAAGGCCCTCAGGCTGTTAGGAATGGATTAGAAGAAGGAGGCTAGTGGGTGCAGCTTCAAAAAAGAAGCAGTATTCCTTTTCCTTTGAAATGACAGTGAAGGTATACAGGATGGAAGGAAACTTAAGTGTGTAGACGTGGGTAAATCAGCCATTCTTATGAGATTTTTCATTTCAGAAAAATAGGACATGAAGTCACCTGCTAAAGCTGAGGCTTAGAGTGTAGAATGGAATGTCTTCATTTATTCATTTATATATTCATTCAGCCAGCATGTTAAGTACCTGCCATAAACTGTGGTAGGCCTGTGGGATTTCTAAACACATAGGTCCGGCTCTGGCCCGGAGTAGCCACTACTGTGTGTTTGGAAGACAATCAAGGTAAAGGAACTGAAAGCAATTCAGAAACAACAGAAGCTATACATTGCAAATCAGTATTGGACCACCTGGGTAAGGTCCCAATAGGTAAGTCCCTCCCCAGGCTTGTTGGAGGAGCTGGTGTTGTGGGCATTTTGGGAGGATCTGAGGGAGAGGGGTGATAAAAGTGACACTCAAAGTGATGGCTATGGTGTTGAAGTTAGAAAAGAATTCTTGTGTGACTAAAGAGCTGATGGTTTTACAGATAGCAAAAATGTGAGATCTTACAGTCAGGTCTTGGTGCTCAGCCTGGCATATAGTATTGAGTGAGGCTATATGTCTTACATTGGGGGTAATATTTTGGCCTCATCCATCATTATTATCCTTAGGAAAGTCATTTAGCCTGATCTATCTGAATCAGCCATTTCTACAAAAACAAATATACCTGCAGCATGGGCAACTTTTTGTAGTTGACAGGTTACTCTCTCCTTGCAGGTTACCTGCATCCAGATTTGTCAGAAGTTGCCCTTCTGTATCATGCTGGTTTATGCTGTCTTCCATAGCAAAATCAGGAAAAGCAAAAATATATATATTTGAATTATCTATACTGTATTATGATGGGACATGCATGGGCTTTGGGGACCTGCATTTGAATACTGGTTTCACTGATTAGAACAGTAGAGTGAACTTAAGCAAATCACTTTTCTATTCTGATTTTCACTTTCCCAGTTTGTGAAATATGTTCAGTAATGATTGTCTCTCAGAAATATGAGACCAGTGAGATAATCAAGGTAGAGCAGTTAACACAGTGCCTGCTTTAAATCAGTACTCATATAACATTATTGCCGTTTTTTCCCTTTTATTTGGAATAAGCATTTCATTGCTGTAAGGTTTGAAGTCTAGCACAGGTCAGTGGCTGAGCTGACACTTGCTTCTTAAAGATGTACAGGGACCCACTATAGTTTCTTAATTTTATATGATGAAGTTCATCCAAGGTCACTCCTCCTTCCCTTTTCTCTCTCATGCTTTGTGGTCTTAGGAACTGATGCTCCACTAATCATATAGCTTAGTTAGTATGTTCAAGACCCTTGGCTGCAAATGACAGGATCCCAACTGAAACTAGCTTAAGCAAAACAAAGGACTCTATTGGCTCAGATAGCTGGGAACTTTGGCACTTCTGGCACAGCTGGATCCACAAGGTTCAAACGATGTTCCCTGAGCTCTTTCTCCCAATCTTCAGTTCTTTCTGGTTTTCTCTGTGTTATAGATATTGACCTCTCAAAGTCCCAGAATCAGGTCATCATAGCATAGTGACTACAGCTTGGGGGTGGGGTCAGGAAGGAGACACGTACTTTCTTCCAGTGTCCATATACATTCAATTTAGCAATAGACTCTGATTGGCCCTACTTGGGCCCTACACCCACCCTCAGAAGAAATGCTCTTGTGGGAGGCATGTTGGTAGAGGGACCGGGGAATTGAGAACTCTAATCTGGCCCAGCCTGTGTGATGTGCCCACTCTGGGGAGGGGTGACAGAGGCAGGGAAAAGTGATAAGTAGCCCCAACAGGTCCACAAAGAATGGTGGGAAAATGATGCTAAGCAGAAAAATAAACTACAACTCTTCGATAAACACAGTCACCAGACATCACTCCCTTGTAGCAGAATGATGATGTGCAGTGTGAAGAACACTGTGCAGTGGTGAGGTACTACTGTCTCATGGAGAAGGTAAACTAATGTGGTAAACCCTAGAGAGGTGTGGTACACAGTTGTGAGACACTGCTGCTGAGGGACACTGTGATGAGGGGCAGTGTGGCCACATACATGCCAGAGAGCTCAGCCTCACCTTCAGTTGCTGCTCCTCTTCCCCACCTAGTCTTCCATGACCGCCAACTTCCAGGCCTGTGCTCTTTTCTCTGCATTGTACCTGGGCCTCCCTCCACACACCTGGCTATTTCTCACTGATCACCTTTCTTGAGGCAGCCCCTGTAGCTGAGTGCTTTTAACACCCTGCTTTGGGGTAAAATACAATACTGATCACACTATTATAGCACTGGGCATTTAATGGCAACCTGATGGATGAAGGGGTGAGAAAACATTACTGACAAGGTGAATAGAGCAAATAACTGAACTCATCTTCACATTTAACAAGTATTTATTAACACAGAAATGAATAAGGCTTGGCCCCCTGGTCTCAGATGCTCAGTGCAGAGGGGCAGACAATCACAAAGCTACAATAAAATCACAGTAGAATAAGTACTATCACCGAGGTATGGACAAAGTACTTTGGAGGCACAGTGAGAGGAATAAAGAGGGCAAGGGAGGAACAATTTTCTCATTTATACCTGCCTAGAGCATTCAGGGAAGGCTACAGAGAAGTCATCTGTGAGTTGGGTCTTGAAGGAGGAGTAAAAGCCACCACGTGAATAGTCAAAGAAGGAGCCCTGCAGGCTGGGGCTCAGAGATGTAGGTAAGGCCAGGTAAGTGAGGGGTTCAGGGAACTAGGCATGAGTGACAAAAAAAGGAAATAAAGAGGGAATAACGAATGAGCAGAAGGACTGCAACCACAAGCCCATAGCTCTACTGTGGAAATTAAAGGTCTTGTTTCCCCTTGGAAGGGGAAGAGGGAAAAATGAAGGTGGGAGGGCCTCAGCTATGGGTCCCTGCCACTTCCTCAGTCAGGCCATGGGGCTCAAATACCAAAGCCAGAGTTTCACAGCTGTGATCTAACTTCTCTAAGCCACCAAATAATCAAGAGCCCCTTTTCAGAAGCTAAGAATTTGTATGAATAATGCAGTTCTAAATGGAAAAGTCCCTAATGTTTTCATTTTTCTCAGATGAATTGATTCTGCCTAGGAAGTAATTCGACTTCCTTCAGGATATGAGATGGGGCATGGAATCTCAAGAGAGGAAGGTGGGTTAGTTAGTGTTTAGGCCTTGCAGCCATCTCGCAACTGGATGGTAAGGTAATGATTAAAATGTCTATTTCCTTTTGCAAACTATGATATATCAACATAAAGCTCAAAAAAATATATATACTCACACACCGCTGTCTTGTTATTCCTATCTCCTCCATTTCTTTCATACCTGTCAGTATTTTAATATGCTTAAATAAAAAAATAGAACTTCTTAAACTTTTAATTTTAATAATTTTTTTCTACTTGAATCTTTTACATTTTTTCATTTGTCAATTTTTATGCAATTTTTAAGTTTAAATTTTTAAATCTTTATTTAAATATTTAAAGTTTTCATTTAAATCTCTTGAATTGAACTTATCTAAGGTTCTTTTAATTTTACAAGTCTCTATTTTCTTCCTATATTTTTTCAATTTTTGTCTTTAAACAAATTTTGTCTTTTTGTCTTGAATTATTCTAAACTTCCCTCTTTTAAAACTTTTCTCTAAAATTGAATTGCATTCCATTCTGTATTTTTGGAAATTTATTTCTTAATCATTATAGTAATAATTTTGTTAACACTTTTTAAATATGTATATTTTATGCTTTAATTTTGAAATATCTATTTATATTATTTTCCTTCATTTGAAACTTTTAAGATGTTCCTTTGTTTCTAACTTTAATTTTTAATAGTATTTTCTTCCTTTTTTTTGGTAAACTTTCATTTTTAACCTTGTTCCTTATTTTACATTTTTAAACTTTAAGAATTTAATTTGCTTTTAATTTTTAAAATTCTGAAACTTCTTTAAATTAAAAAATTATTTTTAACTTTTAAAATATTTATTTTAAAAATATCAACTTAAATTTTTTCAACATTTAAAATTTTTTTTTCTTTTAAAACCTTAAAAATGATTTTTTCCTTTTTAAATGTTTTCCTTTTAAAGCTTTTTAAACTTTATTTTAAAATATTATTTTTCTTTCAAACTATTTGGCTGGTCAGCCACAGCTGGAACACCAATTGTGAAGTTTTTGCTGATAAAGGAATTCTCCCTGACTTCACAAGATATTTCTGTAGAAACAAATGACATATAGTAGCATCAGAACACCTCTACTCCCATTGTCCCCACCTAAAGCATTCTTTTCATTTCATTATGCTTTATGTGACCATTTTCAACCTCTTTTCCCTCTCCCCATTTCTTAAGGTTGAATGGTCACTGGTTAGTATTCATTTTTTTTCTTCCTACAGACCCATGGGCCATGCTAAAATAGGTTCTTTACATCAAGATACTAGTTGTCATATAGGTGTTATTGTCATTGTCCATTCCAAGTAGGTCTGTGTCTCACTTCAAAATCCTTGCCTAATCATTTACTTTTTTTCAGTAAGTGGTCTGGTAAGACTAGTCTTTCTCTAGACCCTGTTTGTGATAGAAGAGTAAATACCCTTCACTGTAAAGTAAGTCCTCAATGGTAGCCTTGGTAATGATGGCATCATCACAGTTGAACCACTGGTCCTTTTGTTGCCGGATAAAGCTGGTATAGTGGCCACTTTCCAAAGTTCCATGGTGATTAATCACTGCAAACAAGGAATACTTATTCTCATTGGGCACACAATCTGCTGGTGGCTGGGCTTCTTTCATTCTGCTCTCTTTAGTGGAGGCCAAAAACGGAGTCATGTCCAGCTCCAAGGGAAAGGAGATAAAGGTATTAATCTTTCGCCTCTGTTTGCCTACATGCTCAAACCGCTTGAGATGAAAACAAGCCACAATGGGTAATTTTTTCATTGTAAGCTGTTTAGTAGACTCCTGGTAGCTTTGGCAACTATTGCATTTGATTTTGGCACTGCTTCCTAGGTGCTCTGGCCTTGTAAACCACTGTAGGCAGTCTGTAAGTGAGGGGATTCCTGGTATGTGGTCATCCCTGCTCACTGTGCCATCAGCCCTCTCTGGGTTCTGGGAATCTAATGTGGCACAAGAGCCAGGCAAGTCCAAACTGATGTCCCAGCATGGGTCTATAGTGGTGGAAACACTATGGCAGGCTTGACATGTGACATCTGATTGCAGGCCACCTGTAAAGATTTGGTCTATGATGCAGTTACAGCAGTTGGGGTTATTGGCCTCCTGCACACCACTATCATCTTTGCTGTGTCTATGCAGCACATCTAATATTGCAATAAGGAACTCATGGGCATCCTGCTGCCTGTACCCTGCTAAATGTTCTGCATGGATCCATATCAGATGCAGTAACTTATAGGGAATGTGAGGAGTTCGGCTCCCAGAGTACATAGCATGAAAAAGCGAAGACATTTCACAGACCAGACACAAGCTGGGGCTTGTCATTATACATTTGTGCTTGTCAGAGAGGAAGAAATCTTTCAGTAGAGGAATATGGGTAAGTGCCTGGACAATACAATTCATAAAACAAGTGTTCCCAAGATTGATTAGCCCTCTCAGGCCTACAGTATAGACTGACTTTTTTCTTCTCTTTTTCTTGGGTTTCACCAATTTTGGCTCCTGTTCCTTTGTCTCACAGGTTGACTGCTTGTCTTCAATCCCTGATGTCATAAACTGTTGATGAGAAACATCTGTTGAGGTGGAAGTTAATCTCAAAATTTTTTCTTTTGTTTCTTTGGCAATCTGTTCTATGTCTTTGTCATATACATAATCCTTACACATGAAGCAATATATGACCCCATGATAAACATCTACAGCTAAATGGTGCTGCTTTGTTTCTGCATGTTTGTGAATATGTTTCTCAGTGAAGCAGCCAAAAAAGACACAGGAGAGACAAGAGTGGAGTCTGTTCATATGGGTACTACATACATGACAGATGCATGACTTTGCTTTACGTTTCCTAGTCTCTGGGGTCCCACTCCAAACGAAACGCTGGTAGATCAGCCTCAGGTTCTTCTGCCAGTTCTTACCTACTTTAAAGCTCTCCACATGAGAGCAGCCTGTGGGACCCTGACCAAAGTCGACCTCCAGCAACCAGTCCCCTAAGCCGCCAGGATCCCCCGACCCGTCTAGGTCACCAGAGCAGCTTCTCCGTGTCTGAGGCCTGGACCCGGGTCGGGATCTGCGCCGGGATCCACGCCAGGCCCTGGGCC
>NW_012117029.1:0-4162 GCF_000951035.1 Colobus angolensis palliatus | reverse complement strand
CGAGGGCGGGGCTTGCGGCGCGGGCAAACGGGCGAGGAGCTGCTGTGACAGCGAAGGGGGATTGAAGGGAGCACCTTCTCGTCGCCGCCGCTGCTGCTCCACGTCAAGTTCTCCTCCCGCGCGGGCTTACGCTCCTGTAATGGCTCCAGCTTCATCTCCTCAGCTTCCCGTCCCGAAGACGCCTTCGTCGCCTCAGCCGCCGCCTCCTCCATTTTCCCCGCCTTCTCAACCGCCTCCTCAGGAGAGGCTCCTCCCCCACCTCCGGAGATCCAGCGGGCCCCAGAGCCGGAGGGCAAAGAAGTTTCTCGAACCTGGGCCATCAGATTACTGCTCGACCTGAGGAGCAAGGCGTCTGGAAACGAGCTGCGACTGTAGATGAAACCAGACAGACTTCTGTGAATGATCTGCCCAGCGTCATGGCCGCAGTGCGCAGTTAGCGCCCCCAGGACCCCTCCCATCGGCCCTTGAGCTCAGCCCGCGGCCGCTGCCGGCTCCACCCACTCAACTGAGAGGCCCCTGGAGCTGATGGGGAGACCGAGGCGGTTACCTGCTTTAAAGACGATCAGATCATGCAGGGGCCAGGGGACTGGGAACAGAAAGCTAGCGAGCGGTGGGGGTGGGGAATGGCCTGAGCCTTAGGACAGAAAGGATGGAAACTTCTTTAAAAAAGGCGCCACCCTCTGACTGCTTTTTTTGCGCCCTGCGCAGCCTCGCTTTGGTGCAGCTTCCTCTGACGTTCTTTCCCTGTATCCTAAAAAACACTTGGGTCAACATTTTCTTTCAAAAATGGCTGAAAGGACGCACTTTTGGAAAATGAACTCAGAGGAAGAAAGTGTCCCTCTGCTCCTACCTTATCTATACTTCTGTGACCCGGTGTGTTCCACTCTAAGCCGTTGCCCCTCAGCGCACTTTCGGTCCGCCCAGCTCTTGCGCCCTCTCATGCTTTTTCGCGCTTGTGCTCTCACACCCCTTTTCTTCTGCGACTTCAATTCCTACGATTTCTCCTAGAATTCGGATTACTACTCCCTCCCTTCAGGCATTTGCCACCTCTAAGGCCACCATCATCCTCGGGAGATCCCCGAAGTCCCCGCTCCCTTTTCCCTCTCCTGCCCCTGCAACGCCCCCAGCCCGGCGGTTTGTTTAAAGGTCTGGGTTACCTTGGGCCCCAGGCGCGTGATATAGAACGTCAGCAACTGCTGCTGTCCAGGCGCTCCTCAGCCAGCCTTCTCTCCTGACCTCTCCTCAGGGCTGGTCACAAGGGGGCCGCCCCCTAGCCCCTCCCCTCTCGACGTGCGGCCCCCAACCCCGGATTCTGCCCTCCTGCAGTGATGAATGGCACCGCTGTCCCGCGCAGGCAGGCAAACCTCTTCCTGAAACAGACTCTACTGGAGGCAACAGCAGCAACAGATTCTACAGAAAGCCCCTGAAATGGAGGCTCAGGCCTCACCTAGCTCCAGGCCCGCGCTCCACAGAAAAAAAGATTCGCCCGGCGTGGGGGTGGGGGCTTCCAGAGGTGGCAACTCTGTGGCAGGAATCTCTCAGGATCCTGTCAGAGTCTGGTCTCTGGGAGTTGAGAGAGAGAGAGAAAGAGAGAGAGATTACCCCAGAATGTGCAGGGGAGGAAGCATAAGCAAGGGCTCAGGCTCAGAGAGACCTGAGCCCAGGCACATGCTTGCTGTGTGACCTCAGATAAAACACTTAACTTCTCTGAGCCTTAGTTGTGTCAATTTTTAAAGAGAAATTGAAATAATAACCCTAACCCAATGTGAACACTAAGTCATAGCATATATCAAGTAAAAGACCTTTTTGGCAAGCTTTATCTTTCACACCTCTTTTTTCAGTCCCGACCTGAAAATCAGCCTAGAGAACAACTCCTGATGCAGAGCAGAGAAGAAGAGAATGCCTTTCTCTTTCGAAGCTCTCTCAAAGTTATGGCTCAGTTCACCCTATCATCCCTCCTAGGCGGTTCATGTACAGGAGCATGCATTCAACAAAGATGCCATCGGTGCATTATAGTGCTAGATTGTGCTGTGAGAAGCACAAGATACAACTGTTTGTGTCCTGAAGTCCATAGGCCAGGAGACTTTTCCTTTTCTGTGACAGATCCAGCATCCAAGGTGACAACCCAGAGGAAAGCTATCTCCAGGGCTTGTTGCCCTTCCTGTCCAATCCCAAGAAAATTATGGTTTATTACAGAGGATGTTTAATGCTACATTTAATCTCTCTGAGAAAGTCACACATCTCCCCTCAAAACCTCACGATGAGGATTCAGCTCTCTTTAAGTTGGCAGTGGCATCTAGTGGATACCTCCACACAATGGATATCAGTGATTTTGTGACTTGGTCTAGATTCGACCATATCTCAGTCACCTACAAGCACCTGGAGGGAAAGTGCTTTGGAATTATAGACTGGCTTGTGCAGGAAAACGTGTTTCTTCTCCCCTAGGGAAGGGCATTTTCTCAGTCACAGCTAAGCAAAGAGTTGCTTCTGCATTAACAGACCTAGAAGGAAATGCTGAGTCAGTCATTTGCTAGCTGCGCCACCTGTGGCGTGGATCCCAGCTGCTCAGAGACAGCCTTGCACCCTTTATGCAGGCAGGGAGGCAGGGAACAATTTATAAATACTTCTGTCTTCTGAGCCTTTGCTTTCTCTTGTGCAAAATCAGAATCATGAGAATGCCAGCCCTACCTAGATTCATTTATTCAGCAGATATGTAAACAGCACCTACTACTGCCCTGGGCACTATGAATATACAGCCAAACAAAACTGGGCACAAAAGCAAGTCAGTCAGAGTCCCTGCCTGAGGTCCACATCAGGAAATGCAAGTTAATGTGCTGTGAAGATTAATTTTGGTTAATAAAGGCCTAAAAACCACTCGTAATCAACAGCTTAACATTTGGGAGGTGGGATTGTTACAGTGCTTCAAAAAGTTTCTGAAAACAATTGTTATTGAGCTAGACACAACTTTAAATCAGCCCACACGCTATGGTAACCAAACAAATGATTTCTTCATTGACAATTGTCCTGTAGGAAAACCTCAGAACAGTGTGATGGGTCACTTCTGTCAAAACGAAAATGAATGGGTCGGCATGGTTTAGGCCTTTCTGGAGTTCACTGGTTCCTCCAAAATGAAGTGGCATCTAACCTTCTGGTGGACTTAACAGTCTGCTAGACCACACTCCCAGAGTTCCCAGTTCAGTGGGTTGGGTGAGGCCCAATAATTTAGGCTTCTAACGCTGTACCAGCTGATGCGGATGCTGCTGGCATGGAGATGGCACTTTGAGAACCACTGCTGTGGGATAATGTGTAAAGAAGCCCAGGTCAAGGCACTCTGGTCTTGGTAGCAGGAGCCATGTCTGACGGAGCTGGTTTCCCAGGACTGTGTTATGTTGGCGTCTCTTACAGATTCTAGCTGCGGCCAGTGTGGTGGGCTCCTTTGGGAGTGGGGTGGTGTATGAAAGAGCAGGATTGGGAAAAAGCCTGCCTCTGTGCTCCTGGTGGCCCACTCAGTACCTTGAAAACTGGACCCCTGAAGCCTCACACAGCCTTCTTTCTCCCAACCTGGGCCTCTTCCCCTCAATGACCTCGCTTCTCCGAGGCCAGCATCCCAAAGGGCAGACTTGGAGCCATTACCTGCCCCTGACTGGGGCTGCACGGAGGGTGCCATGGACTGGGTTCCAGTCCTTTGGGGCCCACATTTGTCTGCCCACATTTGTCTGCTGCCCCTGCCCCCTCACTTGATGGATCCCCTCTTCTGTTCCTTTACTTCCTGTGCTCCAGCTCATAGCTGGTCTGCCTCCGGGCTTCTGAAGCAACAGCCTCAGACACCACTGGAGTGTGCCCTCTCCTGCCCACAGACCCATGGTGACTCCCTGTGGTGTCTTGGTTAAAATGGAAACTGCCCAACTTACTCCAACTCTCCCCACCCCTGAGTAGGTCCAACCTCAGCTTCACTTTCTGCTTTTTTGGCTCCAGCACTTCAACCACAGAAGCCTCTGTATTGTCTGTGCACATGAGATTACATATGTGAAAACATCCGGCCTGTCAGTCCATTGCCTTCCCTTTGCCCTTGGATGTTCATTTCAAAACATCCCCTAGAGTAGGTGTATTAGTCAGGGTTCTCCAGAGGGACAGAACCAATAGGATATATGTATCCTACATG
>NW_012117028.1:2570-4536 GCF_000951035.1 Colobus angolensis palliatus | reverse complement strand
CTTCCTATTGGGGCATGAACACCTTGGGTTCTGTCCAAATGGCATTCGAGACTAGTTTCTTCAAACAGTGCCAGACTGAAGCGGCACAGCCTGCTCCATGTGCGGCAACCACACAGTAAGTCATTTTGTTCTAATTCATATATTTTTTTGTGGCTGTATTTTAAGCACAACTAGGGAGCCAGATTGTTGTGTTGAATGTATGTTTTCCTCATTACATGGCCTTCATTTTATTTACATTAATTTTCTTTGGAAGCCAGTGTGATAGCCAATTCATTTTAGTCTTGGCTGGCTGGCTTTTCTTCCCCTCTTCCTTCTCTTCTCTTTCTTTCTTTCTAATCTGTGTATTTTTTAGCTTGTTTCCATCCCAATTCTCTTCCTAAATTTGTATTTCTAGTTTTCTTATCTTCTTAATTACTTTTGTTTCTTTGTAAATTCTTCTCTTTTAAATTCTCTTTCTTCTACTCTCCTTTCATTCTTGGCATTTAAGTCTTTAGAAAGATAACTAACTACCAATGTTCCTTCTAAGAACGTGTCCATGTCTGAATCTGTGTTTTAAATCTTGTATTTCTCCCGGCTTTTGCATTGTGATGTTTTTCTACAGTGGTGATATTGTCAATGTCTTTTCAAACTTCTTTCTCTTTTTAAGATGATTCCTGACAGTCTTTCCTACTCTTTGGTAACTCAACTTTGGGTTTCTCAACTCAAAGAGGCTTAGGAAAGAGGGATACCTTTTGAGCAGAAATAAGGATGGTGATGGGAGATGAGATGGGTATAGACTAGACAAATTCTTTTGCGAAGAAATGCTGGAGGAGCAGAGAATGATCACCAGGTGAAGAGACAAGCCAGCGATTACCTTGTCTGCAAATGACTTGCGTGATTTCATCTGGAAGAGGGATTCCAATTGATCTTTGTGACTCCAGAGTGCAAAATATGGAGGAGGAAATTAGAAGAACATGACAAAAAAATCAACTTTAGACCAGGATCCTATTATTCCAAGGCAAGCCTCCTTTGCTGAACCTTTTAGGGAAATCCACTTAACATCAACCTCTTCACGGTCTGACCATTCGTAGCACTAATTATCTAATCTTTAAATCTTTGCTGTTGAATATATTCAATTAAAAACATTAACATATATTATCCCTCCTTGTTATTTAATTGCTTTATAGTTCTAGTTTCTGTTTTTAGATTATAATTACCTTGAGAGTCAGAAAGGTGTCATTCTCTTCTTCAGACCATGTCAGACAAAACTTGTACTCATTATATTGAATTATATTTGAAGTAGGATTCTTTTTTTAAAAAAAAGATCTAAAATTATAATATTGTGGAAATGTGGCTGATTTTGGCAGGCATGGCCTGATTTGAGTGGAAGAATTCTGCATAGTCTGTGCTCATCTTGAAAATCCAGAAGCAGAGATTTCAAGACCATGGAAACAGCTTCCCTGCCTCTAACATTTATTAGTCTCATGAATATAGGCTAGAAATCGAAACCCAAAGCTGACTGTGAGAAATTGTTGATAAGCTTTCATTGTGCTTACAGTTAGAATGTTGGCCTTTTGGGATCACTGATCCAATGCCCTTATTTTATAAATGAGAAAATCGAGGTTCAGGGACATGAGCAAATTGCCCAAATTTGTTCTCAGTGCTAGTGAATGGAAGAAACCTTAAACTTGGATCTTCTCTTGCCTTTCACAGTGTTGTGTCTTGAATTATTATTGTGGTTTTCAGGTGTGCCAGGAGCCCTTCACAGGTTTGCCATCAAATGTTGATGAAGCTGTGAATATGTATAACAAATGGAACCATATACTGTCATCACAATAGATGCTAGATTGCCTTCCAGCATCTAGTGTTACTCTAATACTCTGACAAAGTTTTTACATCCATTTAACAAATAACTTATTTTCATGCCTACTGTGTGCCAGGCTCTAGGTCAGATGCTGAGAGCCAAGTGCTCTAGATGGCATTGAGA
>NW_012117028.1:0-436 GCF_000951035.1 Colobus angolensis palliatus | reverse complement strand
TACTATAATTTCTTTCAGAAATAAGTCTTGGGTTTATTCTGCTTATGTTTTAGTGGATACATTTAGAGTTTCTTTGAAAGTTCTTAAAAAATAACGAACTATTATTTTTTAATAAGTTTAACATGAGGTCTCTAATCTTGAGTTTTCACTGTAGGTTGCCCCAGCACCCTGATCATCATGGCCTGGGGCAGTCTTGTTTTTGGTGTTTGATAATCGAAGAGGTGTGAAGCGGGTCATTGTCCCAAATTGTCCTCAGATTTAGTGTGAACATCAGGTCTGAATTGACCTGCATTTTTCCAACCTGATGTGGTGTTTCTTTTAAGTTGCTTCTAGGAGGACTGTAATATAGCTCAGATACAAAACTTGCAGCGTTTTTGATAAAAGTCTCAGAAGTGTATCAGATTGTCCTATGGTGATTTTTCCAGTTTACAGCCAT
>NW_012117027.1:7179-7938 GCF_000951035.1 Colobus angolensis palliatus | reverse complement strand
GATGGTTTCCAGCTTCATCCATGTCCCTGCAAAGGACATGAACTCATCCTTTTTTATGGCTGCATAGTATTCCATGGTGTATATGTGCCACATTTCTTTATCCAGTCGATTACTGATGGACATTTGGGTTGGTTCCAAGTCTTTGCTATTGTGAATACTGCTACAATAAACATACGTGTGTATGTGTCTTTATAGTAGCATGATTTATAATCCTTTGGGTATATCCCAGTAATGGGATTCCTGGGTCAAATGGTATTTCTAGTTCTAGATCCTTCAAGAATCACTGCAGTGTCTTCCACAATGGTTGAACTAATTTACACTCCCACCAACAGTGTAAAAGCGTTCTTATTTCTCCACATCCTCTCTAGCATCTGTTGTTTCCTGACTTTATAGTTATTCCCATTCAAACTGGCATGAGATGATATCTCATTGTGGTTTTGATTTGCATTTCTCTGATGACCAGTGATGATGAGCATATTTTCATGTCTGTTGGCAGCATAAATGTCTTCTTTTGAGAAGTGTCTGTTCATATCCTTTGCCCACTTTTTGAGGGTCATTTTTTTCTTGCAAATTTGTTTAAGTTCTTTGTAGATTCTGCATATTAGCCCTTTGTCAGATGGAAAAATTACAAAAATTTTCTCCCATTCTGTAGGTTGCCTGTTCACTCTGACGATAGTTTCTTTTGCTGTGCAGAAGCTCTTTATTTTAATTAGATCCCATTTGTCAATTTTGGCTTTTGTTGCCATTGCTTTTGGTGTT
>NW_012117027.1:0-1204 GCF_000951035.1 Colobus angolensis palliatus | reverse complement strand
TGTGTCCAGGAAATTATCCATTTCTTCTAGATTTTCTAGTTTATTTGCATAGAGGTGTTTATAGTATTCTCTGATGGTAGTTTGTATTTCTGTGGCATTGGTGGTGATATCCCCTTTATCATTTTTTATTGTGTGTATTTGAGCCTTCTCTCTTTTCTTCTTTATTAGTCTTGCTAGCGGTCTATCAATTTTGTTGATCTTTTAAAAAAACCAGCTCCTGGATTCATTGATTTTTTTTTTGAAGGGTTTTTGGTGTCTCTATCTCCTTCAGTTCTGCTCTGGTCAAGTTATTTCTTGTCTTCTACTAGCTTTTGAATTTGTTTGCTCTTGCTTCTCTAGTTCTTTTAACTGTATTGTTAGGGCATCGATTTTATATCATTCCTGCTTTCTCTTGTGGGCTTTTAGTGCTATAAATTTCCCTCTACACACTGCTTTAAATGTGTCCCAGAGATTCTGGTATGTTGTGTCTTTGTTCTCATTGGTTTCAAGTAACATCTTTATTTCTGCCTTCATTTTGTTATTTAGCCAGTAGTCATTCAGGAGCAGGTTGTTCAGTTTCCATGTAGTTGAGCGGTTTTGAGTGAGTTTCTTAATTCTGAGTTCTAGTTTGATTGCACTGTGTTCTGAAAAACAGTTTATGGTGATTTCTGTTCTTTTACATTTGCTGAGGAGTGTTTTACTTCCAATTATGTAGCCAATTTTAGAATAAGTGCGATGTGGTGCTGAGAAGAATATATATTCTATTGATTTGGGGTGAAGAGTTCTGTGGATGTCTATTAGTTCTGCTTGGTCCAGAGCTGAGTTCAAGTCCTGAATATCCTTGTTAACTTTCTGTCTCATTGATCTGTCTAATATTGACAGTGGGGTGTTAAAGTCTCCCATTATTATTGTTTGGGAGTCTAAGTCTCTTTGTAGGTCTGTAAGAACTTGCTTTATGAATCTGGGTGCTCCTGTATTGGGTGCATATATATTTAGGATAGTTAGCTCTTCATGTTGAATTGATCCCTTTACCATTATATGATGGCCTTCTTTGTCTCTTTTGATCTTTGTTGGTTTAAAGTCTGTTTTATCAGCGACTAGGATTGCAATCCCTGCTTTTTTTTTTTTCTGTTTGCTTGGTAGATCTTCCTCCATCCCTTTATTTTGAGTCTATGTATGTCTCCTTGTGGGAGATGGGTCTCCTGAATACAGCACACTGATGGGT
>NW_012117026.1:1946-2768 GCF_000951035.1 Colobus angolensis palliatus | reverse complement strand
GTGATCACTGCACCCCCCTCAGGTCCTAAGGCCCGCCTTGCTCTCTCCCTTCACCCAGGCTTCAGTCCCTCCTCCCCAGACACCAGTGCTGAATCTGACCACTCTCTCCTGGTGACCAGAGCTGGTCCCACAGCCTTCACACTCCCTACCTCCTTGTCCATCTTCGCTGAAGCATCTGGAGTTTTCCTCACAAACTTACTTCAGATTCTGTGTCCTCCTTGTCCAACCCTCTAATGGCTCCTCTACCCTCCCCCACCCAAGCTCTCTTCTCCTCACTCTGCGGTGCCACATTATCACCTCAATATTTTAACTTGATTCTCTTTTCCACAAGTCAGTGTCAGCTAGAATATTCTAGGATTATCTATCAGCCTTCATCCATTTTGGTATCAGTGCTGGGCTCTGCTACGAGGGCATAAGTCTTAAATGTCAGAGTCTGGGACCTTCGGTACAGTCAAATTCCCTGAAAGCCCCCAATTCTTTTGGCCTGAGAGTGAGGCTCAGTCTCCCCTCAATGCATGAGTGGGCAAGAATCCTCTAAGAATTCTTATCTGAGGAACGGAACCTCTTCAAAGGCTGTATTTTATCCTATTCTTACCCAAACTGGAACACACAAAAAAATGAGTAGATGGCTCAGGAGATCTGGTCCACCATCTGAGCCTCAGTTTATGCCACCCCTCCTCACTTTAGTAAGAGGGTCCTCATTTTTTTGGCGGGGGAGTGGAGTCTCGCACTGTTCCCCAGGCTGGGGTGCAGTGGCGCGATCTCGGCTCACTGCAACCTCCGCCTCCCGGTTTCATGCCATTCTCCTGCCTCAGCTTCCTG
>NW_012117026.1:0-1486 GCF_000951035.1 Colobus angolensis palliatus | reverse complement strand
TCGATCTCCTGACCTCGTGATCCGCCCGTCTCAGCCTCCCAAAGTGCTGGGATTACAGGCTTGAGCCACCGCGCCCGGCCGAGGGCATAAGTCTTAAATGTCAGAGTCTGGGAGCTTCGGTACAATCAAATTTCCTGAAAGCCCCCAATTCTTTTGGCCTGAGAGTGAGGCTCAGTCTCCCCTCAACGCATGAGTGGGCAAGAATCCTCTAAGAATTCTTATCTGAGGAACGGAACCTCTTCAAAGGCTGTATTTTTTCCTATTCTTACCCAAACTGGAACACACAAAAAAATGAGTAGATGGCTCAGGAGATCTGGTCCACCATCTGAGCCGCAGTTTATGCCACCCCTCCTCACTTTAGTAAGAGGATCCTCATTTTTTTTGGCGGGGGGGTGGAGTCTCGCACTGTTCCCCAGGCTGGGGTGCAGTGGCGCGATCTCGGCTCACTGCAACCTCCGCCTCCCAGTTTCATGCCATTCTCCTGCCTCAGCTTCCTGAGTAACTGGGACTACAGGCACCCACCAGCACGCCTGGCTAATTTTTTGTGTTTTCAGTGGAGATGGGGTTCCACCATGTTAGCCAGGATGGTGTTGATCTCCTGACCTCGTGATCCTACTGCCTTGGCCTCACAAAGTGTTGGGATTACACAAGTGAGCCACCGTGCCCGGTAGGTCCTAACTATTTTGTGGTCTCAGACACCTCCATCACCTCCCACCATCATCTGGGAAGAATGCCTCACTCTGCTGCCTAGTATAATGTCTGGGTCTCTCCTTGCCCTCTGTGGCTGCCTCCTCTTTATTTCTGTGGAAGGAGGAAGCCGGGGGGTGGCTGGGAGAGAGGACTAGGGGAGCCTTGGGTAGGCTTCTGATTTCTGACTCTTTCTTCTCTTCATTAGGGCACGGAGAGGTGATGTGCAGTTTGCAATGGGTGAGGTTGGTTCCCTCTAACCCTGTCCTGGGCACATATAAATAAATGTTTCCACAGATTCAGAGACAGCGCTTACAGAGTTTGGAAACAATGCCTGCAATGGAGGCCCTGGGCTGAGCAAGGTTTTCAGGTAGCCTTGAGCCCTCACCTGGCCATAGCTACAGTGAGGAGAGCGATGGGAGGAGGGTGAGAGGAGGAGTCCAGGTCTTGGGGAGCAGCTCTGCTCCCTCAGGCCTCTAGTGAAGCAAAAGGCCCAAACCTCCTCACCCCCTCCCCACACCATGGGCAGGCACAGGAAGGTCCGTGAAGACACAGGTGGACCTGCCACCTAGGCCCAGGATTTCAGTGCAGAGACCCTGTGCCTCAAACTGCGGGAGCCGGATATTCTGTTTCCTGGAGGCCCTGTTCCTGACTCTGAGGACAAAGGTGGGGGAGCTTCCACTCCTTGGCAGGGCCCTGGCTGCCCCTAGGCCCATGGGGGAAGCTACAGCAGCAGAAGCTACAGGTCAGGCGTGAGCAGCAGCTGCAGGCACTCACCCTCCTGGAAGAGGAGGAAGGG
>NW_012117025.1:8475-9223 GCF_000951035.1 Colobus angolensis palliatus | reverse complement strand
GGGAGGTGGAGCTTGCAGTGAGCTGAGATCCGGCCACTGCACTCCAGCCTGGGCGACAGAGGGAGACTCCATCTCAAAATAAATAAATAAATAAAATAAAATAAAATAAAATAAATTCATAATGTTGTGCAACCATCAAGACCATCATCCATCTCTAGAAGTCATCCATCTTGTAAAACTGAAACTCCGTCCTTATTAAACAACCACTTAGGGACTTGGTTTCATTCATCGTTGTATTCTTGCCATTCTGTTTTTCCCATGCCAACTAAACCTTTCAAATGCATCCTGAGGACACTTTGAATTCCAGATGTTCAAAGCTTCTTCCCACCAGCCTCCTTCCCCAGCAGCCTCTGCTCCACTTCTAGTGAATGCCTCTTGCTGAAGTCACGCGCTGTCTCTCAAATCTTCAGCCCCAACCCTAGGTTCCATTGTCACTACATCCTGTTTGCCTGGCTCCCAAGGAAACTATAGACAGGGGTTTACTGTGAAGTCTTTTAATTGAAGGATTTAGGGGTGAAGGATTTGTCCTGGGTGTGCTTTGAAGCTATGGCAGGAGCTGGTTTCCAGGACTTGGGGACTGCTGCATGGCCCAGGGAGAGAGGTTACTTGACAGAAGAGAGCTCACACCCTTTCCATTTGTTGATATTCTGATGTGTTTGGTTGTCCAGTCTTGTTCGGTTACAGAAGTACTTTTTTTTTTTTTTTTTGAGCCAGATCAAATTATTCATTGTCAGCTATGTCAGATATT
>NW_012117025.1:0-1279 GCF_000951035.1 Colobus angolensis palliatus | reverse complement strand
CGGGGCCCGGGGTGGGAGGCGCAGGTTTCCGCGGGCGGCGCGAGTGACTCCGGCAGCGTGGCCGCCTGTGCCTGTCCTGAGTTGTGGCTTTTCATCGCTTGCTGTTTCCATTTGCATCCCCCACCCCCGAACCCCACCATTTCGTCTGAATCTTCACTTTCTGAAATTCAGATAATTGTTTTGGTGGGCATTGGAGTCAGAAGTTTTTTTTAGACATCATCAGTGAAGTGACTTAATCATTACTCATTTATTTCTATTTATGTAATAAGTTCCAGTAGAATATTGGTAAATATCTTCACGTTTGATATCTTGCAAGTTTTTTCTCCATTTTTGATACGGAAATTTAGCACTGAAAGAATCTTCAGACATAATATAGAACCTGTTATCTTGGGGAGTAAGCAAACTACAACTTCTAAAGTGCAAGTGATGGGTTGACTTGATAGGTCAGCAAATTTTGGAAAGCAAGAATATTTCATATTGTCATGTATTCTTTAAGATTGGTTAAAATTCTGTAGCTTTCTTAAAGGGGGAGTTCAGTTGAAGACATTTTACTGACAGTTAACTTACTCTTTTAAAACAATTCTTTTATTCTAATAAACATCTTCATGTGATAACATCATTTCCAGCATTTAAAAGAGTCACAAAGAGTTGAACAGATAATACAAGGAATACTTGAGCATATAGGATGACATTTCAAGTGTTGGCTTTCCTTTCTACTCGATACAAATATTATTGGTGAAGTAGTTGGCATCTGTGATTTTTCCTGCTTCAGTGTAATCCTGACCTTCTGTGTACTTGAGTCAGTTTTCTAGTCCCTTGCCCTCCGTGACACGCGTTTATTATCCGTTTTCATGCTCCTTGGGGGATTGATCAGTCCTTCTGATCAGTCCCGCAAGGTATTCGTTGGCATGCAGACGTTGACTTGATTGAAGGCTTTATTATTTATTTTTACTTTTTTAAAGAGTTCAGCTTTCTACTGAACATACTGTAAAAGAGGTTGGGTCAAAAAGTCCAAAGCCATCTCGTCACGAGAGTCCTGAGATTCTTTGCATCCCCTTCCTTCTGCTCAGCTGGAGCAACAGCAGTGGAGGGGCAGGACGGCCTGTGCGTGAAGCACTGGCCGCTGGAGCAGGTCCTCCAGCCCCTACATTGCAGAGGAGGCTCCTGATGTTGAGATTGGCCAGGGCCTCTGCAAACAAGCCAGGCCAAAAGGGTTCAGCATATCCCCCAACTGCCTGCCTTCCCTCCTTCCCTCCTTCCCTCCTTCCCTCCTTCCCTC
>NW_012117024.1:2452-4371 GCF_000951035.1 Colobus angolensis palliatus | reverse complement strand
GCATCCTTCAATCCAATCCAATTGACACTCAACATTAACCATCACAAAAGTCTTCAACAGATCCTAATTTACCTAAGTTTTTCACCTACCAATCTCTCATGTGAAGTCTTGGCATGTGAAGTCTTGGCATGCGAAGACTGGCTCAATCAATTGCATCCAGACAATGTCTAGCCCATTGTCATCCTTTTTTCACCACATATACTTGGAAATCCCCTTCCCCGTCTCTGAATCTATCTGTACTCCTCTGTTTTTTTGTTTTGTTTTTGAGATAGAGTCTCACTCTGTCGCCCAGGCTGGAGTGCAGTGGCATGATTTTGACTCACTGCAACTTCTACCTACTGGTTTCAAGCGATTCTAATGCCTCAACCTCCCAAGTAGCTGGGACTACAGGTACATGCCACCATGCCTCGCTAATTTTTGTATTTTTAGTAGAGACAGGGTTTCATCATGTTGGCCAGGCTGGCCTCGAACTCTTGACCTCAAGTCATCTGCCTGCCTCAGTCTCCCAAAGTGCTGGGATTACAGGTATGAGCCACCATGACTGGCCTCCTCTGATTATTAGAATAACTTTTGTTTTTCATTATAAAATTATTACATGTTTACTGTAGGTAATTTGAAAAACATGGAGTAAACAATCTATAGAAAAGATGACCCAGGTTAGAAAAAGGTTGTTTCTTCCAACCTTTTTTTCCTATGTGCACAAATGCAAATGTGGGATTAATAGTTATTGATAATATGAATTTTTGTGTGTGTATACATATATATATATTATATATATATTTTAATGGAGATGGAGTCTTGCTCTGTTGCCCAGGCTGGAGTGCAGTTGTGCGTTCTCGGCTCACTGCAACCTCTGCCTCCCAGGTTCAAGCAATTATCCTACCTCAGCCTACCGAGTAGCTGGGACTACAGATGCATGCTGCCATGCCCAGCTAACTTTTTTTTTTGTATTTTAGTAGAGATGGGGTTTCACCATGTTGCCCAGGGTGGTCTCGAACTCCTGAGCTCAGGCAATCTGCCTGCCTTGGCCTCCCAAACTGTTACGATTACAGGTGTGAGCCACTGCACCTGGCCTATATATTATCTTTTCTTCCACTTAATAGTTCTTCAATCCTTCCCCTCCCTCTTCAGAACAATAAATTCCTCAACGAATCTCATGCAAGACATTTTAACCTCTATCTTTAATAACTTAGAGGCTCCATCTTCTTTAGATATCATGTAAAAAAAGTTTGTGATGTAAAAAAATGGGGGCTCACGCCTGTAATCCCAGCACTTTGGGAGGCTGAGGCAGGAGGATCACTTGAGCCCAAGAGTTCAAGACCAGCCTGGGCCACACAGTGAGACCCTGTCTCTACAAAAAAATTAAAAATTAGCCAAGTGTGGCAGCATGCACTTGTGGTCCCAGCTACTTGGGAGGCTGAGAGGATTGCCTGAGCCCAGGAATCTGAGGCTGCAGTGAATTGTGTTCATGCCACTGCACTCCAGCCTAGGTGACAGAGTGAGACCTGTCTCAAAAATTTTTTTTTCAGATGCTAGCTCTCAAGAGAATTATAAACTTTATCTTGTAATTACAGTATAGGTAAGAAGGGGAGTCATGCATAAATATATTTAAATTTTTTATTATAAAATAATTGTATACTTTTTATGGACAATGGCCAATGTTAGGGGAGAGGAAATCGAAGAAAAAAATCTGTACAATAATCAACATTTTGAAATTTAGGAAAGTTTATATTACATATAAGAATCCAGAGGCTGCGCCCAGTGTCACACCTGTAATTCCAGCACTCTGGGAGGCCAAGGCGGGCGGATCACCTGAGGTCAGGCGTTAAGACCAGCCTGGCCATGGTGAAATTCTGTCTCTACTAAAAATACAAAACATTAGCTAGGCTGGTGGTGGTGTGCACCTGTAATCCCAGCTA
>NW_012117024.1:0-268 GCF_000951035.1 Colobus angolensis palliatus | reverse complement strand
GATGTGAAATAAGCACATCATGGAGAATGGGGTAGCCATCCCCTCAAGCATTTATCCTTTGAGTTACAAACAATCCAATTACACTTTTTTTTTTTTTGAGATGGAGTTTTACTCTTGTTGCCTAGGCAGGAGCGCAATGGTGTGATCTTGGCTCACTGCAACCTCCACCTCCCAGGTGCAAGTGATTCTCCTGCCTCAGCCTCTCGAGCAGCTGGGATTACAGACACCTGCTACCACCCGGCTAATTTATGTATTTTTAGTAGAGACG
>NW_012117023.1:299-2180 GCF_000951035.1 Colobus angolensis palliatus | reverse complement strand
TGGCTTACTGCAACCTCTGCCTCCCAGGTTCAAGCAATTCTCTGCCTCAGCCTCCCGAGTAGCTGGGATTACAGGCACTTGCCATGCCTGGCTAATTTTTTTCTATTTTTAATAGAGACGGGGGTTTCACCATCTTGACCAGGCTGGTCTTGAACTCCAGACCTCGTGATCCACCCGCCTCGGCCTCCCAAAGTGCTAGGCTTACAGGTGTGAGCCACTGGCCAGGCCAAAACTCAGATTTTTAAATTTTCTCCGTTCCATTGTCTGATCTTTCCTTCTGTAACTCCTGTGAAATGGGTACTTGATCACTCAGATCTATCCTCAAAGGATGAATTTTCCTCATGTACTTTCTATCTGTAGGTCTTCTTTATAGTCTGCAAATTTCCTCTATTTTATTTTTATGAAAAGTAACTGGTCTTAAGTGTATTGTTTAACCCTCCAACTGAATTTTAATGTCAGCAATCAATTCAATATAAAACTAATTCATTAATCATTACTTTTTATCCATGGAAACGTTTTTTGTTTTGTTTTGAGAGAGTCTCGCTCTGTTGCCCAGGCTGGAGTGCAATGGCACAATCTCATCTCACTGCAACCACTGCCTCCCAGGTTCAAGTGATTCTCATGCTTCAGCCTCCCGAAATAGCTGGGATTACAGGTGTGTGCCACCATGACCAGCTAACTTTCGTATTTTTAGTAGAGATGGGGCTTCACCATGTTGGTTGGCCAGGCTGGTCTTGAACTCCTGGCCTCAAGTGATTCACCTACCTTGGCCTCCCAAAGTGCTGGGATTACAGGTGTAAGCCACCACGCCCAGCCAGGAAGCTGGTTTTTTAAATTTATGAATCTAATTCACTCTTGGCTCTGTAACGATACATCCTGTGATTAGAACTTCCTCAAGTTCCACTCTACTTCTTCATTATCTCTGTTTCTACCATAGGCAGCTGTTTTATTTGTTTATTTTAGTCTCTTCTAAGTCTAGTTTCCCTCAAATGTAGATGAGCCTTTATCACCTACTCATATTATAAATGAAGGACTACATTGTTTAGTTATTATAAGAAACATGTGTTTCCTCAACAGTTGTATTAATCTGCCTCCAAAACCCAAACAGAGGGATGGAAGGTCTGAGTGTGGGTCTCTGTAGGTAAGTGGCATACTGACAAACAGGTTTCCCTTTACAAGTGGAGAAAAGAAAGCAGTTTGACCTTATTACTGCCAAAACTGGCAGGCTGTATTTTGACGGTATTGTCCTTTAATGCATATGGATCCTTGACAGAGCTGTTTTTCTTGTTCTCCTCTCATTCTACTCTTCTCATCCATCTACTACAGAAGTCCATTTGCTAAGGCTCTGCTTTGTGCACTCTTCCTCCAGCATCTTTTTTTTTTTTTTTTTTTTTTTTGAGACGGAGTCTTGCTCTGTCGCCCAGGCTGGAGTGCCGTGGCACAATTTCAGCTCACTGCAACCTCCACCTCTGGAGCTCAAGCAATCCTTCCACCTCAGCATCCTGATGAGTAGCTGGGACCACAGGCACGCACCACCACGTCCAGCTGTTTTCTTTTTATTTTTGGTAGAGATGGCATTTCGCCTCGTTGCTCAGGCTGGTCTTGAGGCTGGTAACTCCTGAGCTTAAGCAATCCACCCGCCTCGGCCTCCAAAAGTGCTGGGATTACAGACGTGAGCCGCCGTGCCCGGCCAGGATACGGGAGAATTTCCACCATTTTTGCAATTTTTCTGTTAAACCGGAAGTTCTACGGGAATTAAAATTCAATTTTTAAAAAGTCCTTGAGGATTTTATCTGGGATAACCCATTAAGAAACATAATCCCTAGCCATTTATTCTTGTCTTTTTTGATGTCCGTGAGTATAGTTTCTTTTTTTTTTTTT
>NW_012117023.1:0-249 GCF_000951035.1 Colobus angolensis palliatus | reverse complement strand
ATTCTCTCACCTCAGCCTCTGGCGTAGCTGGGACTGCAGGCGCACGCGAATTCAACCAGCTATTTTTCTTTTTCGGGGAGGGGGTGGTTGTTCTGTTTTGGAGACGGAGTCTTGCTCTGTCCCCCGGCTGGGGTGCAGTGGCGTGATCTCACCTCACTGCAACCTCCGCCTCTCGGGTTCCAGCCATTCTCCAGTCTCAGCCTCCAGAGTAGCTGGGACTACAGGCAGGGGCCACTGCGTCTGGGTTTT
>NW_012117022.1:2070-2399 GCF_000951035.1 Colobus angolensis palliatus | reverse complement strand
CCTGTAGTCCCAGCTACTTGGGAGGCTGAGGCAGGAGAATCGCTTGAACCCGGGAGGTGGAGGTTGCAGTGAGCCAAGATCGAGTCACTGCACTCCAGCCTGGGTGACAGAGTGAGAAACAAAAAACTTCCAGAATAGGGCCAGGTGCAGTGGCTCATGCCTGTAATCCCAGCACTTTGTGAGGCTGAGGCGGGTGGATCACTTGAGGACAGGAGTTTGAGACCAGCCTGGCCAACATGGTGAAACCCCGTCGCTACTAAAAATACAAAAAATTAGCTGGGTGCCTGTAATCCCAGCTACTCAGGAGGCTGAGGCAGGAGAATTGCTTG
>NW_012117022.1:0-1500 GCF_000951035.1 Colobus angolensis palliatus | reverse complement strand
ACAAAAAGAAGTGGAGAGGCCGGGAGCAGTGGCTCCTCTTATAGTTCCAGCACTTTGGGAGGCTGAGGCAGGTGGATCACTTGAGGACAGGGGTTTGAGACCAGCCTGGCCAACATGGTGAAACCCTGTCGCTACTAAAAATACAAAAAATTAGCTGGGTGCCTGTAATCCCAGCTACTCAGGAGGCTGAGGCAGGAGAATTGCTTGAACCCGGGAGAAGGAGGTTGCAGTGAGCTGAGATTGTGCCACTACACTCCAGCCTGGGCAACAAGAGCAAACTCCGTCTCAAAAAACAAACAAAAAAAACTTCCAGAATAGGCAAATCCATAGAGACAAAAAGACTAGTGGTTGCCAGGGACTGGCGAGGAGGGGACAGAGGAATAGAGAGTGACCGTGTGATGGGCATGTGGTTTCCTTTGCAGGGGGTGGGGAGGGGTGAAAATATCTTGGAACTACACAGAGGTGGGGGCTGTACAACACTGTGGAAGTCCTGAATGGTGAACTCGCCTTTTAATATGGTTAATGATTAATTTTATGTTGTGTGAATTTTACCTCAATTACAACCAACCAACCAACTGCTAGGCACAGTTTCTAATACGCAGCCAGCAGTTTCCAGTTTCCGTTCTGTCTCCCCCCGTTCCAATTCTCCCCAAAGGCAGTCTTGCATTTTAACCTCTTTTCCCTTCTGGTCAGTAATGACAAACTTGATATTTCCAATTAATAAATCTGCATGGCTTTTTCTTTAATTATTTATTTAATTATTGCTGTATTGGCCAAGCTGGAGCAGAGTGGTTTGATCATAGCTTACTGCAGCCTCCTACTCCTCGGCTCAAGCAATCCTCCTGCCTCAAGTCTCCCAAGTAGCTGGGACTACAGGCACACACTGCCATACCTGGCTTTCTTTTTTTTCTTTTTTTTTTTTGAGACAGAGTCTTGTTCTGTCACCCAGGCTGGAGTGCAGTGGCACAATCTTGGCTTACTGCAGCCTCCACCTCCCAGGTTCAAACCATTCTCATGCCTAAGCCTCCCAAGTAGCTGAGATCACAGGCATGCACCACCACGCCGGCTAATTCTTTTTTTGTATTTTTAGTAGAGATGAGGTTTCACCATGCTGGCCAGGCTGGTCTCAAACTTCTGGCATGAAGTGATCTGCCCACCTTGGCCTCCCAAAGTGCTGGGATTACAGGCATGAGCCACTGTGCCCAGACACTTTATTAATTTTAAATTATTACCTAAGTACTTCCTATCATGACAGATACGAAATAATTCTCTTGGATATCCTACCATCTCTCTTCCCCATCTTCTGAACAAGAGTTACACAAATATTTTAGTAAATAATCACTGTTTTAATTATGACGATGCAGCCAGGCACGGTGTCTTATGCCTGTAATTCCAGCACTTTGGGAGGCTGAGGTGGGCAAATCACTTGAGGTCAGGTGTTCAAGACCAGCCTGGCTAACATGGCGAAACTTGATTTCCACCAAAAATACAAAAATACAA
>NW_012117021.1:1202576-1202872 GCF_000951035.1 Colobus angolensis palliatus | reverse complement strand
GCAGTGCTGCTCTGCTCAGCCAGCTGTGCCAGGTCCCGCAGGAGCTCCTGCACCAGCTCCAGGTTGTTGTCTCTCACGGCCTCCAGTTTTGTCTCCTTCAGCCTCTCATGGGCCTGGGGGTGGAAGCAGAACAGGTGCAGCTAGGAGTTTCCCCATGAGCTCTGAGACACCAAGCAGGGTCCTCCTCAGCCCCCAGGCATTTTCCCCACCCCACCCCCAGCCCCCAGCTTCAGCTCCTCACTCACTGACACACAATAATACCCACACGTGCACATTCTTTCCTTGCTGTCTCCTTT
>NW_012117021.1:1199650-1199956 GCF_000951035.1 Colobus angolensis palliatus | reverse complement strand
TTATTCAACCAGTCTCCATGGGTATTTAGGTTGTTTCTAATACTTTGCTTCAAATAATGTTGCAGTAAATGACTCTGGCATAGTATTCTATATCTGTGGAGAAGATCTTCCATGTAAATTCCTAGAAGTCTTGCTGGGTCAAGTAATAAATACATATGTAATTTTCTTAGATATTGACAAATTCCCCTCCATGGGACTTGGGCCAGTTTGTCCTCCTGCTAGCACTGTATGAGGGATATTCTTGAAGCTCACCACCAGAGTGTTGATCAAACATTTGCATGTCTGCCAATCACATGGAGGAGAAAT
>NW_012117021.1:1192475-1193640 GCF_000951035.1 Colobus angolensis palliatus | reverse complement strand
ATCCAAACTAAAAAACAAAGCTCTTGACAATATCCTACATCTAACCACATGCTCCACTCACCCCTCCCACTTGCAGAAAGCGCCATCCTTTTTTTTTTTGAAACAGAGTTTTGCTCGTTGCCCAGGCTGGAGTGCAATGATGCAATCTCGGCTCACTGCAACCTCCGCCTCCCGGGTTCAAGCGATTCTCCTGCCTCAGCCTCTTGAGTAGCTGGGATTACAGCACATGCCAACACACCCATCTAATTTTGTATTTTTAGTAGAGATGGGGTTTCTCCATGTTGGTCAGGCTGGCCTTGAACTCCTGACCTCAGGTGATTCACCCAGCTCAGCCTCCCAAAGTGCTGGGATTACAGGTGTGAGCCACTGCGCCCAGCTGAAAGCATCATCTTGATTTAGTGTGTTTGTCATTCCTTGGCTTCCCAATTAAAGAGTTTTAATGTGTCTGTATGTATTCTACATACTTCTCAAATGAATATAGTTTATAAAAAGGGAATAGTGTCTGTCCAAATGCATATTCTATGACATAAAAAAGGGGGGGAATCATGATTTTACCCATCCCTGGGGCCTGATTTTTTTTCACTTAATATTATTAAGTGAACAATTATTTCCCTTACTACTTTTTTACTCACTATTATTTTGCTAAGACTTATTCTTCTTTCTCACGTTAGGTGACACGTCGCCCAGAACTAGAAGAGTGATTTGAATTTCTGTGGTAGCCATTCATTTCATTCTGCTCTGAAAATCATCCTTAGCAAAGCAGGGGCTCAAGCTCATGATAGACCAGAAGCTTGGGTGGGAGACACAGCTAGCTCATGTGGAGCCAGCCTGCATTTTGCTCTGTTTGCTCCCAATCCAGAGCTGTAGCAGGCTGCAGATGCAACACTACACAGTCATTTCAATGAAAAGTTTTCCCTCTGCCCTCTACTCCAACCCCCCTGATCATGGTAAAAGACAGGGAATTCCTATCTGAAGCCCTGGTTCATAATTAAATAGTGAAATAAAAAGCTGAAAGATGTCCCACAGAGTAGTGTGTCAGAAAGTAAAGGAACTCTTTAATGTGAGTTTGACAGATGTGACTTGCTTTAGCCAATGGACCATTATCAAATGTGAGCAGAGGCTTAGAAAGTGCTTGTGACTAAGGGCTTGTCCTTCCTTGCTTGTG
>NW_012117021.1:1188913-1190350 GCF_000951035.1 Colobus angolensis palliatus | reverse complement strand
TCTGGCAGTTCACTGCCATAACCCCAGCACTGTGCCTGGTATGTGGCAAGTGCAAAATAGGTATTCGTTGGATGAATGGATGGATGGATGGATGGATGGATGGACGGATGGAGGGATGGATGGATAAATGAATGACATAGCCAGCCAGCAAACTCATCATTAGAGAGCTGTCAAGTGGACTGTCAAGTGAACTGGACCAGAGCGTAATGCTATCAAGGGGGATCCTGCTTTGAAGGGTATTGTCGAGAGGGCTGTCTCACTCTGAGACTCTGCCATCCCAAAGCAAAGTCTCACTGTCTCACTGTGGAGACAATAGCTAAAGTACCCAGAGGTGATGTGGTCTTATAAACCCAACTCTGAAATCCACTTTGGAAAGTTACAGATGTTGAGGTTCAAAAGTGCACATATTCATCAATGTCATTGCCAAGTGTCCATTCTAGAGAAACCCTCACATGCGTGCAGAAGCAGATGGATATAAGGATGTTCACTGCAGCACTGTTTTTCAGAGAGGAAAATCAGCAGTGACATACACATCTCTCAGGGGGGAACCAATAAACAAACAGCTCTATTCATATGTTAGAACAGGGGTCCCCAACCTCCAGGCCATGGACTGGTACTGGTCCGTGGCCTGTTAGGAGCTAGGCGAACAGCAGGAGGTGAGCGAGCATTACTGCCTGAGCTCCACCTCCTGTCAGATCAGTGGTGGCATTAGAGTCTCATGGGGCGCCAACCCTACTGTGAACTGCACGTGCCAGGGATCTAGGTTGTAGCTCCTTACGAGAGTCTAACGAATGCCTGATGATCTGAGTGGAACAGCTGCATCCCGAAACCACCCCCCTCACCCTGATCTGTGGAAAAATCGTCTTCCACAAAACTGGTGCCTGGTGCCAAAAAGTTTGGGAACTGCTGTATCAGAACACCACACAACAATTCAAATGAATTTCCCTATCTCTATCTATACTTAGGTCTACAGCTGTACTACTTGTATGAAATAGAAATCTCAAAAACAGAAGCACCTTACACTATCATTTCATTTATATAAATTTTTAAAGCACACGTAATGGCCGGGCATGGTGGCTCACACCTGTAATCCCAGCACTTTGGGAGACTGAGGCAGGAGAATTATGAGGTCAGGAGTTCGAGACCAGCCTGGCCAATATGGTGAAACCCTGTCTTACTAAAAAAAAAATACAAAAATGGCCGGGTACGGTGGCTCACGCCTAAAATCCCAGCACTTTGGGAGGCCGAGACAGGCGGATCGTGAGGTCAAGATATCAAGACCATCCTGGCCAACATGGTGAAACCCGATCTCTACTAAAAATACAAAAATTAGCTGGGTTAATGTGGTAGCACGTGTCTGTAGTCCTAGCTACTCGGGAGGCTGAGGCAGGAGAATCACTTGAACCCAGGAGGTAGAGGTTGCAGTGAGCTGTGATC
>NW_012117021.1:1188009-1188341 GCF_000951035.1 Colobus angolensis palliatus | reverse complement strand
TGGTACATATTTGTAGTCCCAGTTACTCAGGAGGCTAAGGCAGGAGGATCATTTGAGCCCAGGAGTTCCAGGCTGCAGTGAGCTATAATTGTTTCACTGTAGAACAGGGGTCCACCGTACTCCAACCTGGGAGATGGTATAAGACCCTGTCTTAAAAAAAAAAAAAAAAATCACACCAAGGTATATTGTTTACAGCTAAACACATATGCAGGCAAGATAAGCCAACATTCAGTGAAATGACATCAATCTCTAGCCAGTGGTTACCTGTGGGAAGGGAATGCAGTGAAAATGAAAAAGGGGAGAGGTATTAACTGTGTCAAACTTTTTATTTC
>NW_012117021.1:1185754-1186024 GCF_000951035.1 Colobus angolensis palliatus | reverse complement strand
TCCTCCTGCTCCCTGCCTTCTCCAGAAAAAAAGTCCAAGCTTGCCCTTCAGACCCCTCTTGCCCAGGCCGGGGCTTGGCATTGGTCAGAGACCTGCGAAGTCCCCAGTGGGCTCTGAAAGAGGCCAGGGCAGAGACCCTTCCCTCCCAGCCAGGGTATGCCAGATTCCCTCCGTCAGTTATCCAGGGGAGGCCTGAGCCAAGGGAGTTGGTGCCCTCCGCCCAGAACAGCTCTCCTGGAGGTGCCCTCAGATGACCTCTCCCAGGCCACC
>NW_012117021.1:1182225-1183965 GCF_000951035.1 Colobus angolensis palliatus | reverse complement strand
GCAGTTCCACTTTGGGTTTGTGAAGGCCTCGACCACGTGAGGAGACGCGTGGCTCCCGGAGCAGTTGAAATCTCATCTCCAGCCCGTGCGGCCTCTTTTCATGGATCAAGACGAACACACCGCAGCCACGGACAAAAGCCGCACGGGAGATCATTGTCGTGCAGGAGAGGAGCAGACCCACATCACAGAAGAGGCTTGTATCCTGTCAGGGCTCTTCTTTGAGAAAAGAAGCCAAACCAAGACACAGGCTGAAAGAGGAAGCCGGGAATGGGAGATGGCCACAATCCCAGTCACTGGAACGCTGGCCTCACTGGACAAGCCACTTGTTTGGCACCCTTCCTCTTAAGCCCGTGGCGGTGGCACGGTGCTGTACCCCACCTGGGCTCTGGCCTCTGCTCCGTCCTCCCTCTGGCTGTGTATCCCCTGTTTCTCCGGGGCGTGGATGCTTCTTGGTCTGGCTGGATGTCTTCCATAAGGATCACTTCCCAGTCCATCAGGGAGACACTTCCTGGAGATCCCTGTCATGGTTGTTTTTCTCTCCAAACCTGCTTCGGTTTGAACCGATTTTGTCCAGGGGAGGGGGAGCTTCAGGGTGCCTGCTGGGGTCTCAGGACTCCGCTTCAGATCCGACTCTGGACCCCTCCGAGTGAGAATGCATGGGCTGAGCACATCTAGTAAGGCAGGCAGGGTCTCGCTGCAGCTCACAATCATCCCACAGGCCTCAAGGCGTGCTGTCAACTGAAAGTTCACTGACGCTTCTGAGCCCTCTGCCTCCCTCCTCCTTTGAAAAGCAAGTCCTTGTCTTCTGGAACAGGTGCTGTGGCATTTGCTCTGCACACCCGGTCTCGTTCCTGAGAATGAGACCCCCTCTGCTCCTGCTTGGACTGACCCCTGAATCTTTTGGCCCGCTGCTAGATCCCAGACATTCTTTGATTTTCCCTGGCATTGGTGGAAGGGTCACCTGTGCCCCCCTTCCACCGGGCACATGCCTGGACACCAATTGTTTCTTTCGCCATTGGCCCACGTGCCCTCAGTGACACACGCTAACACCATCTGCTCCAGGGTACGCCAGTGCCACGCATTGGCTCCACCTCGGATTCGCCCCTGGACGTGTTGACACCTGTCCTGAAAAGCGGGTTCAGCTTGAAGGAACCCCAGGCCCTTCAGAAGCACAGCAGGTCACCGCTCTTGGAAAGGAGGGAGGCAGAGGGCTCACGGGTTAGTCAACTTTCAGGTGACTCCACACCTTGAGGCCCATGGGGTCATTCTGGGCTTCAGCCAGGCCTTGTCTGCCTCAGTCGATGTGCTCAGCCAATCCATTCTCCCCCGGAGGGTTCCGTAATCGGATCTGATATAGGGTTCATGAGATGACCTCAGCAGGTGCCCTGAAACTCCCCCTACCCCGATTGAAATCGGCTCAAGGAGGTCCTGATGATGGGACTCTTGGTTATTCACATCTAATTATCTCTGGAGACATTAACACAGCAATTTTGAAATTTTCCCATGAATTGTTAATCCTTGCAGAAAAATTGGACAATTTTTTTTAATATGAAAAGCTTCGTGTAATTCAAATTACACTCCCAGATATGATTCACTCTCTGTTCATTAATGCTAGAGAATTTAATAATTACGAATTGCCAGTGGTAAAAAAAAAAAAATTGAAGAAACGCAGAGGTTTAAAGAGACAAGAATATGTTATTGGCTTTGTGGTGTTTAATGGTTTCCAAAAGGTTTTACTCC
>NW_012117021.1:1179697-1181484 GCF_000951035.1 Colobus angolensis palliatus | reverse complement strand
GGGAGGCCCGGCGCTGGTGACACGGCAGCCAGAGCACAAGGCCCACGACCCAGTCCCAGACGCCAGCCCATGGTCAGCTAATTTCGGGAACCGTGGGCCAGCTGAAGCCCGGGTCCCACGGTCAAGACAAAGGACAGAGGGTCCGCAGGCAGGGCCGAGAGCCTGCAGCGCGGGCCTGGCTCCACCGCGGCGGAACTCGCAGGGCGCAGCAGGCACCAGGTGGTGACCAAGGCTTGCAGATGAGGCTGCGCCCATCCGTGAAGTCTCCTGCCCAGAGTCCAGCCTTTCCGCGGAGACTCCACGTGCACCCCCTCCTCATTGTCCTTGTCTGAGGCCCTGGCAAAGGACCTTGCTCCCATGGCGCGACTTCGGGGGCGCAGGAACCTGGGATGAGCAGGTGGAGCAGGGCAAGCACCCCTAAGAACCCAGCTAGAGAGGCGCCCCAGGGCAGCACAAAGGGCCGCATTTAACGTGTCAATCCTTTCAAAGATTTTATGACTTTTTTTTGACATCTTATAATATCTATAATGTCTATTATATCTTGTGATATAATTGTTAACACCACTTTATTGTGATTATTATGATTATTTTTATACCAACACATCTTCAATTATTAATATTCCCAGTTACTAGAGAAAAATGAGAACGACTAGTTTTGAAAGCCTTACTTCTGCCAATGGAGGCACATTCCAGCAGGTCGCCAAAGCAATCCACTTTGCACCACTTTCACAAAAGCGTTATCGCACAATTATACTATCCTACCCTTATATACTTTGTGTGTGTGTACTTGTGTGTATGTATGTATGTCATATATGTAATATATATCTTTATATATAAAGTATGCCAGAGATGAACAAGTATTAGAAAATTAAATGCACACATCATGCCAGTGCTATGTATAATGTGGTGTACTACCTACAGATGTTCAATAGTGTGGGATCCAGACCGGAACAAGACTTCTAGTGTTTAGTAATCCTTTCTAGGTTCAGTCTCTAGAAAGAATGCTTTGGATCAAACGTGCAAGAAAATTAATGGGTTTTAGACTATTCCAAGTCAACTATAACATTTCATTTGGGGATTTCTGTCCCTTATAATATGTAACTCATTTTGGATGGATTCCTTGAGGCCTGGTTTTTCTTTTCCTCTCTGCACATTGCTGCTCAGAGTGACAAATGAAGTTGTATTTTGAATAAAATAACTAAGCATCCTTTTGTGTGCAATGAGCATGATGGTATTTACACCTACCATTTCTCGGTATGGTGGTTATGGTTACAGTGGGGCTGGGGTATTTACCTGGAGCCTGGATGTCCACTGGAAAGTGACACCCCTGGGAATTTTTTGTGTCCACTTGGCCTCTGATGTCTGCCTGGGGATTGGGTATCCACCTCAGGCCTGATGTTTACCTGGAGCCAGATGTACACCTGAGGCCTGTTGTCCATCTCTGGCCTTATGTTCACCTGGGGACTGATGACCACCTGAAGCATAGGTATTCACCTGGGGCCTGATATCCACCTGTAGTATGGGTGTCAACCTTGGGGCTGATGTTCAGCTGGCGTCCACTGTCTACTTGGGGCCTGGTGTATACATGGGGCCTGGGCATCCACCTGGGACTTGATGCTTAAATATGGTCTGGAGTTCTCTTAGGGCCTACTGTTCACCTGCAGCCCGGGTGTAAACCTAGTGCCTGATGTCCCAGGTGGACACCTGGGTACCAGGTGATCTTCAGGGCCTAAGTGAAAACTCAAGTCTCTAAATGGGCAACTAGGCCCCAGGCTGATGTTTACTGC
>NW_012117021.1:1174081-1179647 GCF_000951035.1 Colobus angolensis palliatus | reverse complement strand
TCTCTCTTTCTTTCTGATTTCAGTTTCTTTTGATTTCTCCTCCTTAGAAATGGTGAGAGAACTTTGGATATGGAACATGAGGAGGAGGAACACAAAGTGGTTGCTTCACTTGGTCAGCACTGCGGGTGCTCAGCAAAGGCACTGCTGGTGCACATCCCAGTGGTGTCTCTGAGCCCCAGTCATTGTCGCAGCTGATGATGAAACTTTTGGCGTGGCAGAAGAGTCTCCACAAACTTTGGAAGGTGTTCGCTGCATCCTCCATAGCCGTGTATCCCTGCTGAGGGTGATCTTCTGGGTTAGCGTAAAGTCCCCCTCACGTGCCAGGGCTGGCTGGCTGGAGACTCTTGCACAGCGCAGCCCCGGCGGAGGTGCAGGCGGCCCGGGCCCCTGGGTTGGGGAAGCACAACTTGCCTGGGTAAGAAAGGCAGCACCAGCGCTCGCTCACCAAGAGCTGGGCCCCGGTGTCGCAAGTGGATGTGAGTGATGCCTCCTTGGGGCCAGAGGGGTCCCAGGAAGGCTGCAGACCACAGCTGACTAGCGGGCAGCCGCGTTGGAAGGTAACGGGGTTCACCGCGACAGGCAACCAAGCAGAGCCCGAGCCCGTGCATCCTGCATCGCCAGCAGCACCGGGGGGAGGCCGGGCGCTGGTGACGCCGTGGCCAGAGCACAAGGCCCACGACCCAGTCCCAGACGCCAGCCCATGGTCAGCTAATTTCTTGACAGACAAAGGACAGAGGGTCCGCAGGCAGGGCCGAGAGCCTGCAGCACGGGCCTGGCTCCACCGCCGCAGAGCTCGCAGGGCGCAGCAGACACCGGGCAGTGATCAAGGCTTGCAGATGAGGCTGCGCCCATCCGCAAAGTCTCCTGCCCAGATTCCAGCCTTTCCGCGGACACTCCATGTGCACCCCCTCCTCATTGTCCTTGTCTAGGGCCGCGGCAGAGGACCTCACTCCCATGGCGCGACTCCAGGGGCGCAGGAACCTGGGATGAGCAGGCGGAGCAGGGCAAGCACCGCTAAGAACCCAGCTAGAGAGGCGCCCCAGGGCGGCACAAGGGGCCGCATTTGACGTGTCAATCATCTCAAAGATTTTATGACTTTTTTTGACATCTTATAATATCCATAATGTCTATTATATCTTGTGATATAATTATTAACACCACTTTATTGTGATTATGATTATTTTTATACCAACACATCTTCAATTATTAATATTTCCAGTTGCTAGAGAAAAATGAGAACGACTACTTTCGAAAGCCTTACTTCTGCCAATGGAGGCACATTCCAGCAGGTCGCCAAAGCAATCCACTTTGCACCACTTTCACAAAAACGTTATTGCACAATTATACTATCCTACCCTTATATACTTTGTGTGTGTGTACTTGTGTGTATGTATGTATGTCATATATGTAATATATATCTATATATATAAAGTATGCCAGAGATGAACAAGTATTAGAAAATTAAATGCACACAGGTCATGCCAGTGCTATGTATAATGTGGTGTACTACCTACAGATGTTCAACAGTGTGGGATCCAGACCGGAACAAGACTTCCAGTCTTAAGTAATTCTTTCTAGGTTCAGTCTCTGGAAATAATGCTTTGGATCAAACGTGCAAGAAAATTAATGGGTTTTAAAGTCTATTCTAAGTCAACTATAACATTTCATTTGGGGATTTGTGTCCCTTATAATATCTAACTCATTTTGGATGGATTCCTTGAGGCCTGGTTTTTCTTTTCCTCTCTGCACATTGCTGCTCAGAGTGATAAATGAAGTTGTATTTTGAATAAAATAGCTAAGCATCCTTTTGTGTGCAATGAGCATGATGGTATTTAGACCTACCGTTTCTGGGTATGGTGGTTACGGTTATGGTGGGGCTGGGGTATTTACCTGGAGCCTGGATGTCCACTGGGAAGTGACACCCCTGGGAATTTTTTGTGTAAACTTGGCCTCTGATGTCCGCTTGGGGATTGGGTATCCACCTAAGGCCCGATGTTTACCTGGAGCCAGATGTGCACCTGAGGCCTGATGTCCATCTCTGGCCTTATGTTCACCTGGCGACTGATGAACACCTGAAGCGTAGGTATTCACCTGGGGCCTGATATCCACCTGTAGTATGGGTGTCAACCTTGGGGCTGATGTTCAGCTGGCGTCCACTGTCTACTTGGGGCCTGGTGTATACATGGGGCCTGGGCATCCACCTGGGACTTGATGTTTAAATATGGTCTGGAGTTCTCTTAGGGCCTACTGTCCACCTGGGGCCCGGGTGTAAATCTAGTGCCTGATGTCCCAGGTGGACACCTGGGTACCAGGTGATCTTCAGGGCCTAAGTGAAAACTCAAGTCTCTAAATGGACAACTAGGCCCTAGGCTGATGTTTACTGGGGCCAGATGGACCCAAGTCCCTGGGAACACACAGGCCCCAGGTGGACATCAGCTCCCAGGTTAATTCCAGGCCCAAGATGGACCTCAGGCCCCACCTGGACACAAGTCCCTAGGTAGATGCATAGGCCCTGGGGAACATCAAGGCTTAGGGGAAGTTCTAGGCTACAGGTAGACATCTTGCTCCAGCTGGATATCTGGTCCCAGGTAGGCATCAGTCTCCAGGTGGAAACAAAGTCCCAAGTTGGACATCAGGCACCAGGAGGATTTCAGCCCTCCAGCGAACACCAGCTCCCAGGCTGACATCAGGGTACAAATGAACACTGGGCATCTGATGTACATCAGGCCCCAAGTTGACACCAAGGGCCCAGATGGACATGTGGCCCCATAAGAACACCAGTCCCCAGTCAGCTAGGGCCTGGGTCCACCTGGTGCCTGATGTTTAGCTAGAGACTGGATATCCACCTGAGGCCTAGGTATCTACCCAGGGACTGAAGTCAAACTGGGGCCTGATATCCACCTGGGGACTAGTTATCCACTGGGGGTTGATGTTCACCTCGGGCAGGACGATCTTCTGGGGTCTGATGTTCACCTCAGGTCTGGGTGTCCATCTGGGGCCTGGTGCTGATTTGGATTCCAGTGTCTACCTGGAACCTGGGGCCAGGTTGTTCACTTGGAGCCTGGAGTTTTCCCCTGGAGCCTGGTAGCCACCTGGGCCCTGAGTGTCCACATATGTTCTGATTTCCACTTTTGGCCTGTGTGTTCTTCTAGGGCCTGAGTGCCACCTGGGTCCTGATGTTCACCAGGAACCTAGGTATCAACTTGGGGCTTGATGTTCACCTGGTGCCTGATGTCCATGTGAGACCTGATATTCACCAAGAGCCTGGGCATCCACCTGTGGCCTGATGTTCAGATGGTGACTAGGAATTCCCCTAAGGCTTGATGTCCACCTGGGGCATAGATAACCACCTGTAGCCTAGTGTCCACCTGAAGCCTAGGTGTCAACCTGGGGCATAATGGGCATAATATCTTTTGGGGGGCCTGCTGTCCACCTGCAGACTGGTGTCTGCCTAGAGCCTGGTATCCACCTGGGGTCTGGTGTCTTCCTGGGGCCCAGTGTTCACCTGAAGACTGAGTATGAACCTTGGACCTGATGTATGCCTGGGGACTATTTATCCACCTGGGGACTAGCATTCATCTGGGGCCTCATGTCCACCTAAGCCTTGGGTGTCAACCTGGTGCCTAATGGCCACCAGGGATCTATGTACTCACTTGGGGCCTGGTGCTCCCATAGCGCCTAGGTATACACTTGGGGAATGATGTCCAGGTGGAGGTGGATGTCTTCCTTGGTGTTGGTGTTCACCTGGGGACAAGGTTGTCCCTGGGGACCGGTGTTCACCTGGAGCCTCATGTGCACCTTGGACCTGCTGTCTACCTAGGGTCTGATGTCCATGTTAAGGCTGGTTGTCCACTTGGGGCCTAATGTCCACGTAAGACCCAGTGTTCACCTGGGGTCTGGGTGTCCACCTGAAGCCTGATGTTCAGCTGGAGACTATGCATCCACCTGAGACCTAGGTATCCACCCAGGGTGTGGTGTCGAACTGGGCCCTTATTTCCACCTGAGGACTATCTACCTGAGGCTTGATGTCCACCTGGAGGCCCACCCAGGGCCTGTGTTCATCTGGGGCCCAGTGCCCACCTGGAACCTGGGTATCAACTTGGGTCTTGGGTGTCCACTTGGAGAGTGATGTGCACCTGGGGCTTGAGTTTCCACCTAGGGCCTGATGACCACCTGAGGCCCAGGTGACCACATGGGGTCTGATGTCCACCTGAAGCCTAGGTAACCACCTAGGGCATGGTGTTACCTGTGCCTTGATTTCCATCTGAGCCTGGTGTACATCTGGGCCTGGGTGTCCATCTGAGGCCTGATGTACACCTCAAGCTCAAGCCCAGTGTCCACCTGTGGCCTGATGTCAACTTGGAAGCTGATACCCACCTGGGGACGGATGTGCTCCTGGGGGCTGACATCCAGCTGGGACCAGATGTTCACCTAAAACCTGGAGTTAATCTGAGACCTGATGGTCACCAGGGTCCCAGGTGTCTACCTAGGGCCTAGTGTCCAACTAGGGCCTGATGTCCACCTAGAGTCTAGTATCCACCTTGGCCCTGATGCTACCTGAGGCTTGGGTGTCTATGTAGAACCTGAATGCCCAGTTGGGCCCTGATGTCCACCTGGGGCCTGGTGTCCTGTTAGGGCTTGATAGCTACCTGACACCTGGGTATCCTCCTGGAGCCTGATGCTCACCTATAGGCTGGTGTCCATATGGGGCCTGGGTGTCCACCTGTGAGCCTGATGTACACCTATGTACCAGAAAAATGGTATATACCTGGGGCCTGATATACAGCTGGAACCTGTGTGTCCACTTGACCCCTGATGTCCACCTGGGGCCTAGTGTTTACATGCGGCCTATATCCACCTAGGGTCTGAGTGCCCTCATAGGCCTGGATATTCTCCTGGAAACTGGTAGCAACCTGGGGCTTAGCTATACACCTGAGACCTGTTGTCTGTCAGGGGCCTATGTCCACCTTGGGCCTGGTTTTCATCTGAAGCCTTGTGTTCACCTGGGCCCTGGGTGTCAACCTGGGGGTTGATGTTCACCAGGGTCCTTTTTATCCACCTGAGGCTTAATGTCCACTTGGGGTCTGATTTCCACGTGGGGTCTGGGAGACCACCTGGGAACTGATGTTCAGCTGGGCCTGAGTTCACCTGGGGCCTGTTGTCCACCTGGGACCTGGGTGTCAACCTAGAGCCTGATGTCCACCTCAGGCCTGATGTCTTCTTGTGGCCTAAGTGTGCATCTGGGGCCTGTTGTTTGCATGTGTCCAGGATATTCTTCTGGGGCATGGGTGACTGCTTGGTCCCTGATGTCTCCCTGAGGCCTGGGGGGTCCACCTAGAGCTAGATATCCACCTGGCACCTGCATACCCTCCAGTGGCCAGATGTCCACCTATTACCTGGTGTCGATCTGGGGCCTGGCAACCTGGGTCCTGATGTACACCTTGAGTCCAGTGTCCACCTGAGGTCTGATGATTGCCAGGTGTCCGAAATTCACCTGGGACGTGATACCAACCTGGCTCCTGGATTTTTATGTGGGGCCTCATTTCCATCAAGGGCCTTGGTGCTC
>NW_012117021.1:1170642-1172471 GCF_000951035.1 Colobus angolensis palliatus | reverse complement strand
AGATTTGACTACCCTACAGGATTTTAGACTTGCATGGGGCATGTAGTCCCTTGGTTTTGGCCAATTTCTCCCTTTTGGAACAGCTGTACCCCTACTGTATCTAGGAAGTAACTAACTTGCTTTTGATTTCACAGGGTCATAGGTGGAAAGGACTTGCCTTATGTTAGACTATGGACATGGACTTTTGAGTTAATGCTGAAATGAGTTAAGACTTTGGGAAAATGTGGAGAGGCATGATTTGTTTTGAAATGTAAGGAAATGAGATTTGGGAGGGGCCAGGGGATGAACGGTATGATTTGGCTGTGTCACCACCCAGTTCTCATCTTAAACTTTAGCTCCTATAATTTCCCTGTGACATGGGAGGGACCCAGTGGGAGCTAATTGAATCATGGGGGCAGGTCTTTCTCATGCTGTTCTTGTGGTAGTGAGTAAGTCTCATGCGAGCTGATGGTTTTTATAAAGTGGGGTTCCCCTACACAAGCTCTTTTGCCTGCTGCCATGTAAGACATGACTCTGATCCTCATTTGCTTTCAGCTGTGATTGTGAAGCCTTCTCAGCCATGTGGAACTGTGAGTCAATTAAGCCTCTTTTAAAATATAAATTACCCAGCCTCAGGTCTGTCTTTATTAGCAGTGTGAGAACAGACGAATACAAGACCTGAGTGTACATCTGGCACCTCACGTCTACCTAGGGCCTGGTGTTCACCTGAGGCCTGATATCCACCCGGGACCTGGGCATCCACATGTGGCCTGATGTCCATCTAAGACCTGGTGTTCTCCTGGGGCTGGGACATTTGCCTGGAACATTATGTTCAGCCAGGGCCTGAAGTTCAGCCAGGACCTTTGCCTGGTGCTCGCCAGGGACCTGGGTGTCAACCAGGGGCCTGATGTCCACCTGGAGTCCAGTTTCTACTTAAGGACTAATGTCCAACTGGAGTCTGAGTGTTTACACAGGGCCTGGTGTCAGCTTGGGACCTAAGTATTTACCTGTGGCCTGGGTGTCCATCTGGGGACCTGACGTCCACTTTGGAGCTAGGTAACCTCCCGGTGACTGATGTCCATATGGCTCCTGAGGACCACCTGAGGCCTGGTATTAACCTAGAGCCTCATATTCAGCTGGAGCCTCGTGGCCACCTTGTGTGTATCAACCTGAGGGCTGATGTCCACCTGGAGTCCAGTGACTTCCTGGGCCATGATGAACAAACCCATGGGGCCCTGGCATCTACCTGGGGCCTAATGTTCAGATAAGATCTGGAGTTCTCCTGGCCTGGTGTCCACCTGGGCCCCTGGTAGTCATCACGTCCTAGGAAAAAGAAAAACTTAGGCCCCAGGTGCATATAAGCCTACAAGTAGAAACTCAAGCCCCAGATTGATACCCAGGTTCCAGATGGACACTGGGCACAAGATGAACACCAGGCCCAGGGTGAACACTAGGCCCCAGGTGTGTACATAGTCCTCAGGTGGACATCAGGCACTAGATTGACACACAGGCACCTGCTGGCCACCTGGGTGTCCAGGGGGCCTGGCTATCAACTTGAGGCCTGATATACACTTTGAACCCATTTTCCACCTGGGGCCTGATGTCTTCCCAGTGACTGGTATCCTCCTGAGGTCTGGTGTCCATGTCATGGAAAACTGTTTATCCATGTGAACCCTGATGTCCACTAGGGGCTGGATGTCCCCCTGGGGTTAGATGTTCACTTAGGGCCTGATGTCCACCTGGGGCCTGATATTCACCAGAGGCTTAGTTATCCACCTATGGCCATGTGAAGCCAGATGTCCACCTGAGGCTTGGTGTGCACCTCAGGCCTGATATCTACCTGGGCTTGG
>NW_012117021.1:1168651-1170592 GCF_000951035.1 Colobus angolensis palliatus | reverse complement strand
TAAGTGACTTGGTCTTTACACTTGAAGATTCACACACCACATAATTTTTAAGGTTTATTTTTGTTACAATATATTTTTGAATTTTGTCTCTGGGCCAAAGCGTTCAGGTGTATGAACATATCTACAAGAAAAAAACAAACAACCCCATCAAAAAGTGGGCAAAGGATATGAATAGACATTTCTCAAAAGAAGACATTTATGCAGCCAACAGACATATGAAAAAATGCTCATCATTGCTGGCCACCAGAGAAATGCAAATCAAAACCACAATGAGATACCATCTCACACCAGTTAGAATGGCGATCATTAAAAATTCAGGAAACAACAGGTGCTAGAGAGGCTGTGGAGAAATAGGAACACTTTTACACTGTTGGTGGGACTGTAAAGTAGTTCAACCATTGTGGAAGACAGTGTGGTGATTCCTCAAGGACCTAGAACTAGAAATACCATTTGACTCAGCCATCCCATTAGTGTGTATATATACCCAAAGGATTATGAATCATGCTGCTATAAAAACACATGCACACCTATGTTCATTGTGACACTATTCACAATAGCAAAGACTTGGAACCAACCCAAATGTCCATCAGTGATAGACCGGATTAAGAAAAAGTGGTACATATACACCATGGAATACTATGCAGCCATAAAAAATGACGAGTTCATGTCCTTTGTAGGGACATGGATGAAGCTGGAAACCATCATTCTCAGCAAACTACCACAAGGCCAAAAAAAATCCAAACATGGCATGTTCGCACTCATAGGTGGGAATTGAACAATGAGATCACTTGGACACAGGAAGGGGAACATCACACACCGGGACCTGTCTTGGGGTGGAGGAAGCAGGGAGGGATAGCACTAGGAGATACACCTAATGTAAATGACGAGTTAATAGGTGCAGCACACCCACATTGCACATGTATACATATGTAACCTTCATGTTGTGCACATGTACCCTAGAACTTAAAGTATAAAAAAATAAAAATAAAAAATAAAACAGATTTGACTACCCTACAGGATTTTAGACTTGCATGGGGCATGTAGTCCCTTGGTTTTGGCCAATTTCTCCCTTTTGGAACAGCTGTACCCCTACTGTATCTAGGAAGTAACTAACTTGCTTTTGATTTCACAGGGTCATAGGTGGAAAGGACTTGCCTTATGTTAGACTATGGACATGGACTTTTGAGTTAATGCTGAAATGAGTTAAGACTTTGGGAAAATGTGGAGAGGCATGATTTGTTTTGAAATGTAAGGAAATGAGATTTGGGAGGGGCCAGGGGATGAACGGTATGATTTGGCTGTGTCACCACCCAGTTCTCATCTTAAACTTTAGCTCCTATAATTTCCCTGTGACATGGGAGGGACCCAGTGGGAGCTAATTGAATCATGGGGGCAGGTCTTTCTCATGCTGTTCTTGTGGTAGTGAGTAAGTCTCATGCGAGCTGATGGTTTTTATAAAGTGGGGTTCCCCTACACAAGCTCTTTTGCCTGCTGCCATGTAAGACATGACTCTGATCCTCATTTGCTTTCAGCTGTGATTGTGAAGCCTTCTCAGCCATGTGGAACTGTGAGTCAATTAAGCCTCTTTTAAAATATAAATTACCCAGCCTCAGGTCTGTCTTTATTAGCAGTGTGAGAACAGACGAATACAAGACCTGAGTGTACATCTGGCACCTCACGTCTACCTAGGGCCTGGTGTTCACCTGAGGCCTGATATCCACCCGGGACCTGGGCATCCACATGTGGCCTGATGTCCATCTAAGACCTGGTGTTCTCCTGGGGCTGGGACATTTGCCTGGAACATTATGTTCAGCCAGGGCCTGAAGTTCAGCCAGGACCTTTGCCTGGTGCTCGCCAGGGACCTGGGTGTCAACCAGGGGCCTGATGTCCACCTGGAGTCCAGTTTCTACTTAAGGACTAATGTCCAACTGGAGTCTGAGT
>NW_012117021.1:1158731-1167286 GCF_000951035.1 Colobus angolensis palliatus | reverse complement strand
CCTGGAGATTTCCTGGGGTCTGGTGTCTGCCTTAGGCCTAAGTTTACATCCGTGGCCTGATGTCCACCTTGGGATGGATGTCCACCTGGGGATGGATATTCAGTAGGGTCCTGAGTGTCCACCTGGTGCGTGATGTCTCCCTGGGGCCTGGTGTTCATCTGAGGTTTGATATCCACCTGGGGCCTGGACATTTGCCTGGAACCTGATGTATAGCTGGTGCCTGAAGTTCATCTATGCCTGGTGTCCCCCTGGGGTCAGGTAGTCAACCGGGGCCTGAAGTCCTCCTAGAGTTGAGTGTTCACCTGGGGCTTAAAGTCCACCTAGGGCTTGGGAGTCCAAATAGGGCCTGGTGTCAGCTTGAGACTTGTATATGTAGCTGGGGTCTGGTTGTCCATTTGGGGCTTGATTTTTCACTTGGTTTTTGTGTTAATCTGGGGTCTAGTGTCCACCTGGGGCCTAGGTATCCACCTGGGGACTGTTCTACAGCTGGAAACTGCTGACTACCTGTGGCCTGGTAATCACCTAAGGCTTTGTGTTGACTTAGGTACCTGGTGCCAAACTGTTGACTGCTGTTCACCTGGGGTATGGAATCCACCTGGGGTATGGAATCCACCTGGGGAATATTCTTCACCTGGGGCCTGGATGTCAGTCTGGGGCTTGTTGTGCACCTGTATCGTAGATCTCCAGATGAGGGTGTGTTTTCTGCTTGGCTGCAGCAGTCCACCTGGGGCTTGAGTGTCAACCTAAGGCCTGATGCCTATGTGGAACCTAGGGTTCACCTGAAGCCTGATATCCACCTGGGGCCTCAATGTTCAAATGGGGCCTGATGCCCATCTGGGCCCTGAGTGTCCACCTGTGGCATGGATGTCTACTGGTACCTGATGTTCACCAGGAGCCTAATGTCCACCCAAGACCTGGTGTTCACCTGGGGTCTGATGTTCAGCTGAAGACTGGATTTCCACCTGGAACCAAGGTATCCACCTAGGGACTGGTGTTGAACTGAGGCCTCTTGACCACTGGGGGACAAGGTATCCACATCAGGCTTGATGTCCACCTGTGACCAGATGTCCACCTGAGTCCTGATGTCCATCATAATCCTGGGTGACCACATTAGGCCTGATGTCCAGCTGGGGCCTAGGTACCCACTGGGGGCTTCCTGTTAACCTGGAGACTGGTATCCATCTGGGTCCTAATGACCACTGAGTTGTATTATTCACCTAGGGCCTGGTGTCCACTTGGGGCTTGAGTGTAACCTTGGACCTGGCACTCACCTAGGACTTGGGTATCAAACTAGCCCCTTAGTGTCCAGTTGAGACACCATGTGAATCTGGCATCTGAGTGTCCACACAGTACCAAATGACTACTGGGGGCCTGAATGTCAACCTAGAATCTGAGGTTTACTAGGGGCCTAGGTATCCACCTGGGGCCTGGTTTCTACCTGGGGCCTAATGTCCACCTGAGCCTGGGTGTCAACCTGGGGCCTGATGTAGACCTCTAGTTCAGTGCCCACCTTGGGCTTGATGTCAACCTGGAGCCTGATGTCCACCCGAGTACTGATGTTCACTTTTGACCTGATGTCTACCTGAGGAGTGTTTATCCACCCATGGCCTGATGTTCACCTGGGGCTGAATGTCCAACTGTGACCAGATGTGCACCTGGAACCTAGGCATCCACCTGGGGCCTGATGTTCAGCTGGGCTGAGACCTGAAGTTCACCTGGGGCATGATGTCCACCTGAAGCTTGATGTTAATCTGGGGACTTGGTGTCCACCTGTGGCCCGATAGCCACCTGGAGACTAGGTAGCCACCTGGGATCTGGTGTTCACTCGAGATTGGTGTTCAGCTGTGGCTTAATGACCACCTGGGTCATGGTGTCTACCTTAGACTGGGTGCTTACCTGGAGCCTTGTGATCACTGGGGGGTCTAGTGTGCACCTGAAGGCTGGGGGGTGCACCTAGGGCCTGGTGTCTACCTGGTGCCTAGGTATCCACTTGGGGCCTAATATTCATCTGGAATCTGATATCCACCTAGGGCCTTGTAGTTACCTGGGATCTGGGCATCCACCTAGGGCTTGAATGTCCTCCTGGGTCCTTGAGTTTTACTAGGGACTCATGTCTGCCTTGGACCTGGGTATACATCTGTTGCCTAATGTACACCTTGAGAGGGATGTCAACCTGGGAACAGATGTCCTCTTAGGGTCTGAGTGTCCACCTGGTGCCTGATGTCTGCCTGGGGCCTTGTGTTCACCTGGTACCTGTTATCCACCTGGGGCCTGGGTGTCCACCTGGGGACTAACGTTCAGCTGGAGAATGGATATCCACCTGGGCCTTAGGGATCCACCCAGAAACTGATGTCAAACTGGGGCCTGATATCTACCTGGGGACTAGGTAGCCATGTGAGGCTTGATGTTCATCTGTGGCCAGATGTCCATCTGATGCTTGATGTCCACCTTAGTCCTGGGTGTCTACTAGAGACCTCATGTCCAACTAGAGCTTAGGAACCCACTGGGGGCTTCGTGTAAACCTGGGGACTGGTATGCAGCTGGGTCTTAATGATCCCCTGGGTCATATTATTCACCTATGGCCTGGGGTCCACTTGGGGCTTGAATGTCAACCCTAGGTCTTGTGTTCATCTTTGACCCGGTGTCCACCTGGGACTTGGGTATCAACCTGAGGACTTGGTGTCTAGTTAAGGTGTCATTACCACCTGGAGACTGAATGTCAATCTAGGGTCTGATGTAAACCTCTAGTTCAGTATCCACCTGGGCCTGGTCTTCACCTGGGGCCTGCTGTCTACCTGGGTCTTGCTGTCAACGTGGGGTCTGATGTAAACCTCTAGTTCAGTATCCACCTGGGCCTGGTCTTCACCTGGGGCCTGCTGTCTACCTGGGTCTTGCTGTCAACGTGGGGTCTGATGTAAACCTCTAGTTCAGTAATCACCTGGGGCCAGATGTCTTCCTAGAGACTTATATTCACTTTTGACCTGATGTCCACCTGGGGACTTGCTATCCATCCATGGTCTGATATTCACCTGGAGACAGATGTTCAACTGTGGCCAGAAGTGCACCCGGTGTCTGGGCTTCCACCTGGAGCCTGATGTTTAGCTGGGGCTAGAGTTTACTTGGAGAATGATGTCCACCTGAAGTTTGATGCTCACCTGGGGCCTGATAGCCACCTGGTGCCCAAGTATTCTCATGTTTCTAATGTCTACCAGTTGGCCTGGTATTCATCTGAGGGCTTGGTGTCAACCAGTGGCTTTATGTACACCCAGATTCTATTGTTCTCCTGGGGCCTTATGCCTACCAGGAATCTGGTGTACCCCTGGGGCCCAGTATCCACCTGGAGTCTGGGTGTCCACCTGGAGCCTAATGTGGAGCTTGGGCTGAGTGTCAGCCTGAGGCCTGATGTCTACTTGGGGCACAGGTGCCTACCTGGGGTTTGTTGTTTACCTGGGGATTAATGTCAACCTTGAGACTAGGTATCCACCTGGGGAATAGTGTCCAGCTACAGCCAGATGTCCACCTATGGCCTGTAACATGGTTGTTATCCTAAGGCCTTTTATTTCTCCATTTTCACACTGTTTTAAATGACCCACAGTTCTGCAGGCTTAATATGGAACATGACTGGGAGGCCTCGGGAAACTTACAATCATGATGTAAGGCCAAGAGGAAGTAAGCCCTTTTTACCATGGGGGAGGAGGAGGGAGAGAGAAGGGGGAAATGCTACACTTTCAAATAACCAGATCTTGTAAGAACTCTACCACGAGAACAGCAAGTGAGAAGTCTGCCCCCGTGATTCCATCACCTCCCCCCAGGCCCCTCCTTCAACATGTGGGGATTATAATTCAACATGACATGGGTCCTGGGAATGCACATGGAGCCATATGTCTATAAAGGGCCTGAGTGTCCACTGGGGCCTGAGGTTCACCAGGATCACAGACATCCACCTAGGACCTGGTGTCCACCTAATACATGGTGTTCACCTAGAGCCTGGGTGACCACCTGGCATCTGATGTTCAGCTAAGGCCCAGAGTTCAGCTGATGCCTATGTGTCAGCCTGGTACCTGATGCACATGGGAGAACTAGGTGTCCACCTGAGGACTAGCATTCATGGGGAACTGGTGTTCACCTGTGGCTTGATGATCAACTGGGTCCTGATGTCCTCCTGGCACCTGCTGTCCACCTGGGACTGCATACTTACCTAGGGCCTGGTGTTCCCCTGGGGCCTGGTGTGCACTTGAGACCTGGGGTCCACCTGGGGCCTGATATACACTTGCACCTAGTATTCACCTGGGGCCTCAAATCCGTCTGGAACATCATGTCCACTTGGGGCCTTGTCATTACCTAGGGACTGGCTGTCCTCCTGGTGCTTGAGTGTCTTCCTGGGGCCTGTAGTTCTCCTGGGGCCTGGGTGTACATCTCTGGCCTGATGTCTACCTTGGGATGGATGTCCACCTGGGGACAGATGTTCACTTGTGGCCTGAGAGTCCACCTGGTGTCTAATGTCTAACTGGGGCCTGGTGTTTCTCTGAGGCCTTGTATCTATCTGGGGCTTGGGCATCCATTTGAGGCCTGAGGTCTACCTAAGACTTGGTGTTTAATTGGGGCACAGATTTCTTCCTGGAACTTGATGTTCATATGGAGCCTGAAGTTCACCTGTGCCTGTTGTCTACCTGAGGCCTATGTGTCAACCTGGGGCCTGATGACCACCTTGAGTTCAGTGTTCACCTGGGGCCTGACGTCTGCCTGGAGTCTGGGTGTCCACATAGGGCCTGATGTTGGCTTGGGACTGAAGTATTTACCAAGGGCCTGGGTGTCTACTTGGAGCCTGACACCTACCTGGTTCAGTGTGTCAACCTGGGGTCTGATGTCCACTTAGGGCCTAGGTAAGCTCCTTATGACTAGAGTCCACGTGGGGGCTGAAACCAGGTCAGATCTTGTGTTAACCTAGGGCCTAGTGTCCACCTGGGGCCTGCCTGTGACCTGGTGACCCCCTGAGGTCAAGGTATCCACCTTGGGCCTGATGACCAATTGGGGTTTAAGGATATACCTAGAGACTGGCGTCAATATGGAGCCTGATGTCCACTTGAGGTCTGGTGTACACCTTGGGCCTGATGTCCACCTGGGCATGGGTGTACACTTTGGGCCCAGTGTGCCCCTGAAGCCTGGGTGTCAACCTGGGTCTTGATGCATACCTTCAGTCAAGTGTTTAACTGGGGCCTGATGAAATACTGGGGCCTGCTTTACACCTATAGACTGGGTATCCACATGGGGCCTGATGTCCACCTGCAGCCAGAGGTCCACCTGGTACCAGATGTCTACCTGGAGTCTGGGTGTCTGCCTTGAACATGGTGTATTTCAAGAGACTCGGCATGTACATTGGGCCTGGGGTCCACCTGGGTCCTGATGTCTACCTGAGGCTGGTATTGAACTGGGGCCTGTGTGTTCACTTGGAGCCTGATGTTAATTTGGAACCTAGCATTCACCTAGGACATGGGTATCCACCTGGATCCTGATTTTCAACTGGGGAGTGGATATAGACCTGGGACCTGATGGCCACCTATGGTATATGTAACCCAACCACCTGGGGCCTGGTGTTCACCTGGGGCCTGATATCTACCTGTTATCTATGTATCAATCTAGTGCCTGGTGTCCACTTGAGAACTGGGTAGACACCTGGGGCTTGGTGTTCACCTGGGGCGTGGTGTTCATCTTGCACCAAGTGTCCACCTGGATCCTGTGTATCAACCTGAGGCCTACATGGCCACTTGGAGCTTTATGTGCACCTGCGTCCTGAAAGTTTCCTAGGATCTGATGACCACTGGGGCCCAGGTATCCACGTGGGGCATCAGGCTCCAGGTGTACACCCAGGCTCCATGTGGACACCAGGCCAGGAGAACTCCAGCCCTTATCTGAACATCAGGTCCTAGGTGGATGGCCAGGCCCCATGTGTACAGCAGGCCCCAGGTATGCACTGGACTCCAGGTGGACACCAGCACTCAGTTGGATACACACACTCAAGGTGGAAACCAGGCCCCAGGTGAACTGCTACAGTCCAGGTGAACATCATGTCTCAGGTGGACACCCACGTCCCAGGTGGATACTAGGCTCTAAATCAATACCAGGCCTCAGGTGGTCCTCAGGAACCATGTGGACCTTAGTCATCAGGAGGTTACCTAGGCCCAAAGTGGACATCAGGCCCCATGTTGACACAAGAACTACTTGGAAGTCAGGCCCCAAGTAGACACTCAGGCCCTAGGTCCCAAGTTGACACCAGGCCTTATGTGAATACTTATAACTCAGGTCATCATCACACCTCAGGTGGACATCTGAGTTCATCTGGAACCTGGTGTTACAGGCCCCATGTAAATGCCAGGCCGTAGGTCCACCAATCCCTAGGTGGACATCAGAGCTCAGATTGACACAAAGACCCCGGTAGACATGAGGTACCAGTGAATATCCAGGCCCCAGCTAAATACCCAGGCCCCAAATTGACACCAGGGTCTATGTGGACACACAGGACCCAGGTAGAAAACAGGCCCAAGGTGGACACTGGACTGCAAATCAGGTCCTAGGTTGACAACCATGCTTCAAGTTGACACCAGGCCCCAAGTGAACATCTGGCCCCAGCTGGACACTAGTCCCCAGGTATCCACGTGGGGCATCAGGCTCCATGTGTATTCCCAGGCTCCATGTGGACACCAGACAAGGAGAACTCCAGCCTTTATCTGAACATCAGGTCCTAGGTGGATGGCCAGGCCCCATGTGTACAGCAGGCCCCAGGTATGCACTGGACTCGAGGTGGACACCAGCACTCAGTTGGATACACACACTCAAGGTGGAAACCAGGCCCCAGGTGAACTGCTACACTCCAGGTGAACATCACATCTCAGATGGACACCCGCATCACACTAGGCTCAAGGTTGACATCAGGCCCCACTGAATACTAGATCCCAAATACACACTTATGCCCTAAGTGGACATCAAGCCTCAGGTGTTTGCCCAGTCCCAAGGTGAATATCAGGACACAGATGGGCACCAGTTATCAAGTGGATTCCTAGTCCCCAGGTGAATATCAGGCCCTAGGTGGATACCAGGATCCTGGTAGACATCAGGCCCCAAGAGGACACTAGAACCCAGGAGTACATTAGGCCACAGGTTAACACCAAGGCAACAGATGAATACCAGACCAACTTGTGGACATCAGGCCCGAGAAGTATCCTCGGGTCTCAGGTGGATATCAGGCCCCATGTGAACATCCAGCACCCAGATGAACATCAAGCTTCAGGTAGACATCATGCCTCAGTTGAACTCCAGGCTCCAGCTGAACATCAGGCTCCAGGTGGATGCCCAGCTTCCAGGTGCACATCTGGCCACAGTTGGACATTCAACCCCAAGTGACCCTCAGGCCATGGGTGAATACACGGTTTCCAGGTGGACATGAGATCAAAGGTGAACATCAGTCCCCCAGTAGACATCAGGCCCACGGTGGATACCCAGGCTCCCAGTGAATTTCAGACACCAGGTTGACATTCGGACCCCCAGTGGTCATCTGGCCTCATGAGACCACTCAGACCCCAGGTGCACATGATGTCTCAACTGGACACCAACCCCTGGTTTGATACCCAAGTCCCAGGTGGACACCAGGTCCAAGGCTGACACTCAAACCCTAAGTGAACACCACACTCTAGGTGAATAATTCAACCCAGGTGGTCATTAGGACCCAGCTGGATACCAGTCCCCAGGTTAACACAAGGCCCCTGGTGGGTATCTAGGCACCAGCTGGACATCAGGCCCTATGTAAACACCCCAGTCCCAGGTGAACACCATGCCCCAGGTGGGCATTAGGCCCTAGGTGAACACGGGGCCACAGGTGGACATCTGGCCCCCGGGCGACATCCAGCCCCAGGTGAACATAACCATTTCCATGCATAAACCATTCCCAGGTGGACATCAGGCCTCAAGAGGATAACAGTCACCAGGTAGACATCAGGCCTCAGATGGATACCAAGTTCCCAGATGTACAGCAGGCCCCACCTGAGCCCCAGACTCATGTGGACATCAGGCCACAGGTAGACACCATGCCTTAGGTAGATACCTAACTTCAGGTGGACTTCAGACCCAAGGTGGACATCCAGTCCCCAGGTGGACATTCAGGCCCCAGGCACACATCAGGCCTTAAGTGGACACCCAGGCCCCAGGTTGATATCAAGCTCCTAGGTGATCACCAGGCCCCAGGCAGGCACCAGGCCTTAGGTGAACAACAGGATGCAGTAGGTCATCAGCACACAGCTGGGTACAAGTCCCTGGTGAACATAAGGCCCTGGTGGGACATAGATCTAAGGCAGACATCAGGCGCCAGGTGGACATACAGACCTGAGGTGGAGTTCATCCTGAGGGGGACATTCGGCCCCAGGTGCACATAGGGCCCCAGGTGAATACCCAGTCCCCAGGTGGACATCAGCCCACAGGTCAACCACAGTCCCCAGGTTGATACCTGGTCCCCAGGAAGCTACCCAATCTGCAGGGTAACATTAGGTCCCTGTAGGATTCCAGGC
>NW_012117021.1:1146666-1150209 GCF_000951035.1 Colobus angolensis palliatus | reverse complement strand
TGCTAGACTCAAGTCATCCTCCTGCCTCAGCCTCCCAAGTAGCTGGGAGTACAGGTGCATGCCACCACGCCTAACTACAAATCCAGATTCTTATAGTGACAGTTGGTTGGATGGTTCTCTTCTAGAAATAGAAGCCCAAAGATTGCACGTGCATCTCCAGGAAACATTTCTTTTGTCTTTTTTTTTTTTTTTTGAGATGGAATCTCACTCTGTTGCCCATGTTGGAGTGCAATGGCATAATCTTGGCTCACTCCAACCTCCACCTCCAAGGTTCAAGTGATTTTTCTGCCTCAGCCTCCTGAGTAGCTGGGACTACAGGTGCTTGCCACCACGCCTGGCTAATTTTTGTGTTTTTAGTAGAGACAGTATTTCACCACATTGGTTAGGCTGGTCTGGAACTCCTGACCGCATGATCCACCCACCTTGGCCTCCCAAAGTGCTGGGATTACAGGCACACCACCATGCCTGGCCTCCTGGAAACATTTCTAAAACCCAGGTGAATACGCCTCCTAAGTTTTCCAAGCTGACAAAAGCTCTGGGATAAGTAACGGATGGATTTGGGAAATTGCAAAAGTATAGCACAAAGCTAGTATAGTTTATGCCTAATAAAAGACTGGCTCAAAGTAGTTTTTCCTTTAATTAAATATTTATGTTATAGCCAGAAACAGCCTTTGTGTGGTCAGGACTGGCTTGCAATATGTCTATTTAAAAAATAAAATGAATGGCCATGAAATATTAATTCTTTACATGTTAACAGTAGATTCTGCTCTTTCCCTGCCTGAAGGCAAACAAAAAGGCTAGAGATAACCAATCAGCTGCATTTGGAAACACACTTTAATAAAAAGACTTGGAGGACAGGTTCAATTAGGAAGTGGATCCGAGGTTTTAGTGAAGCCAGATGATGAGAAATATTAAGCCCCTTACCATTTATCTGGGGGCCACGAAGGTGAACTTTTTTACTTTAGTTACATTTTCTCATCTTTAGAATGGGGAAAATAACGTGAGATGACCAATTTTTCCATGAAGCTTAGATTACTAACTGCTGTATCAATTTTCCAAACTCTTATATGACCCTTGCAAAGGATAATCTGTTATAGCAAACTAATCTCAAGTATAATTTTATGCTTTTAGTTTTTCTTCAATCTGAAAATTTAGAAATGATCGTGAACCAGAGTATTTAAATTCCTCTTATTTAGTTTTGTTATCTTTTATTATAAAAATTTACTTTTTTAGAGATGGGGTCTTGTGATGTTGCCCAGGCTGGAGTGGAGTGGCATGATCATGGCTCACTGCAACCTCCGCCTCCTGGGCTCAAATGATCCTCCCACCTCAGCCTCCCGAGTAGCTGGGACTATAGTTGCACACCACCCTGCCTGGCTAATTTTGGTATTCTTCATAAAGGCAAGGTTTCACTATGTTGTTCAGGCTGGTCTCCAACTCTTGGGCTCAAGTGATCTGCCTGCCTCAGCATCCTAAAGTGCTGGGATTAGAGGCGTAAGCTACTGCACCTGGCCTAGATCAGTGTTTTAATAACCTGCACTTAATAGCTTAAAGTTTTTCCCTGAACTTTATTAAGTTTCATTTGTCTGAACCGCTAGAGCAACACTGCAATATCAACTATCATTGGAACTAAATACACGTGTATATATGTATGTATGTAACGAAAGGCAAAATTTGTACTTGGTTTTGGAGCTCCGAAAACTTCTCAGGGCAAAGGCCATGAAAATACAAATACATGCTAATTAATTTTTTTAAAAGGGGTGTTGAAAAAAGTCTAATTCTGAAATTTAAATTAATCCCCCAAATTTGAGAACCTAGAACAAAGTTCATTCCAAGAGGTACCCTCTTAACCACATGTTAATAATGAAACTAGTCCTGCAATAAAAGAGAAAAATTAAAGTGATGAGAAAAATATGGCATTCTTTGATGTTGAGTCTAGGGCACATGGGTTCTAAAACTGCTGAATTGGAAAGGCATCTGCTCTCAAGACATTGTAAAACAATGCCAAGTGCTAAATATTTAAAAGGTAATTAGGATACCTAAACCTAGGCTTGGAAACATTTTTAAAGCTTAAACACCTAAGTAAAGAATAATAACTGTTTTAAAATAACCATTTAGATAGAAAGTATGAGTGAAAAAAATATCCCACGAGATTTAGGCCAGAAACTAGTCACCCCACAATAAGATTTTAGTTAGCTTTGGAAGGAAGCTTTCCTGATATATTCATGAACTTTGCACGAACAATTTTTTTGTCTCTTAACACACAATTCACAACAGTTTAGGGTCTCCTATAGGAAACACACAATTTTTTTCTTTTTTTTTACACACAGACTTGCTCTGTCACAAGGCTGCAGTGCAGTGGTGCGATCTTGGATCACTGAAACCTTCGCCTCACTGGTTCAAATGATTCCCCTGCCTCAGCCTCCTAAGTAGCTGGGATTACAGGCATGGGTCACCACATCCAGCTATTTTTTATTCTTTTTATTTTTTTAGTAGAGATAGGGTTTCACCATGTTGGCCAGGATGGTCTAGATCTCCTGACTTCATGATCCACCTGCCTTGGCCTCCCAAAGTGCTGGGTTTACAGGCATAAGCCACCACACCTGGCCTTTTCTTTTCTTTAGACTAAGTTTCATGCTGTCACCCAGTCTGTTGCCCAGGCTGGAGTGCAGTGCTGTGATCTGCTCACTGCAACCTCCGCTTCCCGGGTTCAAGTGATTCTTCTTCTTCAGCCTCCTGAATAGCTGGGACTATAGGCACAAGCTACCATGCCCAACTAAGTTTTGTATTTTTAGTAGAGATGAGGTTTCACCATATTGGCCAAGCTGCTCGAATTCTTGACCTCGTGATACACCCACTTTGACCTCCCAAAGTGCTGGGGTTATAGGCGTGAGCCACCATGCCTGGCCTTTTCTTTCTTTCTTTCTTTCTTTTCCTTCTTTATTTCTTTCTTTCTTCCTCCTTTCCTTTCCTTTCCTTTCCTTCCTTCTTTCTTTCTTTCTTGAGCCAGGGTCTCACTCTGTCAACCAGGCTGGAGTGGCAATGGCATGGTCTCAGCTCACTGAAACTTCCACTTCCCAGGTTCAAGTGATTCTCCTGCCTCAGCCTCCCGAATAACTGGGACTACAGGTGTAAACCAGCATGCCTGGCTTATTTTTGTATTTTTCGTTGAAACAGGGTTTCACCATGTTCACCAGACTGGTCTCAAACACCTAACCACAAGTGATCCTTCCACTTCGGACTCCCAAATTGCTGGGATTACAGGTGTGAGCCACTGTGCCTGGCCACTAACTCTTTAAAAGTATTAATTTTGCTGACTGGTCTTGAATTCACTTATAAGCAACAGTACTGCTGGATCAATGTCGAATGCCCAGGAAAGCAAGAAGCCCATGGATTGTAAATTTTACCTCTGGGCCTCAGTTTCCTGAGTTGATCTTTATCTGCAGAATAGTGGAGGCCCTAGGCAACCAAGAGCTAAATGTGGCCAAGTCTGAAAACAATCAATTAACTGTGGAGCTGAAGGTTTGGCTCTAGAATAGTAAG
>NW_012117021.1:1141139-1143738 GCF_000951035.1 Colobus angolensis palliatus | reverse complement strand
CCTCGGCCTCCCAAAATGCTGGGATTATAGGCATGAGACACCGTGCCCAGCCTAAACTGAATTTTTAATGAATGCTTTTAGAGACTGATCAAATGGAATTTTTTGGTGATGAGTAAAAAAAAAAAAAATTGTTTCGAAAAACTTGCAAAAATCATGCTATTTTATGATTTTGACTGAAATTTTGAGAGATGAACTAAAAATTTTAAAACCTAATAATTCTATATATAAAATTAAAAATGTCTATGCATTTCAATAAAAGAAATTTGGTAATTAAATATTACAGTCAATTAAACTTATGAACTTGATTGGAGTTAAAAGTATAACAAAGTTCTTCCTAAAACACTTTGCAATGCAAAATTATTTCACTCAAGGAGTGTTTAATAATTTGAAGGCTAGGAATTACAAGCAATTTTCAAAAGCAGATACTCATAAAACTTTACACATCATTTGAACTGAAAGACATTTATACTACTAAAATCAAACATTCATCACCTTCAAACATTCTTATATCATGATTTTGATATATTATTTAACACCATTCCTCATCACTACATGAATTTTATCATACATTTGTACCATTCTCCTTGGATTTCTGATATTTGTCTTCACTCTTTACATTATCCTATAAGACAATAGAGAAGGAAAAAATACATTTTATTAGATTCTCTTAAATGTCACTTGGATATTAGAGTACAATGGTACTCAATTTGGCATTTATATATTTATATATTGTGTATTTATATATTTATGTTAATCTTAATATCTTAAAATTAATGATAACGAAGCATTTACCTCAATTCTGCCCGAGAATAAATGGGGTCTAAAAATGCAGTGAATGGGGCAGGTGTGGTGGCTCATGCCTGTAATCTCAACACTCTGAGAGACCAACATAGTCAGGCTGCTTAGCCCAGCAGTTGGAGACCAACCTGGGCAAGATGGTGAAACCCCATCTATATAGAAAATTAAAAAAATTAGCTGAGTGTGTTGGAGCACACCTGTAGTCCCAGCTACTGAAGAGGCTGAGATGGTAGGATCACGTGAACCTGGGAGGCAGAGGCTGTAGTGAGCCAAGATAGCGCCACTAACAATCCAGCCTGGGCAAAACAGCAAGACCCTGTCTCAAAAAAACAAAAGAAAACAACAATAACAACAACAACAACATAAACACAGAGAAGTGAACAACATAAACACAGAGAAGTGAAGTGTATGGTTTAGTTCAAACTTACACTCTGGATTAAAAAGAAATATAAATGAAATTTGCTTCAAGAAGTCTGTACACTTAAATCATGTTGACATTCTGACTAAGTTTGAGAAAAACAACACCCTTTGGGAATCGCTTTATTTCTTTTTAAGATGGGGTCTCACTCTGTTGCCCAGACTAGAGCGCAATGGTACAACAATCTAGACTCACTGCAATCTCTGCTTCCCAGATTCAAGTGATTCCCCTGCTTCAGCTTTCCGGGTAGCTAGGATTACAAGGGCCCACCACCATGTCCAGCTAATTTTTTTTGTATTTTTGGTAGACATGGGGTTTCACCATGTTGGTGAGGCTAGACTTGAACTCCTGACCTCAGGTGATCCACCTGCCTTGGCCTCCCAAAGTGTTGGGATTACAGGCATGAGCCACCGTGTCTGGCCTGGAAATCACTTTTGACTAATCTCAGTAAGGACAGAATGCTATCATTATTTGCTTTTAGAATAATTGCTAAGAGCTTAATAACATTAAAATACATTGAAAACACCAGAGTTAGATTTTAAAAACTATTAAAATGTTAAAAGTACAAAATTTCTCACCTTCTTGAGAACAGTGTGGATTTCATCCATTACTGTAGATAAGTTTCTGATTTTCTTACTCAGTTAGTTTTCAAATTGTAAATTCATGTCTTCCGAAATCTTTAAGTTTTCTTGTAACTGGCGAAGGTCCTTTTTAACTTCTCTGAGTTCAGCAGAGAGGCTTTTGTTGGAATTCTCCAAATTTAATGTGGTTTTTTCATCTTCATCTGTTTAAAAAAATCCAAAAATTAACATTTTACTCTCTAAAATTTCCAATTTAATTTTGGTGTTAAAATATTTAAGCTGTGAAAATAAAAGGCTGATAGAATTCCATAAAATGGCAATATCTATCAATTTCATTAGTCATAAAGCACACTGCAATATTAATTTCATTTATTTATTTATTTACTTTTGAGACTGAGTCTCACTCTGTTGCGCAGGCTTGAGCAAAGTGTCACAATCTTGGCTCACTGTGACCTCCTGTGTTCAAATGATTCTTCTGACTCAGCCTCCTGAGTAGCTGGAACAAAGGGGCATGCCACCACACCCAGCTAATTTTTGTATTTTTAGAGATGGGGTTTCACCATGTTGATCAGGCTGGTCTCAAACTCCTGACTTCGGCCAATCCGCCCACCTCGGCCTCCCAAAGTGCTGGGATTACAGACAGGAGCCACCATGCCTGGCCTGTTTCATTTAAATTTTTAACTTGTATTATTTCAAAATCTATGTTCTATTTTTAGATTATTGTATAGATTAGAGAACACAGACTGGTAAAAACTAAGTGGAGGCCATGCACAGTGGCTCATGCCTGTAATCCCAGCACTTC
>NW_012117021.1:1138939-1140817 GCF_000951035.1 Colobus angolensis palliatus | reverse complement strand
ATGATTAAAAGGATGCAACAGATAACAATGAACCTGGGAATGCACACGAAGACCTAAGATTCAGATAAAACTAAGCAATTTTATAACCTGAACCAGAAATAATGAAAAGTAAAGTTCCTTGCAGAGTGCAGTGACTCATGCCTGTAATCCCAACACTATGGGAGGCCGAGGTGGGCGATCCCTTGAGGTCAGGAGTTTGAGACCATCCTGGCCCACATGGTGAAACCCCATTTCTACTAAAAATACAGAAAAATAGCTGGGCATGGTGGCGCACACCTGTAATCCCAGCTACTTGGGAGGCTGAGGTGGGAGAATCACTTGGACCCAGGAGGCAGTGATTGCAGTAAGCTGAGGTTGCACCACTGCACTCCAGCCTGTGTGATAGAGTGAGACCCTCTCTTAAAAACAAATAAAAAATAAAAACGTTTGTAAAAGTTCCTTATGTACTTTGATGAAAATATGTGGTATGCATATGCAAATGCGTACATAGGTACATACATGTGTATGTACATACATAAACATATGCATGTCCCAGCAGGGTGCTAAAAAAACATATCCAATGCTGACCCTTATCTGTTTTTTCTTCTAGTAACTGCAGCTTCTATTCTACCTCAGCTCTTAGTTTTTCGCTCTTTTCCAGTTTTTGCAAGAGGCTTCCTACATCTACCATTGCACCATTGTACACAATAAGGCCAACATTTTCTTCCACATCCTTTGCTTTACTGTTGGTGTTGGAAGTAATAATCTGTTTCCTATAATATAAAATATATCGTATTTTAGTGAGCTATTTTTCTTCTTAGTTACTAGTACATTTATTAAAAAGCAAAATCTTAATATGCTCAGACCTAGCATATCTTCATGCAATGACTCAGACTCTTCATGGTTCTCTTCATCTTTTAAAGTGTCTGCTAATTTCTGGTAAAAGCAAGATTCATGGAACACTGCTTTATTAAGAAGCTTCTTTACCTGCTATGCATGCAAGTAAACAAAATAAAGAGATGAAAATACATGTTTTGATTCTCTTAGAAAAACTATAATTTTCACTTCATTTTGAGAAGTAGTCTTGCTCTGTAACCCAAACTGGAGTGCAGTGATGTGATCTCAGCTCACTACAACCTCTGCCTTCTGGGTTCAAGTGATTCTCCTACCTCAGCCTCCAGAGTAGCATTACAGGCACCTGCCATCATGCCCGGCTAATTTTCGTATTTTTGGAGACATGGGGTTTCACCATGTTAGCCACCTGACCTCAGGTGATCCACCTGCCTCAACCGCCCAAAGTGTGAGCCACCACACCCAGCTGTAATTTTCACTTATGATGGATATCCATGGAACTGAGTAAGATCTAAGTTACTTTAAAAAAAAAAGCCTTCATTGTTAAAAAGTATAACATTGATAAAATTTATGCACAGGTATGATTTATTACAGCATAATTGGTAAATCCAAGAAATCAAAACCACCAGCAACAGAGAATAGGTAGGTGAATTATGGTACATCTATATAATGGGTACTGTGCAGCTATAAAATGAATGAGGCCGGTCTCTATTTTCATGTCAGAATATATCTATAGAATACTGTGGGATGAAAAAAAAAAGACAGTCAAAACGTACCGAATAATTCCATGTTTTGCTTATAAAAATGGAACTGAACTGTTTACAAAAAGATCTAGAATTTTATATATTTTAGTCCTGAGGAGTACAAACAGAGGAGAGGGAGATGGGAAGTGTTTTACAACTGGCTTGTGTTATATTGCTTTATTTTTATTTTTATTTTTTGAGATGGAGTCTCACTGTGTCATCCAGGCTGGAGGGCAGTGGTGTGATTTTGGCTCATTGCAACCTCTGCCTCCTGGGTTCAAGGGATTCTCCTGTCTCAGCTTCC
>NW_012117021.1:1133017-1138452 GCF_000951035.1 Colobus angolensis palliatus | reverse complement strand
CCAGGAGGGTCTCGATCTCCTGACCTCGTGATCCACCTGCCTCGGCCTCCCAAAGTGCTGGGATTACAGGTGTGAGCCACCGCACCTGACCCTATTAACTTTTCATTGGAAAAGGTAACTTTTTGAAAAGTTACTGAAAAATGTTTTCCTTTTAAATATTCACATATTAGATTACCTGAGCCCAAGAAAGTTGTAGTCCAGGAGTATAAAATATTTCTTCCAAATCCTTTTCAAAAGGTAACTACAATGACTTTGATCAAAATAAACAAAAGCCATTAACAGATCTCTGTTAATTGTGATTATTTGAGTCTTTTCTTTTTCCTAAGAAAATGGAGAAGTAGAAGACATAGTATTCAAATTTTTTACGCCTGAAAAGTGAGAAACGGGGACTGTGCATAAAATAGCAATAATCTAATAAGATATTTGCCTCATCCTAGCTAAAATGAGTTAATTTGGTGTATGAATATGAGAGAAAGGAATCAGACACACTAGTTATCTGACATAGCCACAAAAAAACAACTGACGGAATTTTACTTAGTGGTAATTTAGATGTATAAGGACAAATAATCTTCACAACTGTGTTATGTTGAGATGATGTAAGATATCACCATATTATAAAGAACACAGTATTCAATAAACACCTTATCTTTAGAGGGCCTCTCCTTGCAGTGTCTGTTGATATCTCTTCTGTCATCTCGTTTGGTCATTTCTTCCTCATCCCTATCTGTAAAATAAATACAACAGTGGCAAAAAAAAGTCATTAACACAGATACTTTCAAGTTGGGCACAGTGGCACATGACTGTTATCCCAGCTGCTCAGGAGGCCAAAGCAGGATAACAGCTGAGTAGGTGTTATCACAGCTACTCAGGAGGGCCAGGCGTTCGAGGGTGTAGTGAGCTATGACTATACTACTGCACTCCAGCCTGGGTGACAGATCAAGACCCTGTCTTTTAAACAACAACAACAAAAATATCAAGAGAAAACTTTATATGAACCTTGATAACAGGCTAAAAGAAGTCAGTCACAAGAAAATCACTTATTGTGTGATTCCATTCATATGAAATGTGCAGAATATTTACAGAAACAAACAGCAGAATAATGGTTGCCTAGGAATGAAGAGGTTCAGGGAAGATGGGGAGTGACTGCTAATGAATCTCTTTTGGGTTCTTGGTTTGAGGGTGATAAAAATGTTCTAAAGTTTATTGTGGTGATGGTTGTACAACTCTGAATATATTAAAAACCACTGACTTGTATACAGGCACAACTTGGGAGTTACTGAAGGCTCTCATTCCAGACCACCCCAATAAAGCAAGCATTACAATAAAGCTAGTGAAATGAATTTTTTGGTTTTCCAGTAGGTAAGTTATATTTACAGTCAGACACAGAGGCTCATGCCTGTAATCCCAGCACTTTGGGAGACTGAGGCAAGTGGATTGCTCGAGCTCAGGAGTTTGAAACCAGCCAGGGCAACATAGCAAAACTCCATATCTACAAAAAAAATACAAAGTTAGCCAGATGTGGTAGCACATGCCTGCAGTCCCAGTTGCTCAGAGGGCTGAGATGGGAGAATCACTTGAGCCTGGGACAGTGAAGCTTCAGTGCTCCATGTTCATGCTACTGCACTCCGGCCTGGGTGCCAAAGCGAGACCCTGTCTCAAAAAAAATTTATGTTCATACTATACTGTAGTCTATTAAGTGTGCAATAGCATTGTGCCTTTAAAAAGTACATATATTAAAAGATACTTTATTGCTAAACACACTAACAATCACCTGAGCCTTCGGCAAGCAGCAATCTTTTTGCTAGTAAAAGGTCTTGCCTCAGCTGGGCAACATAATGAGACCCGGTCTCTACAAAAATAATTTTAAAAATGAGCCAGACTAAGTAGCACATGCCTGTGGTCCCAGTTGCTTGGGAGGGAGACATGGGAGGATCACTTCGGTCCCAGAGGTTGAGGCTGCACTGAGACGTGATTGCACCTCTGCATCAGCCTGGGTGAAAAGTGAGACCCTCTGTGACGCTGTTTGATAGCATTTGACCCATAGAATAACCTCTTTTAAAATTAGAGTCAATTGCCAGGCACGGTGGGTCATGCCTGTAATCCCAGCACTTTGGGAGCCCGAGGCAGGTGGATCACTTAAGCTCAGGAGTTTCAGACCAGCCCGGCCAACATGTTGAAACTCCATCTCTAAAAATACAAAAGTTAGTGGGGTGTGGTGGAGCGTGCCTGTAGTCCCAGCTACTCAGGAGGCTGAAGCTGGAGAATTGCATGAACCTGGGAGGCAGAGGTTGCAGTGGGCCGAGATCGCCCACTGTACTACAACCTGGCTAACAGAACGAGACTCCATCTCATAAATAAATAAATATATAGAGTCAATCCCCTCCAATCTTGCCACTGCTTAATTAAGTTTACATAATAGTCTAAATCCTTTGTTATTTCAACAATGTTAACAGCATCTTCACAGAATTAGATTGCATCTCAAAAAAAGAAAAGAAAAGAAAAGGAAAACACTTTCTTTGTTCATCCATAAGAAGAAAGCAATTATCTATTTAGTTTATCCTGATATTGCAGCAGTTCCATCCTATCTTCAGGCTGCATTTCTAATTTTAGTTTTCTTGCTCTTTCTATCACACCTGCAGTTATTCCCTCTACTGAATTACTGAACCTTCCAAAGTCATCCATGAACATTTTTAGTAGAGTTAGGGTTTCACCATGTTGGCCAGGCTAGTCTCGAACTCCTGCCCTCAAGTGATCCACTGGCCTCAGCCTCCTAAAGTGCTGAGATTACAGGTGTGAGCCACTGCATCTGGCCAATACTTGAAATCAATTTCATCCAAACTACTGTTTTGGTTTTTTTTTGAGACAGAGTTTCACTCTTGTCACCCAGGCTGGAGTACAATGGCACGATCTCAACTTACTGCAACCTCTGCCTCCAAGGTTCAAGTAATTCTCCTGCCTCAGTCTCCTGAGTAGCTAAGATTACAGGTGTCTGCCAGCACGCCCAGCTAATTTTTGTATTTTTCAGTAGAGACAGGGTTTCACTGTGTTTGTCAGGCTAGTCTCAAATTCCTGACCTCAGGTGATCCACCCACCTTGGCCTCCCAAAGTGCTGGGATTATAGGTGTGATCCCCTGCACCCAGCACAAACTACTGTTAATGTTGATGTTTTTACCTTCTGTCATGAACCATGAATGTTTCTAATGGCATCTAGAGTGGTCAATCCTTTCCAAACGGTTTTCAACTTCCTTTCCCCAAACCCATCAGAGGAAATAATATATACTATGGCCGCAAGAGCCTCAGGATATGCATTTCTCGGCTGGGTGTGGTGGCTCACACATGTACTCCTAACACTTTGTGGGGCTTAGGCAGGAGGATCACTTGATCCCAGGAGTTTAACACCAGTCTGGGCAACAAAGTAAGACCCTGTCTCTAAAAAGCAAAAAAAAAAAAGGAAATTTAAAAAGGAAATGTATTTCATAAAAAGTAAGGCTTGAAAGTTGAGGCTGGGCACAGTGGCTCACACCTGTAACCCCAGCACTTTGGGAGGCTAAAGTGGGTCGATCACTTGAGGTCAGGAGTTTGAGACCAGCCTGGCCAACATGGTGAAACTCTGCCTCTATTAAAAATACAGAAATCAACTGGGCATGGTGGCTCATGCCTTTAATTCCAGCTACTTGGGAGGATGGGTGGGAGATAACATGAGGCCAGGAGGTCCAAGGCTGGATTGAGCCATGATCATGCCACTGCATTCCAGCCTGCATGACAGAGTGAGACCCTGCCGGGGGAAAAAAAAAAATAAATAAAGAGTAAAGTGAAATTATTCTTTGATCCAATGGCTGCAGAATAGATGTTGCAGCCATGAAACATTAATTCCTTATACATCTCCATCAGAGCTCTGGGTGACTAGGTGTGGTGTCAGTGAGAAGTAATATTTTGAAAAGAATCTTTTTTTTTTGAGCAGTAGATCTCAACAGTGGGCTTAAAATATTTAGTAAAAATGTCAGTTACATGATAAAGGAGTAAAAAAATTCAGTAAAGCATTGCTGTAAACAGTTGTGTTGTCATTCTGACTTTGTTGTTCAATTTCTAGGACACACACATGGCTGGGTTAGCATAATTTTTAGGGGGCTTAAGATTTTTGGAATCGTAAATGAGTACCGGCTTCAGCTTAAAGTCACAAGCTGCATTAGCACTAAGAAGAGAGTCAACTTGTCCTTTGAAGCCAGGCACTGACTGCTCTTCTCTAGCTGTGAAAGTCTTAAGATGGCATCTTCAGCCAATGGAAGAAGGCTGTTTTGTCTCCATTGAAAATTTATTTAGCATAGCCATTTTCATCAATTATCTTAGCTTCTACATAAGCACTTGCTGTTTCAATGTGCCTGTTTTTACTCCCCACAAGAGGCAGGGTCTTGCCCTGTTAACCAGGCTTGAGTGCAGTGGCATAATTACAGCTCACAGCAGCCTTAAATGCCTGGGCTCAAGCAATCCGCCCACCTCAGCCTCTACCTTGTACTTTTACCTTATGGAGACGGTTGCTTTCCTTAAACCTCAGGAATCCACCACTGGTAGACTCAAACTTTTTCTACACCTTCTTCATCTTTCTTAGCGTTTATAGAATTGAAGAGAGTTAGGGCCTTGTTCAGAATTAGGCTTTGCCTTCAGGGAATGTTGTGGCTGGTGTGACCTTCTATTCTGACCCCTAAAACTCTCTACTTATAGCAATAAAGCTGTTTCATTTTCTTGCCATTTGTGTGTTCACTGGAGTAGCACTTTTAATTTCCTCCAATAACTTTTCCTTTGCATTCACAACATGGCTAACATGCAAAAAACCTAGCTTTTGGCCTATCTCAACTTTCAACATGCCTTTTTCACTCACCTTAACGATTTTGAAGTTCCACTTGCACACTCGAAGACGATTTTGGTTTTTTTCTTTGTTATTATGATTATTATTTTTGAGACAGAGTCTTGCCCTGTTGCCTAGGCTGGAATACAGTGGCACAATCATGACTCACTGCAACCTCGACCTCCTGAGCTCAACAGATCCTCCTACCTCAGCCTCTGAAAGTATCTGGGACCACAGGTGCATGCTACCACACCCAGCTAATTTTGTTTATTTTTATAGAGATGGGGTATCACTATGTTGCAGATGCTGGTCTTTAACTCCTAGCCTCAAGTGATCCTACCTCTTTATCTTCCCAAAGTCCTGGTATTACAGGCATGAGCCACTGAGCCCAGCTCAATTATTAATTGGCCTAATTTCATTATTCTTTTTTATTTTTTGGAGATGGAGTCTCACTCTGTTACCCAGGCTAGAGTGCAGTGGCATAATCTCAGCTCACTGTAACCTGCCTCCTGGGTACGAGATATTCTCCTGCCTCAGCCTTCTGAGTAGCTGGGATCACAGGTGCCTGCCACCACACCCAGTTAATTTTTGT
>NW_012117021.1:1128703-1131383 GCF_000951035.1 Colobus angolensis palliatus | reverse complement strand
GATCATGCTACTGCCCATCCTGGGCAACAGAGTAAGACTGTCTCAAAAAAGAAAGAATGAGAGGGAATTTCTCCTTCGAACCTAGTCATTTACTTATTTTTGATGATTGAAAAATCTGCTCACAATATAACCCACATTATTTATTTATCTTGAGAGCTATCACTTTCAAAACTGTCTCATCCAAAACTTATATTTTTGAAAAAACTTTTGAAATATTCAAGTAGTATTTGTTCATCACAGAAAGTATGTCAATTCCACCACACAAAATGAGAATAGTGATCACGTCCTATTTTTTCCCCATATATACACACTTATCAACATTAAATTTATTTATAGGAACTTGCTATCTACAAAATCCCTTTAAAAATCTTTTTCCATGGCACTACACTTCTCCAAGTTTTCTTCAATGGGTGCACAGAATTTTAACTGCATGACTATATCACCAAAGTGCAGTTTAATAATTCTCCATTCCTATTCAGATTCAGTCCATATTTTTGTTTTATAATAAAATATGGAATGATCACTTATGTTGAGTTTTAAAGCATATGGCTAATTCACATTTCCAAATTTCTGTTCAGAAAAGGTATAACAATGTATAGTCCCAAAGAGTGATGAAAGTGTAACTCCTTTACCCTTGTTAAACTGTGCTACCTTTCATTTAAAAATTTAATTTTCATTAATTTGATAAGAAAAAGATAGGCCGGATGCGTTGGCTCATGCCTGTAATCCCAGCACTTTGGGAGGCGGAGGTGGGTGGATCACCTGAGGTCGGGAGTTTGAGACCAGCCTGGCCAACATGGTGAAATCCCGTCTCTGCTAAAAGTACACAAATTAACCGGGCATGGTAGTGCACATCTGTAATCTAAACTACTCACCAAGCTGAGGGGATGAGAATCACTTGAACCTGGGAGACGGAGGTTGTAGTGAACCGAGGTCATGCAACGACACTCCAGGCTGGGCGACGGAGCAAAACTCTGTCTCAAAAAAAAAAAGTATCTTACTGTTATCTGCTCTCCTAATTACTAACAAAATTCAACACCATTTAATACATTTACTGGTACTGTATTTTCATTTTTTAATTCCACCTTTGTATTGTAAAAAGTGTAGTCTCAGCCGGGCACGGTGGCTCACACCTGTAATCCCAGCACTCTGAGAGGCCAAGGTAGGTGGATCACAAGGTCTGAAGTTCAAGACCAGCCTGGCCAATATGGTGAAACCCCGCTTCTACTAAAAATACAAACAAATTAGCCAGGCATGGGCCTGTAATCCCAGTTACTCGGGAGGCCGAGGTGGGAGAACTGCTTGAACCCAGGAGGCAGAGGTTGGAGTGAGCTGAGATAGCACCAGCACATTCCAGCCTGGTGACAGAGCGAGACTCCATCTCCAAAAAAAAAAAAAAAGAGAGTAGTCTCCAGGAAACTTAAGAGGATAATGAGATATAAAATATGAAAAAAGTGGTAAAAGAGAAGCAAGTAGCAATTGGAAATTCCAGGGAAACAAACAAAAAAGAACTATAATCCTATCAACATATATTTAGAGCCTATTTAATTATTTAGACTCTTCCAGGAAGTTGGAATATATATTAACAAAGAACACAGAGAAAAATCTCTTTTACTTACATAAGAGCTTTTATTCAAGGGTAGGGGTAGGGGGAGTCAGGCAACAAGCAAAATAAAGAGTATGTAATAAAATAAGTCATAAATTCTGTGGGAAAAACAATAGGGAAGGATAAGAAGAGACCAGAAATGCGCAGTAAGGGAGGGCAGACGAGTGCAATTTTGCATAAAGTAGGGTGCAGAACAGGCTTCACTGACAAAGTGATACTTGAGCAGTCTTCATATATGAGAAATTAAGGAAGGTGGATCTCCAGGAAAGACCCTGCTAGCAGAAAGAACTGCCCATGTAAACCTCCTAACACAGGAGCATATGTGATGGGTCCACTTCTTCTCAAGAAGAGTGGATAAGAGATGTAATAGGAGACATGATGTGGTAGAGTCCTGTAAGTCATTATGATCACTGGCTTTTTCTTTTCTTTTCTTTTCTTTTTTTGAGATGAAGTCTCGCTCTGTCATCCAGGCTGGAATGTAGTGGCACAATCTCAGCTCACTGCAACCTGCACCTCCTGGGTTCAAGCGATTCTCCTGCCTCAGCCTCCTGAGTAGCTGGGATTACAGGCATGTGCCACCACACCCAGCTAATTTTGTATTTTTAGTAGAGACGGGGGTTTCACCATGTTGGTCAGGCTGGTCCCGAGCTCCTGACATCGTGATCCACCCGCCTTGGCCTCCCAAAGTACTGGGATTACAGGCATGAGCCACCATGCCCGGCCTTCTTTTCTTTTTCAGACAGGGTCTCACTTTATCATCCAGGCTGGAGTGCAGTGGTGCGATCATCGCTCACTGAAACCTCCACCTCCGGGACTCAAGTGATCCTACCAGCTCAGACTCCTGAGTAGCTGGGATTACAGGCATGTGCCACCAAGCCTGGATAAACTTTTTATTTTCTGTAGAGACAGGGTGTCATTATGTTGCTCAGGCTGGTTTTGAACTCCTGAGCTCAAGTGATCTGAACAGTGGCTTTTTTTTATTTTTTATTTTTGATCTGAACAGTGGCTTTTTTTTATTTTTTATTTTTGAGACAGAGTCTTGCTCTGTCACCCAGGCTGGAGTGCAGTGGCGCA
>NW_012117021.1:1126615-1127327 GCF_000951035.1 Colobus angolensis palliatus | reverse complement strand
CAGGCTGGTCTCGAACTCCTGACCTCAGGTGATCCACTCACCTTGGCCTCCCAAAGTGCTGGGATTACAGGTGTGAGCCATTGTGTCCATCCCAAACCTATCTCTTAAAAAAAAATAAGGAAAGAAAACCAGAAGTCTGAGAATGAACAGTATATAGACAGTATGTAAAGCTAGAAGAATGGATGAAACCAACATTAAGGGAGTGAAAATAAACTAAGGCTGGCCCAGGTTCAGTGGTTCACATCTATAAACCCAGCACTTTAGGAGGCTGGGGTGGGTCAATCATGAGGTCAGGAGATCGAGACTATCCTGGCCAACATGGTGAAACCCAGTCTCCACTAAAAATACAAAAATTAGGCTTGGTGTGGTGGCGCATGCCTGTAATCCTAGCACTTTGGAAGACAAAGGTGGGTGGATCACCTGGTCAGGAGTTCAAGACCAGCCTGGCCAACATGGTAAAATCCTGTCTCTACTATAAATACAAAAATTAGAAAGGTGTGGTGCCAGATGCCTGTAATCCCAGCTACTTGGGAGGCTGAGGCATGAGAATTGCTTGAACTTGGGAGACGGAGGTTGCAGTGAGCCGAGATCATGCCACTGCACTCCAGCCTGGGCAACAGAGTGAAACTCCATCTCAAAACAAACAAACAAACACAAACCAAAAACCAAAACAACAAAATAGAAAAATTAGTTGGGTGTCGTGGCACACTTC
>NW_012117021.1:1123029-1126350 GCF_000951035.1 Colobus angolensis palliatus | reverse complement strand
AAAAAGGGCTTAAGTCTTCATTAAGCAAAGCAAGTAAAGAAGATAAATACTGCTATAAGAATATTATGTCATTGCTACTGAGTTATTATATTAAAGACAAATAAGAGGAAAAATTAGATAGTATTAATAGATGCTGTTATGACCTTATTTTCTTAGATGTGATTATGGAATTGTGGTTATTTCAGAGCAGTTTTTCTTAGGCAAATTGAAGAATTCATATGTTAAATTGGGTTACAAAAACAAAACAACACAAATATTAACAATTATTGAATCAAAGTTGATAAATACATAGGTGTTCACTGCACCATTCTTTCAACTTTTTGATGTTTTCAACTTTTCCATCAAACAATATTAAAAAATGATATGGTAGAGAGAAGAAAATGTAGAGGCAAACAAAAAATACTGTAGGTAAAAATAATTGCCAGAAACGCCAACTTAAAAAAAAAATAAAAACTAAAAGACCTCTTATAATTTTCTATATCAGAAAAATATGATTTTTTTAAAAAGCCACAAATCTACCTGGAAAAGAACAGGTAAGGTATTCAGAGTCCCTTTATAGGTATTTAATCGCTGATGTCTATGGTCAGAGCATCTACTGTATAGTATTTTAAATGTCACCACATGGTACCAAAGTCTGTCTTATAAAACTTAGACAAAAGGTATATGGGTGCTTATTACCATTAGTCTTTAAACTCTGTATGTACTCCTTTGCATTATGATAATCTTTGTTAAACAAAATGCCCAAATTAGCTTCTCTTTTCTTTTTTTTTTTGAGATGGAGTCTCCCTCAGTCGCCCTGGCTGGAGTGCAATGGCACGATCTCAGCTAGCTGCAACCTCTGTCTCCCGAGTTCAAGCCATTCTCCTGCCTCAGCCTCCCCAGTAGCTGGGATTACAGGCGCGTGCCTGGCTAACTTTTTGTATTTTTAGTAGAGATGGGGTTTCGCCACGTTGGCCAGGCTGGTCTCGAACCCCTGATCTCAGGTGATCCGCCTGCCTTGACCTCCCAAAGTGCTGAGATTAAAGGCATGAGCCAGCATGCCCGGCCCCAAATTAGTTTTCTAAAGAATATATTCAGGACAGGCATGTAGCTCATGCCTATAATCCCTACATTTTGGGAAGCTGATGTGGGCAGATTCCTTGAACTCAGTATTTCAAGACCAACCTGGGCAACAAAGTGAGACCCCATGCCTATAAAACATTTTAAAAGTAGGCTTGGCACAGTGGCTCATGCCTGTAACCCCAGCACTTTGGAAGTCCGAGGTGGGTGGATCACCTGAGGTGGGGAGTTCAAGACCAGCCTGAACAACGCGGAGAAACCCCATCTCTACTAAAAGTACAAAATTAGCCGGGTGTGGTGATGCATGCCTGTAATCCCAGCTACTCAGGAGGCTGAGTTAGGATAATCATTTGAACCCAGGAGACAGAGGTTATGGTGAGCCGAGATAATGCCATTGCACTCCAGCCTGGGCAACAGAGTGAGGCTCCATCTGAAAAAAAAATTAAAAATTAGCTGGGAATGGTGGCAAGCACCAGTAGTCCCAGTTCCTCCAAGGGCTGAGGTGAGAGGATCATACTGAGCCTGGTAGATCGAGGATGCAGTGAGCTGTGAGCATGCCACAGTACTCTAGCCTGGGTAATAGAGCAAGAACTCGGTCTCAACAAAAAAATAAGAAATTATTATATGAAACATCAGGGACCATCAAACATTTTTTTTCTTTGAGATAGGGTCTCACTCTGTTGCCCAGACTGGAGTACAACGGCATGATCTTGGCTCACCACAACCACATCGGCCTCCCATGCTCAAGTGATTCTCCTGCCTCAGCCTCCAGAGTACCTGGGATTATGGGCATGTGCCACTACCCCCTGGCTAGTTTTTGTATTTTTAGTAGAAATGGGGTTTCACCATGTTGGCAAGGCTGTACTTGAACTCCTGACCTCAAATTATCCACCTGCCTCATACTCCCAAAGTGCTAGGATTACAGGTGTGAGCCACCATGCCTGTCCTATTATACCTTTTATGGCACAGCTTAAGCACCATATTCAAGGAAATTTGTTCTGTCAAGTAGAGTTTTAATTATATATGAGACATAGGATAATTAGTAATAAATATGTCTTAAAACAATCTTCTCACCTAAAAATTAGGAAAATTTTCCCACTGAAGAATATATTACTTTTTCTATTCTAAAGAAAAAACAATGTTAAATGTATAGATTTCAGCGATACAATGTCACCAAACAAAAAATGTATTCTTAACTCTAAGAAATAATAAATAAATTTCAATCATACCATCTTCTTCATCTTCAGCTTCTTCTGCTTCCATAGGGTCATATTCATCTTGATTGCTGTCTTCTTCAGTTTCATCATCATCCTTAGAATCATCTTTTCTTTTATCTTCTTTCTGTAATTTAAAATGCTTTTATTTATTTACTTATTTTTAGAAGATGGGGTTTTGCCATATTGCCCAGGCTGGTCTACAGCTCCTGGGTTCAAGTGATCCACTGGCCTGTGCCTTCTGAAGGGCTAGGATTATAGGCATGAGCCACTGCAGGCAGCGGTTATAATAATATTATTATAATATTATCATAATAATTATTATATATATTATATATATATAATTATTTTGAGATAGAGTCTGGCTCTGTTGCCCAGAATGCAGTGCAGTGGTGTGATCGCCCTATACTGCAACCTCTGCCTCCCGGGTTCAAGTGATCCACTCACCTCAGCTTCCCAAAGTGCTGGGATTACAGGTGTGAGCCACTGTGCCTGGCTTAAAATCGTTGTAAATTAAGCAAGAAATCTCATCAAACATTAAATTACTAAAACTGAAAAATAGTAAATCCATTAAAGTTATTTAAAAGTTTTACAATGGAAATTACTATTTTGTTGTTTGCTTGTCTGTTTGTTTGTTTGTTTGTTTTGAGACACAGCCTCACTCTGTTGCTCAGGCTGGAGTGTAGTGGCACAATCTGGGCTTACTGCAGCCTCCATCTCCTGGTTTCAGGCAATCCTCCTGCCTCACCCTCCCAAATAGCTGAGACCTCAGGGACATGACACCATGTCCAGCTAATTTCTGCAATTTTTGTAGAGAGGGGGTTTCACCATGTTGTTCAGGATGGTCTTGAAGTACTGGAGTCAAGCAATCTGTCCTCCTTGGACTCCCAATGCGCTGGGCTTATAGGAGCCAGCCACTGTACCCACACTATGAATTTATGATAATAATCAGGCTGGGTGCAGTGGCTCATGTCTGTAATCCCAGAACTTTGTGAGGCTGAGGCAGGCAGATGGCTTGAGGTCAGGAGTTTGAGACTAGCATGGCCAA
>NW_012117021.1:1109326-1120874 GCF_000951035.1 Colobus angolensis palliatus | reverse complement strand
AAGAACTTACTAAAACTTCCAAAGTTTCTTTGAACCAGGACAAAACCCTGGCATTCTGTGGCAGCATCCATTCTAATAGCCACTGAAAAATCCTAATGTTGTACATTGCCATTAGAATTGATCATAATGCTTCATGGCCTCACCCTCTGTAACGTGCTGGCTACCTGCGTCATGACTGATGCTGTATTTAGTCATCGCTTGCATAATGCCAAACAAATATTAATCCGCCTAATCTGTGCAACATCCTTATGATGTAGTGGCTATTATTAGCACCATCTCCATTTTACATATTTGGAGTAATGGGGCGTGGAGAGGTGAAGTAACTTGCCCCAAGTCACGTTGCTAGAAAGGAATAAAACTGGATTCAAGCCAGGCAGTCTACGTATGGCCCATGCTCTTCAATACTGGGCTATTGAACTTCTGTTCAATGAAGGAAGGCTGTTCCGGGCACGGAGCCTCACAATGGGGGCTCTGTGTTATTTGGGCACTTGTCTTGGCTCCCAAAATGGGTTTCAGCTGGTAATAATCATAACCATAATAATCTATACTGTGGCCGGGGTGGTCTTTTGGAAACATAGGTCCAATTACGTTAAGCCCTTACCTCTGCTTATATCTCTTCAATGGATTCTTATTGTTCTTCAAGTAATGACCAAAATCCTTCAGAAGGCCCTCAAGGCCCTGTGAGACCTGGCCTCTGCCTACCACAGAGCTCTAACCCTCTCCGACATTTGCTCTCTGCCCTTCAATCTCCCTGTCGTCTTTTATTTCCTGTTATTCCAGGGCCTTTGCCCAAGCAATTGCCTCTCCCTGAAAGACTTACCATTCACCTCCCACCCTTCCTTTGGCATTCAGCCTAACATCACCTCCTCCAGGAAGCCTTCCCTGACTTCATCTTCTGGGTCAGTTTCTCTATTGAATATTCTTGTGGGAGGATGCTCCTCTCCTTCCTAGTGCAGACCTGACTTTGTTATTGTACTTCTGTAAATGTGAATCTTTGGTGAGTGTCTGTCTTTCTCACCTGATGGTAAAGCCCCTATATCGTGTGTGTCTTTTTTTTTTTTTTAATTGAGACAGGTCTCACTCTGCCACCCAGGCTGGAGTGCAGTGGTGCAATCTCTGCTCCCGGCAGCCTGTACCTCCTGGGCTCTAGCAATCCTTCTGCCTCAACCTCCTGAATAGCTGGGTTTACAGGTGCACATCACCATGCATGGCTAATTTTTTGTAGTTTTGGTGGAGATGGGGTTTCACCATGTTGCCCAGGCTGGTCTTGAACTCCTGACTTCAAGTGATCTTCCCACCTCGTCCTCCTGAAGTGCTGGAATTACAGGCGTGAGCCACTGTGCCTGGTCCATGCATCTGATTTCTTATCCCCAGTGTCTTGCGCAGTGCCTGACACATTCCAATGTACCAGCACACAAATCAGGGTCCCTTTTTGCTCTGAAGTTTCATGATGCAAAGTGTGAGTTGACCTCCACCACCACCAATTTGAGAGACACCAAGGTACTTCACATTTGGACTCTGGGTCAGTTAACTCATCCCAGATTATGTGTTTTGTATGCTTGACATCTGGTGTAAGAACCACATCAATTGTACAGCTTTTCCCTGCCTTATCTCTTTTTGATCCTTGCAGCAATAAGGGCTGGAACTATTCTCTTCATCTTATAGATGACAATCCCATGGCTCAGAGAGTGCAACCTGGCCAACATCACCCAGCTAACAAGTGTTGAAGATCAGAGTGGGACTGACTTCGCATCTCTTTCTAATCATTTACTAGGTATGGGCTTACCTTACACTACTGAGATCTCCTAAGTTTGCTGCTCTTTTCTCTGAGTTCTGAGAGTCAGGTGTAATCCCCCACAAAAGACACAATCATTGTTTCCTTCTTTCAACTTAGCAACGGCCTTTGCTCTTACTTCTGGTAACAGAGTAAGAAATGGGAGTGCCTGGAAACACCTGCGTGCAGGTTGGGCCCACCTGGGGAGGACGGTATGGCTGCCCAAAGAACTAGGGCTCTGACTTCAGTCCCCTGGAGAGAGCTGTCCGTGTCTAATTCAGGGTTGTAAGGACAAGACCACTCTATCCCTGGGACTCTGTCTTGATGTGAAAAATCTTACAACTATCTGCCTCTTTGGTTGCACGCAATAGACAGGTATGACGCGCAACTCAGCTGATGAAATCCATAAAGCCAAAGTCTCCTGACTTCTGGGTCTTGGAGACTGGCTGGGCACATGTATTGTCTGCGTGTGAGTGTGAGTGAGGGTGGAGTGGGAACACTGCAGAGAGAGGATTTGTGTGCACTGAGAGAGCATGGAGGCAAGTAGTCCCTACCCCGCTTCATGTATCCCATCTGGGCAGGTGGAAGAGGAAGTGAATAAGAGGGGCCACTCTGGGTGGTTCTGCTGTGTTTACTGTTATCATAGCCCAGTTCACACCCCTTCATGCATGCGAGGGCACAAGAGTCATTGGGGAACTTTCCATCCTTTCCCATGCTAAAGACTTTTTTCCCCAGCAGAGATTCTTCCCAACAGAGAAACCAGATGAGGTCTTTGTTTCCCCAAGTTCCAAGCTAAAGGGATAATTTCCCATTCTGCCTGGTAGGCAGGATCATTCATGGCATATCAGGGGTGGAAGGGGCTCTTGAGACTCTCTTCCCAGCCTCCATGAGGAAAACAGCCCAGAGGAGAAAACACCTGCCCCCCGTCCTCTTGGCTGGTCACCCCAGCAGGACCTGAGGCCGGGGTCACAGGATCCCCAGTCGGGACGCAGTGTCCGGCTACTTACCCATGCAGCCTCAGCAGGCCTGGTCTTGCCCCTGCTTGTCCAAGCCTCTCTGGCCACCCTGCCAGGTAGGTCTTATGTGCACTCACCTTGTCCCAGCGGGGCTTGCTAGGTGGAAGCGGCAATGTGTTGCTGCCCAAGAGCCCCAGGTTCACAGACATGTCTGCGTATGGCACCTGCATCTCTTCTCCTCTTCCCATGACCAAACTACAGGTCCAGTTTCTCAGGAGACACCTCGATGTTGAGGGAATACCAGATGATCCAGAGCAGTAGGCTGAAAGCCAGGATCAGGGCACCTGTATAGACGAAGAAGTCCCAGTAACTCAGGGAGGCCAAGATCCCCAGCAGCAAAAGGACCAGGCTGACCGCATCCAGCAGGAGGGCGAGGACCAGGAAGAGCACACAGCGCCCTGGATGGCATCTTCCCCACAGACTCCCCAGGAACATTGCCCAGGAGGAGCGGGAGGAGCCCAGCTGCACTCCCAGTGGTGATTTGCATGGGAGGGTGGCAGTCCTGCCTGCTGCTGCCTTCTCTGCCTGCTGGGTGTGAGCAAATGAGCCAGCCGGCACGTCTTGGAGCCACAAGGAAGTACACGTGGGTCTATCTTTATGAGCACGGCAGCCAGTGGGGCAGGATATTTCTTAACTGTTTCATGGCTCAGGAATGATCTGGACCCAAACAGCCTGACATCATTGTTAATTGAGCTGATCATTGCTGGGATCAACAATCCACATGTCAGAGGAGTCAGGGTGCCCTTGAAATACATCTGCCAAGTCGGTGGTCCCGTGATTCTGGGGGAGAGGCCGTTCTGTGCTTTGTTTTCTAACCTGGGAGCCAGAGAGCCTGAGTGCCCTGTTTCTGAGGCACAGCTGCTTTTTCTAGTATAGTGGGGTGGTGTGGTGGAGTTTCCATTCCTCTTCACCTCTCTGCCCTACTCTCTTCCTTGGGGGGAAAGCTTTTATGTAAAGGACACAGACAAGAGTTTGTAACATCGATTGATTTTGAAGTGTTGCTTTAAGAATTGGTCCATATTAGCAAGAAAAGGTTTGCCTTCTTGTAGAGTCCTCACCCTGCAGACAGAAGGATCTGAGCTCCCTGGGATAATAGACAGTAAGGATAAGGGCGGGAAAGGGTCAGAGATGGAAAAGACAGAGTGGACAGAGAGTGGGCAGACAGAGGACAACAGGGTTAGAAGAAACTTTGGGCCTCTTCCTGCAGTGGATTCTGTGTGGACCAAAGGGCAACTCCCAGGCAAAAGCCAAGGGATGTTTCCGGGGTCTGTTGCCTCTGTGTTTTCTACATGAACTCACTTTATGTTTGCTTTCTCTCTAATAATAGATGACCCTGTAAGCCCTTCCAGACACTGCTTGCGTCCCTTCTGCATGGAATGGAGCGATCTTATCCCTATGGCCACTCACAAGGGGTGTGGGGGTGAATATCAAATGAGGAAAATGCAGTGGCAGTTCTTGGCAGGGCTACAGACAGCCACCCCTCTGTCCTTGATTCACAGCGATCCTCGAAAAAGGCACCAAACCTCTCTGGGCCTCAGTTTCCCCATAAAAACAAAGAAAATAGTGTACACTGTCACTTTTGCCTTCCCCAGAGGGTGAGAATAAGTAGGTGGATCCAATTTCATTTTTTTTTTTTGGAGACAGAGTTTCATTCTTGTCACCCAGGCTATAGTGCAATGGTGCGATCTTGGCTCACTGCAGTCTTTGCCTCCCAAGTTCAAGCAATTCTCCCATCTCAGCCTCTGGATTAGCTGGGATTACAGGCACCCACCACCATGCCTGGCTAATTTTTGTATTTGTTGTAGAGACGGGGTTTCAAACTCTACTTGACCAGGCTGATCTCGAACTCCTGACCTCAGGTGATCCACTCACCTCCGCCTCCCAAAGTGCTGGGATTACAGGCATGAGCCACCATGCCCAGCTTTCATTTTCTCTGTGTAAAATAAGCCAGGATGAGAGAGAAACTTTCAGAAAATCTTTTGGGAAAAGTGGCAGGGGATGACCATAGCTCTTAGGATCTGAAACGCCACGAGACTTGAGCCAAGCCAGGTGAACACCCTGGAGCATCTCAAAGTGGGAAGTAGCTGAGGCCTAGCTCCCTCCCAGTACTTGTCTCCTGTCCCACTAGGTCCTTGGAAGGGGCCAGGTACCTACAGGAACACCTCGCATTGCTGGGGGAAGCCATGACTCTTTCAATTTATTGTTCCCAGCTTTGAGTAGGAGAGAGTCTCTCGGGAAAAACTATTGATGGACAGCAATGGCCTCTCCCCAGTGCCAGGACAAGCACTGCTGCTGTGTCTGCACAGGGCCAGACTGATGAGTCCTGGTCTAGCCTTATACAGATTCCCAGGTCCCTTTGCAGAGTCCTGTGTGTGTGGCTCTAGTCCACCATGGACAACAATTTAGCAATAAGATTTCTGCATGCTGGAAAATCCTTTGGTTCTGGGTCAGCCGGCATGGTTGGTCAATGTAGTCCCACCTAACACGCTGGGTCAAAGAGAAGCAGACAACAAAGAAAGCTTCCCCCTCTACCCCACTTCAGGTCAACCTCACTCGACATAGACATTGAGGATCCAGGGAAATGCCAATTCCTTAGGTTCTGGATCTACTCAAGATTCTCAGTACAGTTGTCCCTTGTTGTCTGTGGGGGATGGGCTCCAGGACCCCTGGGGACACCAGAATCCACAAATGCTCAAATTCCTTATATAGAACCTTTGTGCAGCTGGGTGCAGTGACTCAAGCCTGTAATCCCAGAGGTTTGAGAGGCTGAGGTGGGTGGATTGCTTGAGCTCAGGAGTTTGATACCAGCCCAGGCAACATAGGGATATCCCGTCTCCACAAAAAACACAAAAATTGGCCAGGTGTGGTGGTGTATGCCTGTAGTCCTAGCTACTCAGGAGGCTGAGGCAAGAGGATTGCTTGACCACAGAAGGTCAAGGCTGCAGCAGTAAGCTGTGATTATGCCACTGCACTCCAGCCTGGTAGACATAGTGAGTGAGATCCTGTCTCAAAAAAAAAAAAAAAAAAAAACAAAAACCAAAAAACCACCTATGTACATCCTCCCCTATGCTTTAAATCATCTCTAGATAACTTATAATGCCTAATACAAAGTAAATGCTACATAAATAGTTGTTATACTATATTTTCTATTCATGTTTTTTATTATTGTATCATTATTTATATTTGTCATTTTTCTGAATATTTTAGGTTCATGGTTGGTTGAATCTGCAGACATGGAACCCCCAGATACAGAGGGCTGACTGTATTACTATTTTTACACGCACAAGCACACTCATATACATGTTTCCTGCTAAAATACTCTGCCATATTTAGGAGAAAAGGAAGAAAATTGAAACCACTTGCTATTTCGTATCTAGAGCTAATTAGCACAAACTCCTTGGGATGCATCCTGCAGAACCATAAACGTCCTTCTTCCTTACAGAAATGGGCTGCATCATACTCTAAGTTCCACAGTCTGTGTTCCCTCTCATAATACCTAGCCATTATGGAAAATCGCTAACCATGGCCCCACTCCAGGTGACTGGCCAGGCTGTGAGGTGCCCCTCCACCTCTGCCCCTGTGTATCTTTCTTACTCTTGTTTCCCAAAGTTACCACTCCTGTGTGTTGAGGCAGCCTCGGTATTTGCACAGCTGAGAGAGACCCACTGGGATGTTTGATGCAAAGCCAGGTGAGTCTGGAGCCCTGGAGGGGGGCAGGCTAGAAAGAAAACAAGGGAGATGAAAGTGAGTAGGGAGGGTGACTCCAAGTGTGGGAACCAGAAACTGCCTGGGCGGAGGCAGGCATGAACGAGGGGCAGGTGATCAGAGAGCAGTTTGCTGCAGCCCTGTTAGCAAGAAGAACACCACCACCCTCTTCTTCCCACGGAGATCCTTCATGACTTGCTCACTTCCCAAGGCTGAATCCACAGCTGGAAATAGCTGCATGGTTTTCCAGGGCCGCCGTAACAAAGCACCACAGCCAGGGTGGCTCGAACAACAGAAATGTATCATCTCCCAGTTCTGGAGCCTGGAAATCCTGAGACAAGTGTGTCTCCAGGGTTGGTTCCCTTGAGGGCTGTGAGGGAGAATGGGGTCCAGGCCTCAGCCCTAGATCTGGGTGGTTTGCTGGCCATCTGTGACGTTCCTGGCCTTGTAGATGCACCACTTTGATCTCCACCTTTATCTTCACATGGCGTTCTCCCTGTGCGTATGTCTGTGTCCACCTTTCCCCCGTTATAAGAAGCATCATCCTGCTCCAGTATGAACTCATCCTAACTAATTAGATCTGCAAAGATCCCACTTCCAAATAAAGTCCCACTCTGAGTTACAGGGGGTTAGGATTTCAGCATATGAATTGGGAGGACAGAATTCAAGCCACAGCCCACAGCAATAGTTAAAAGTTTTGTTTGTTTATTTGGACATCCTTTGATTTCTAGCCCATATAGATAGAAAATTTAGACTCTCAAACCAAGTTTTCAGAAAAAAACATAATTGCAAAGTCAGCACCCCATCGATGGTGGCCCACCATGCCACCAGGCACAAGGACAGATGCTTCAACCCCTCCCCATCTCCCCTGGGGACACAGAGATGCTGTTGGCTATCTCTGCATCCGTGACTGAGAGGCTGAGAAGGTGGGGTCTTCTTGCCCTGCTTGGGTTCTGGCTGCAGTCCCTCTGTTCACCAGGCCAAAGTGCTCATTCTCCAAGAGTGGATAATGCTAAGTGACCCCTACACATCTTGAAGTTTGAGCTGAAGTGGGATTTAAATTAAACCAATATTATTAGCACCTACTATGGGTCAGGCAGTGGGATCAAGATCAAGTATGATCTTGATCTTGGCCTAACATCACCGAGATAACATGCTAAGAGTGGAGGCGACAATTAACACATGAATGATACAATTTCAGATTATATTGCAATTTAATAATTTCAGAAAAAATTGCAGAAACAGGGAAGTATAAGACAGTAGACATCTGTTGCATTCCTCTGGACATTTGCTTTCTGAACCATATAACACAGTGTGGAAGACACAGGCGGACACCTAGCCCCTGGCCTGCAACTTCCAGTTTGGTCACTGAGGGCCCCTCTGCCTCTCTCCTTCTAAGATTTTGCTGGGCTTTTGGGGCTGCAGCTACCCCTGTGCCTCTGAGAGGTTTGTCTTTCTGCTGCTGCCTCACAGCTCTGCCTCTTCTCGGCAATTGAGACTTTGTCACTCCCGTGGCAAAGTCATAATGATTTGTCATCTGTGATGTCACCAGATGACAGCCTCCCCATGACCTGGATCCTAAAGGGCAGGTGACTGAGACCAGGATGGACTAGCCAGGTGCTCAGCTGACCCAGTGTCACAGATCCCAGACCTGACTGTATGAATGACAAAAGCCCTGTCCCCTCCTGGGTGGCAGGCTCAGAAAGTGGGCTGGTCTAGCCATGCTAGTCTGTTCATTAGGCCTGCCTGCCTTTTCATAAGGCCTACAGAGCTTAGTAGAGTGCCTGGCTGTGCCACTCACCTGCTGTGTGACCTTGAGCCAGGCCAGTCACTTACCCTCTCTGTGCCTCAATTTCCTCACAGGGTTACTGTGAGGCTTAAGTGAGTTCATGGGTGTGAAGTGCTCAAAACCCGTCCTCTGTAAACAGGGACAAGTGTTATTGTTGTGGTTGCCACTGGGATCTTTACATTTCTGCCATGATGCTTCTGTAAGGAGAACCCCAGGTTGGAAGGCATCCATCCATGATTCTCTGGCACCATCCTTTTCTCCCCTTTACCAACCTCAGCTTCATTTGGTTGCAGCTGCCCATCCCTTGGCCTCCCCATGCTACCCTCACTAAATCTATTAGGATGTGCAGTGCCATCTCACCATTCTTAGGTAGAAAACCTTTATTTTCATGAAATCCCCTTCCCAGACCCATTTTATCCTTCATATCCCTTGCCTCCACCAAAGTGGCTCTTTATCTTCCCCATCCTCAAATCCCTCAACGCTCCCTACTCTCGTAATTCAGTGTTTATCAAGCGTCACTTGTTGTATAAGTGTACCATCCCTGCAATCTACGTCTCTTACTTATTATAGACTATTATATTCATTTGTTAATATTATATTATTTTGTTAATTTTTAGAAATGGATTTGTTGTCTCTACTAAAAAAATACAAAAAAAATCAGCTGGGCATGGTGGCGGGTGCCTGTAGTCTCAGCTACTTGGGAGGCTGAGGCAGGAGAATGGCGTGAACTCAGAGGCGGAGCTTATAGTGAGCTGAGATTGTGCCACTGCACTCCAGCCTGGGTGACACAGCGAGGCTCCATCTCAAAAAAAAAAAAAAAATGGATTTGTTAAAACTGCAATCAGTTATTGTCACCATCAGTGAGAAACTGGTGTGACTTATACAGAAAGTACTCCGAAATAAATACACTGAACATAAAACAATTGTAATCAAATCAGACCAGGGGTACTCAAACTTTTTCTGTATTGGGCCAGATAGTAAATGTTTTGGGTTTTGCAGGCAATCCTGTTGGCCTCTGTTACAACCAGTCAACACTGTCATTATAGCGTGGTATGGTTTGACTTTGTGTCCCCACCCTAATCTCATCTCAAATTACATTCTGCATAATTCTCATTGTCCCCACCTGTCAAGGGAGAGACCAGGTAGAGGTAATTGGATCATTGGGGTGGTTTCCCCCATGCTGTTCTTGTGATAGTGAGCTCTCACAAGATCTAAGGGTCTCGTCCCCCTTTGCTGGGCGTTTCTCCTTCCTGCCTCCTTGTGAAGAAGGTGCCTTGCTTCCCCTTCCCCTTCCACCATGATTGTAAGTTTCCTGAGGCCTCCCCAGCCTTGCTGAGCTGTGAGTCAATTAAACCTCTTTCCTTTATAAATTACCCAGGCTTGGGTATGTCTTTATAGCAGTATGAAAACAGACTACTGCATAGTGAAAGAACCAGAGATGAGATGTAAATGAATGACTGTGGCTGCATTCCAATAAAACTTTATGTAATCCCACCACTTTGAAGTGGGCAGATCACCTGAGGGTTAGGAGTTTGAAAGTAGCCTGTCCAAATGGTGAAAACTTGTCTACTAAAAATACAAAAAATAACTGGATGTGTTTGCCCATGCCTGTAGTCCCAGCTACTCAAGAGGCTGAGGCAGGAGAATTGCTTGAACTAGGGAGATAGAGGTTGCAGTGAGCCGAGATCGTACCACTGCACTCCAGCCTGGATGACAGAGTGAGACTCCATCTCCAACAAAACAAAACAAAACACCTTTACTTACAAAACCAGGCAGTAGGCCAGATTCACTGATTTCCAAATTAGACATTGTTGCCTACTGAAATTGCTCTCTTTCTCAAATAAAGGCCGAAGACTCACAGAGTTTAGAGAGGTAGAAAAAACATAATATCACCAACCAGCGGCTTTGTCTTGGAAGTCATAGGAAAGATTGAATGAAAATTGAAATGGCTATGCCTTTTAATGTGAGCCTGTGTGCCAACTGAAATCACTTCCCATACTGTCAGGGATATGGTCCCAGAATTTGGAAAAATGTTGACTGTGATCAACGCTCTCCAATCAATCTTCATTTACTCTTCCTTTTTCTCAGGGTGGGACTTAGGGTCAGTATTTTCGGAAATGTATTCTTTCTTAACTTAGTGACTGCTGACAATTTTCAGAGCTCTTCATTCCTCCTCTGTTAGGCTACCAGAGGGTCTTATAAGAATTCCCCCAATTGTGCTGCCTGGACCTCTGTAATCCATGCTCGAGGACCCTCCCTCCAGCTCAGGAAACTCTAGCCCTCTTCTCTGGTTTTCCTGTCTTATTCCCCACTGGGCTGACCTAAACCTTCATGACTCCCGCCCAGATCTCAAAAGTATCCTCCCATTACCACCTCCTTGTTGCTCATCACCTTCCTTTTCTCCAGGTTGGTAGCCTTGCCCCTTTCAGCAGATAATAATATTTCCATGCATTTGTGTTGCACTTTATGTATAATTGACATCAATCTACATCCAGCATCTCCTTGTCCTCCCTGCAGCCCTGTTCCTCTTCCAGAGTTGAAAGCTGTTAAGAGAGTTGCCTAGGTTCAGCCAGCAAGTAGGCAACAGAGCTGCAATTAGAACCTGGTCCTGTTGTCTAATGGGCATTAAATACAAATACCACTCCTCTCCCTTTCCTGTTCCCCACCCTTGTGCCAATTGTTTCCCAAATTCTCAGAGACTCAAGTTAGTTTCTTTCTTATTCCCATTTAATTAATTTTTTTTTTTTTTGAGATGGAGTCTCACTCTATCGCCCAGGCCAGGCTGGAGTGCAGTAGCATGATCTTGGCTCACTGTAACCTCTGCCTCTTGGGTTCAAGAGGTTCTTCAGCCTCAGCCTCTCGAGTAGCTGGCATTACAGGCACATGCCACCACACCTGGCTAATTTTTGTATTTTTAGTAGAGACGGGATTTCACCATGTTGGTCAGGCTGGTCTCAAACACCCGACTTCAGTTGATCAGCCTGCCTTGGCCTCCTAAAGTGCTGAGATTACAGGCATGAGCTGCTGTGCCTGGCCTTTAATTAATCTTTTAATTAAAAATATTTATTTTAATTGTAGAAAATGTATGAGACATAGCAATTTGCTGCCTTAACCATTTTTAAGTGTACAGTTCAGTGGCATTAAGTGCATTCACATTGTGCCACTATCACCACCATCCACCTCCAGAACATTTTTATTGTCCTGAAATGAAGCTCTGTGCCCATTACATACCAACCCCCCAGACTCCCTTCCCATAAGCCCCTG
>NW_012117021.1:1108064-1108355 GCF_000951035.1 Colobus angolensis palliatus | reverse complement strand
CCTCAAGGTTCATCTATGTTGTAGCACATGTCAGAATTTTCTTCCTTTTAAGGCTAAACAACACTCCATTGCATGTATTTACCACATTTTATGTATCCATTCACCTGTGGATGGACACTAGCGTTGCTTCCACCTCTTGGCTATTGTGAATGATGCTGCTGTAACCATGGGTCTATAAATATCCATTTGAGTCCCTACTTTTGATTCCTTTGGGTACAAGTGTATATACCCAGAAGTAGAATTGCTGGATCATATGGTAATTCTATGTTTAATTTTTTTTTTTTTTTTTTT
>NW_012117021.1:1083395-1108014 GCF_000951035.1 Colobus angolensis palliatus | reverse complement strand
TTTTTTGAGACGGACTCTTGTTCTGTTGCCCGGGCTGGAGTGCACTGGTGCTATCTCGGCTCGCCGCAACTTCTGCTGCCTGGGTTTAAGTGATTCTCCTGCCTCAGCCTCCTGAGTAGGTGGGATCACAGGTGTGTGCCCCAAGGCCCAGCTAATTTTTCTATTTTTAGGAGAGACAAGGATTCACATGTTGGCCAGGCTGGTCTTGACCTCCTGACCTCAGGTGATCTGCCTGCCTCGGCCTCCCAAAGTGCTGGGATTCCAGGCATGAGCCATCACGCCCGGCCTACATTTAATTTTTGGAGGAACCCGTTCTCATTCGAGGATCCCATTCGTTTTCCACAGTGGCTGCAGGATCTTACAATCCCATCAGTGGTCTAGGAGGGCTCTAGTCTCTTTATATCCTCACCAAAATTGGTTGTTTTCAGTTTTCTTGATAATAGTTATCTTACCCTAAAGTGAAAATTGGATTCCTATTTACTTTTATAATAGTCCCTGTTACATTGATTCAAGTAGTTTGTTTAGTTCTCTGCCCCCCTCATGAGGCCGGACATCCCTTTCAGTAGAAGCATCTCTGCCTTCTCCTTGGTAGCCCAGCACCTGCTGTTCATCGAGTAGATTCATTCTTTATAATTCCTGGGATATTCCCAGTTTATTGGAAAAGCTGAGGTTGCTTCACCAAATCTCCCCAACTCTACTCAGCTCTACCCAAAGTCCCTCTGTGTTGTTCTTCTCTTCCTTCCCCCCATATCTGGGGAAGGAGTCTCCCAGCTACCCCCTATCAAAGCAAATTGCTTCCATGATAATACCTTGAAGTCCTATCACTCAGGGAAATCCAGCGCTTCAGGGATCTACTGCGATTGTGGATCCCTTCCACACCTGTGTATTTTTGCTGCCTGTTTCTGCTGACACACAGCTCCAAGTTTCATTGCTGGGCACATTGTACAAGGTGTTGAGATGGAAATCCTGAGGCATCACCACCACGAGAGCAGCTGGGTTAGGTGCTAAAGTCGATCTTTCTGTCACCATTTTCTGGCATCACTGGATTGCCCCAGAAGCAATGAGGTGCAAAGCCTGCTTGCAAAGTTCCAGGGTTAAGCTGCCAGAGGTCTTGGCAATCACCCCTGTCCTCCTGCAGCCAGGCCCAGTGCCAAGTTCCAGAGGCCCTGCGCAGGCAGCTCCACCCACAGCCTCAGAGCCAAAGCTTCAGGCCTAACTGCCTCTCTGGTCATGACCTCCTCCTGGAGCTGGGCTCCAGCACTCCTGAGCTGCTGAGATGTCTTTAAAGACGTGCAAAGCCAGGTATAAGCGAGCAAGAGGAATATGGTGCCTGCCTTCAGGGAGCTTAAAGTGGGGAGAGGGAGGAAGAGAAAAGACAGTGGAAAAGCAGACATGAACTAATCATGTAAATTAACACATAAATATGACAGAGATCAGAGATCAGCAGTCCGAGGTGAAGGACCATGATCTATGAGAATGTGATAAAGAGGATGCTGACCAAGGCTCTGCTGTTGGAACTGAGATTCAAAGGATGAGCAAGCGAGGCCAGGGAAAGGGGTGTGAAGAAGCTCCCAGGTAGGGCAGGAGTGTATGAAAGCACTGATGGTGGTAGATGGCCTTGCCGTGTGGCTGGGACAGAGAGGAGGAAGGGGCAAAGAGTCATGCTAACATCTTTCTCCTAGGAGTGCTGGGAAGCTGTTGGACAGTTTTAATCAGTAGGGGATGTGATCCACATTTTATTTTTTATTTTTTAAATTAAAAAAAATTTGTTTTATTTGGCCAGGTGCAGGGGCTCATGTCTGTAATCCCAGCACTTTGGGAGGCTGAGGTAGGTGGATCACGAGGTCAGGAGATCAAGACCAGCCTGACCAACATGGTGAAACCTTGTCTCTATTAAAAATACAACAACGTGGTGAAACCCCGTCTCTTCTAAAAATACAAAAACTAACCAGGTGCATGCCTGTAATCCCAGCTACTTGGGTGGCCAAAGCAGGAGAACTGCTTAAACCTGGGACGCAGAGGTTGTGGTGAACTGAGATCGCACCACTGCACTCCAGCCTGGGTGACAGAGCAAGACTCCGTCTCAAAAAAAAAAATTTTTTTTTTAAATTTTACTTTAAGTATTACTGGGTATATACCTAAAGGATTATAAATCATTCTACTCTAAAGATGCATGCACACATGTTTATTGCAGCACTATTTACAATTGCAAAGACTTGGAACCCACCCAAGCATTCCATATTTTTCTAAGGAGGCTGCTGTACAGAGAACAGATTGGAAGGGGCTGAGATCAGAGAGGAGTGTGGCAAGCAGCAAGCACAGTTGCAGCTGAACCGGTAGGAGGAAGGTGAGGACAGTGAAGACACCTCTCTTTCCACAGAGGTGGATCAATTTGAGAGCCTGCCAGGGGAGTGAAGTCAACAGAACACAGTGGTGGATGCAACGTGGGATGAGGGAAAGGGAAGGGGTCACTGTGGACTACCAGCTTTCTGTTTTGCAACGCTGGATGCTAATGGTACCTCCCGAGATACTTAACGTCAGATCTACCCTCTTAACAAAGTTTTAAGCGCACAATACACCATGCTGTACAGCATATTTCTAGAATGTATTCGTTTTGTAGAACTACAACTTCACTGTATTTTGATTTACAAATGATTTAAAAGCTACTAGACATCATAAGAAATTAGAAAAAAACAAAACAGAACACCATTCAGCCATGTGTTCTGAACCAAAGAGATCAGGAAGAACAGCCAAATGAGAGGTGTTACCCAACAGGGCTGTGAGTCAGACCAACATGGTGAACCAACAAGGCTCATCGGGCAGTGTGGAGAGGAGAGATGGGAGGTAGAAAGAGGTGAGATGTGGTCTCCAACTCACACTGCTTGCCTTCTCTCTGCAGGGAGCCCCTCTGCTCTTGTTTCCCCCTTCTCTCTTCTGGAATGTTCTATCCAAGGTCTTCATGTGGCTGCCTCCTCTTCATTCAGGTCTGAGCACAAATGTTCCCTCTCCAGAGAGGCCTTCTGCAGCCAGAATCCTAAGTAGCGCCCGCTCGCCTCTCTCTCCTTCACCCGGTTTCTCGGCTGCACAGCCCTCATCTCTCTCTGACATCTTCCTCATTTGATGCTGTCCTGGTTTGTGGCCTGTCTGCTCTTGGCAGGGGGAAGTTCTAGAATGCAGAAACCTTTGTCCACTTTGTTCACACCCTTCTTCTCCCAGGGCCCAGCTCGGCACTGAGGCCATGTGCTCCGGTGCTCCGTAGCTACTCACTAAGTGGATGAATGGAACAGTGTTGTCTTTCAGAAGCCTTATGGGAGAAGGCTTTGTAAGCCATCCCATGCCTTTCCCACATCGGCATCGGCCTCAAGCCCTGGCCACCCCCTTCTCCTCCAGACTGAGCAGGCATTCCTCATTCTCCAGAAGCCTGCATGGCCTCTACCCACGCCCACCTTGGCCTGTCTCTTCTCTCACACACAAGGCTCTCCCAGGGGCCAGCCCCACCCCCTTTCATCTGTTTGTTGGGGTGAACCTGAAAGCAACTGCTCTAGCCTTGACCATGGGTCACGCCTGGTGCCAGTTGCTATTCTGGTTTCCCTGCCTGTCCCAGAAGGCAGCCATGCCCTCTCTCCTGGGGAATGGCAATTCCTACAGGCACATTCCACTGGCCTCTTCTTCTCTCTTGCCGGTGCATATGCACCAGGGGAGTTTGGCAATTGCTCCCAGAATTATTTACTTGAAGTTCTTACCTGACTTTTGTGAGGTTCTTACTTGGATTCTGAGCAAAATTCTAAGTAAAAATGGGCATGTGCAAATTAGTCTGGGTCTTAAGAGGTTCTCTAATAATTACAGTAATGTTACCGGTAAGACTCTGCACTTTGTTGCCAAAATGTTATAGCCTTTGTTTGAAATCAGATATCTATGTCCTACCCAAAAGAGTCTATACATGGTTTTACATGTTCAAACATAAAGCTATTTTACCGATAATTTGGGAATTCTTGCATTATGGTTGTAGCCTGAAATTCCCTCTTTTTGTGACAAAGATAATAACAATATCTGCATTTTACTGAATACCTACTGTTTTAGTCAGTTCAGGCTGCTGTTACAAACTGCTATGGACTGAATGGCTTATATTATAGGCAACAGTCATTTATTTCTCACATTTCTGGAGGCTGGAAGTTCAAAATCAGGCAGCCAGCTTGGCTGGGGTTTGGTGAGGGCCCTCTTCCAGGTTATAGTAAGTTACTCAGGGGCAAAGAGCTGGGAAACCCAGAGTGGGTGTGAAACCTGGTGGGCTGCCTCCAGAGTCGACTCTTTTTTTTTTTTTTTTTTTGAGACAGAGTCTCGTTCTGTTGCCCAGGCTGGAGTGCAGTGGTGTGATCTCAGCTCACTGCAACTTCTGCGTCCCAGGTTCAAGTGATTTTCCTGCCTCAGCCTCCCAGGTAGCTGGGATTACAGGTGCACACCACCACACCCAGCTAATTTTTGTATTTTTAGTAGAGACAAGGTTTCACCATGTTGGCCAGGATGGTCTCGATCTCCTGACCTCGTGATCCACCTTCATTGGTCTCCCACAGTGCTGGGATTACAGGTGTGAGCCACTGTGCCCGGCCCAGAGTCAACTCTTAAACAAACATGATGCTGTATATTCGGTAAGATTAGGTAATCTTAATTTTGACAGCTGCAGAGATTGAGACCTGGAAGAGACAGAGAAAGAGAGAAGCGGCATCTCCTCCAATACAATTCCTCCCCACCACCCTATTTCACCCACCCCGCCTCAGCTCTTAGAGGGGGTGAGCGAACCTGACAGGCCATCGAGAAAGCTGGGTGTCCTGTGTGAACCCCACTCTTCCCTGTTCACCACCTGGATGTCTAGTGTGAGACAGTTCCTGCAGCTTCAGAGATGGGAGGGCAAGAGGACTACAACCATCAAAGCCATGATGCTTTGACTTTTTTCTCTATTTCCTTTTTCCTTAGAGACTTGAAGAATGCTCTGAAATAGATGACAGCCAAATATAAAATTTCATTGATTCAGAACTTACTTATGAGAGTCTTTTCTCTAAGTATATTAGCTCAGGACCTAATCAAATCATATTCGAAACTCAGAAGAAGAAAATAACTTCTCCCAGTCATGTTACCTACGTAGGAATTGCAATTGGCTGCAAGTAACAGACCCAAAATAATGGTGACTTAAATAAGATAAAGTTTTAAGTTTATCTTCTGTAAGAGAAGCCTGGGGTTGGGCAGTCCAGTTGCTCCCCGGATTTCATGAAGGTCACAGGCATCTTAGAACTTTCTGCTCTACCCTCCTTGACAATGGCTTTTATCCTCAAGGTCAGTCACTGGTCCCAAGATGGCAGCTGCAGCTCCAGCCATTGGGTCTGCATCCAAAGAAGCAAGAGTGAAGGGACAACAGCATCTGGCAGGTGAAGAGCTTCAGGCCGACGGAGATCTTTTTTGGCCTCTACCTAAGTATTTCCAGATACATCTCATTGGTCAACCGTTGTCATGAGGGAGGCTGGGGATCTAGAAGGATCATACTTTAGCCGGGCATATTGCTGCCTTCAGAAAACTAGAGGTTTTGTTACCAAAGTAGATGGGGGAAAAGGATATTGAATAAGCAAGTAGTTGTCTCTGACATTTCTTCCAGAAAACCAGATTTCTGGCTTGGGCAATTGGCTAAACTGAGTGGTAGTGTCATTTCCTGAGGCAGGTGACACAGAAGAAAGAAGAGGAGGAATTCAGTCTGAGGCAGGCTGAGTATTCACTGCTGGAGGCATTAAGGTGAAGGTTTTTGTCGTAGGCAGAACAACGGCCCCCTAAAGATGTCCACATCCAGGTCCCTGGAATTTATGAGTAGGTTACCATACATGGCAAAAGGGACTTTGAGTTGTGATTAAGGGGTGTTATGGGCTGAACTGCATTGTCCCCACATTCATATATTAAAATTTGAATTCCCAGCACCTCAGAATTGGACTGTATTTAGAGACAGAGCATTTAAAGAGGCCCTAATGAAATGTGTCTGGGGTGCCTATAAGAAGATGAGATTAGGGAACAGACTCGCAAAGAGAAAGGACCACGTGGACACATTGGGAGATGATGGCCATCTGCAAGCCAAACAGAGAGCCCTCAGAAGAACCAAATCTGCTGACACCTTGCTGTTAGACTTCTGGCCCCAAGAACTGTGGGAAAACAAATTTCTGGTGTTCAAGCTATCCAGTTGTGGCATTTTGTTATGGCAGCCTAAGCAGACTCATAAAAGGATTTTAAGATTGGGGGATTATCCTGGGCTATCCAGGGAGGCCCAATGTAAGGTCTTAATAAAGTGCCCAACATACAGCACCACCTCTTTCTTATAAATGAAAGAGGGAGGCAGGAGGGTCAGAGAAGAGCTGTGATGACATAAGAACACCAGCCGTCTTCTGCGGACGTTGGCTATGAAGATGGAAGGGGCCTCAAGCTGGGGACTGCAGGCGGCCTTCAGAAGCTGGGAAAAGCAAGGAACAGATTCTCCCCTAGAGAATCCAGAAGGATGTAGCCCTGCCTGCACCTGGGCTTTAGTCCTGTGAGATCCATGTTGGACTTCTGACCTCCAGAACTGTGAGATAATAAATTTGTGTTGGTTTAAGCTACTAAAGTTATGGTGTTCCTTTTTATTTTAGAACCACAATAGGAAGCTAACACTGCATATTCAGTAGGCATTTAGATGTATGTTTTGCAAAGTCACCAACATGCAGAGAATAACTGAAGCCACTGTCATGGACAAAATCATTCAGAGAAGTATTTAGAATGAGGAAGAGATGGAATCTAGGGAAGAATCTTCCAGGAGACCAATATTCCAGGAAAGGGGAAAAATGACACTACTGTTTCTTTGATGGCTGGCTCTCAGGACAGAAGTGTAGCCAGATGGGGACACGTCAGGAGACATTGATCCCCCAAAGTGCCTTCCTTAGACATGACAGCCGTACAACACAATTGAAGGCTATGATGGACAGGCTTCCAAGGAAACAGCAAAAAGCAAGACCGTGAAATAGAGGTGTGAATAGAATCAAAATGGCATTGCTTTTTATAGGCTGGGGTCCTCCTACTAACCCATAGGCAGCTCCCAGTCCCCCTCCCCCTCCATCTTCCCGTTCCTTTCCTCTCACCTCCCACCCCTGACATGAACACCTGTCATAACTCCATTCTAGAGAGCTGGAAAAGCAGCCTGGGGCCAGACTGACATGGGCACACACCCTCTGCATTCCATCCTCCCTGTCTCCATCTTACTGTATCATAACTGATGATCTCCTTGCTTCTCTCCTCTGGGGACTCTCCTGATTGCTTTCTGAGATGAGAGCTTGTCTTTCTCACAGCATCCCCAGTTTTGATGTCTGGTGCATGGCAGGTAATTGGGGCCTTGAAATGCCAGGCTAATAGCTACTCCTGAGGGAGGGATCAGAGACCATGTCTGAGAAAGGGATCAGAGGAAGGGAAGGGCCCCAGGCTCCCCAGGGAATGAGTTGGGCAAAGGCTGCCAGAATAGAATCTGCTTCCCTTCTCTTTCAGGTCTTCCTCCCATGCAACCCCACAGGAAATGGACTGTGATTGATGCCTACATTTCTTTATTGATTGAAAAAGAGCCCAACATGGTCTACATGATTATCAGAGGGGCCATTGGCCATCACTCCCCCTCCTCTTTGCAGTCACTTTGGTGGTTTTGCCAGAGAGCCCTGCTGCGCAGTGGGAGATGGTCTTATTTTGGGGGTGACCTTTACCTAAACTTCTTTCTTTTTGGAATAGGAGACCTGGACTTGGAGAAGGCCTGAAATCTCTCTTTCCTGCACCTGTAGTCCACAGAAGTGAGCACTGTCCCTTAGCCATAGAGGACCCTCCCTATGGAGACCAGGGGAAGCTGACCACACAGACCACAGCTGGGCTGGTGGAGTGCCTGGAGCTCTGTGCAGGTCTGGATAGGAGGAAATGGCCAACAGGAACTGGCCCTCCTTGCAGGTGCCAGGAGCACAGGCTCAGGGCTCCAGGGAAGGGGATGGAGGTAGGACCTGGGAGGGCAATTGTCTGCCCTGGTTTCTGCTGGGGGCTTCTTTCTAGGACCTGGTGTAGTAGAGTCAAGGCCCTTCAGTGACCAAACCCAAGGTCTTTCAGTGACTCCTCTCTAGTCTTGAGAGAGAGAGGGAGGGTCTTCTGAGAATGAAGGAACAGGGCAAGTGTCCCCTAAAGCACCTCTGCCTGCAGGAGGACCTGATGTTCAGCAGCTCTTCTCTGGAGAAGTGGTATTGGGTCTTTTAAATTTTTTTTTTTTTTTTGAGATGGAGTCTCCATCTGTTGCCCAGGCTGGAGTGCAGTGGCATGATCTTGGCTCACTGCAGACTCTGCCTCCAGGGGTCAAGTGATTCTCCTGCCTCAGCCTCCCAAGTAGCTGGGATTACAGGTGTTTGCTACCATGCCCTGCTAATTTTTGTATTTTTGGTAGAGATGGGGTTTCACCATGTTGGCCAGGCTGGTCTTGAACGCCTGACCTCAAGGGATCTGCCCGCCTCGGCCTCCCACAGTGCTGAGATTACAGATGTGATCCCCCATGCCCAGCATGGTATTGGATCTTGATTGCCCCTTTGCTTCTAGGCACTCCCTGTGGGAGGTGGTCTTAGCCTTCTGAGGGGTTATGAACTTGGCCTATAATGTGATGCAATGTGGACACATAACCTGTGTCAGCAGGTCCTGAATCCTCCTGCTGCTCAGTAAGTGAGCCTGGCCCCTGGAACAAAGGCTGGATGTATCAAGGTCACCTTGCTTTGACAGTGTGGTGACTGGAGGCCCCATTCCTGCCCCTGACCATGCCTGTAGCACACAGCTTCCTGACTATGGCCGGGAGCTCAGGGTATGAGAGGACGTGAGCTCTGGAGGCAGCCATGGGGCTTGCGCCGCTGATCTGGTGCTTATAGGCTGAGACCTGGGGCATGTAACTTACTTTTCTAAGCCCCATTTACTTATCTGGAAAAGGTGTTACAAAAGTTTCAATACAGGGAAGAAAAAGAACGAACTAAACTGTGTGAAAGCCCCCAGCACAGGGTCTGGCACAGAGGAGGTACTCAGAATGCGGGCTTCTTCCTGGCTGGTGGCTCCTTTTGTCTTCCCTTCTGGGCTCCTAGGCCAGGAGTTTTACCCCCATCCTGGGCCCCTGCCTGGTGTGCCCTCCCAGCCTGTCTGGTGACCTCAGCTCCCTTTCCGCTTTCCCCACCTTGATGATGCTGGTGCCTTCTGCTGCTCCTCAGAGGCCTTTAGAGAGTCATGTGGAGGTGAAGGGTGTGGGCGTGGCCTCTGCAGCTAGACCAGCTGGGTTTCAATCATACTGTCCTAGCTTGATGTTCCTCTGCCTTATTTATCTCACCTGTAAAGTGAGGATGATGGTAACAGTATTTCAGGACAGGATTTTGGAAAGGATTGAATGAGTCAATGAATAAAGGGCTTAGATCAGTTTCAGGCACTGAGTGAGCACCCAATAAACAATCATCATTTCATTCTTCTGCTCTTCAGACACCACCCCCGGAATGCCTCCTTGCCAACTGCCTCTGATCACCCTTCCTTCTTCTGTCCTCCCCTCCCCAACCCTACCCTCCAAACCCCCCATGGCACAGGGTTGGTGCCACCCAGCAGCATCCCCAGGTACATCCTCTGGGCAGTTTCCTTGCACGTGTTTATTATCAGACATGTTTGGAGCTCTGGGTTTTGGTTTTCCAGTGTCCTCTGATCTCTGAGGGCAGGAGACAGTGAGGAGATGGGTATGAGGGTCAAGAAGGGCTGGGGGGCAGGTCAGGACTCTGGAAATGTTGCAGGAATTGAAGGAGGAATAAAATATCCTTTGTTCTACCCAGACACACCACCAGTTGCTTTCTATCTTCCTTTATGGATTGAGCCAGCTAGCGCAAGCAGAAAGTCAAGGCCACAGTGAGTTTGGTGGGAAGCCAAGTGGAAGAGAGTCAGGATTAAAAAGCTGAAGGGGCAGAGGAGGTCGGCCCAGAAGATGGGGAGAAGGGGCTTAGAAGAAAGAAAACCTGCGGAGCTGAACTGCACCTGCTCCTTGTGCCTGCACTTGTCAGTTTCTGGGGACATTGATAGGCTGACCTTGGAGCAGCTGCCTGCCTTGCCCTGAAACACTGATTCATTCTGGACAGTTCTTTCTTGGTATCTCTTTTTTTGATCTCAATACTTGACTTTTGGGGATGGAAAGAGTTGGAAGCTGCTGGTCTGTGCCCTGTCAGCATCTCAGAGTAGGGTCATCAGTTCCTACAAGATGCCCAAGGAACCATGCACAAAACCCATCCTGTCCATTTTCTCCCAGGTAGCAATCTGGGGAGAAGGATGTGTGGCAATGGAGGGTGGGGTGCATTTTAGAGGAATTAATTGGTGGACATAGTCTTGAAATTCCTGAGGAGAGGAATGAAAACACAGCAGACACTGTTACATTGAATACAATTCAACATTACCTTGATTCCTTTAGGCTTCAGGTTACATCAAACTCTCCCAAACATAATAGCCATGGGGAGCATGATACAATCTAGTGAGCTGAAAACATGGAAGCTGGTTCTGTCCTTTGACCCACTGACATGAAAAGAGTCATTGCAGGTGATGCTTTGTTGCAGAAATGTGGAGTCTGACCTGGGCTGCATTCTCAGATCAGGTGCATCCATACTTCAGCCTTCCATGGGGCAACAGGCATTGGCAAACACCTCAATGTCCTGCCTCAGTGTGACCCTGGAACGTTTCCAGCCCACTCTCATGTGGAGGATCCCAGTGGGGATGACAATGTTTGGGGATATTTCCTCATGTTTTCTCTGCTGAGAAACTAGCTTGAGTGGGCAGGGAATGGAAGCAGGTACTGCTAGAGACTGCAAAGTGAATCCAGAACCTGGACTTCTAGAGTTGTGGTTGTCCTCAAACTTCCTTCCACTAAGACATCTGTGATAGCAGCATCCAAATGGGCCCGCCTCATATAGCTGTGCCCAGGCTACAAGCTCCTGGGCAGAGGAAATGAGGCACCTGGAGTATGGGTTTCCAGTGAGTGATTTGGGGCCCATTCCATTTGTTCCCATTTAAGAACACATCGAGAAATGCAAGGGTGATACTATAGGGTCAATCTCAAATCTGCATTCATGTCAGAAGAAGGAAAATGATCTGCAAGGTTTGTCACTGAGGCACTAAAACTATGATTAATGACATAGCACTTGTAACACTCCCAAGATTGGTCCTGACCACCTGTGTGCAAGGCTAGAGGTGAGCTAGAGACCTGGCCACACTGGCATGGGTCTGCATGAAGGCTATGGCCATCCTGGGTGAGCCTCAACGGTCATGAGTTCCCCAAACTCTGACTCCGTGGGTGGGTCAGGTAAGGGGTGGTCCCCATGACAAAATGCTTGCCTCCATGGATTTTGCCACAGTGCAGAGGGAATAAGGATGGATTCTGGCTCTGCATATGGAACTGCCATGGAGGATGGGGACATCTGGAGGGCCACGGTGACTGGGGAGGCCACAAGGTGGAGAAGTGAAGAGAATTACCTCAAGACAAGGGTGATTCTGGTGCAGGATGCTCTCCTCTCACACCTCATTACCAAATGCTCTCCAGGAGTCTTTGGCTTGGCCTAGGGCAGTGTGACTGGCTCCCTCACAGGTACCACTTCTGTTCTTTCACCTATGGGCCTCTTGATCACCACAGGGAGTTACAGAAGCACTTACCTGTCGGGGACTCTCTGCTTGGCAGGCCCTCTGGAAATGCACTTCCCATCTCTACCATAGACCCCAGGAGGCCCTCAATGTGCCTCCAGGAGAAGCTACACTAGGCACTTGGGGAAGAGGTGGGAAGTCGGCCAAGAGAGGGATGAAGTAAAAACATCTGGGAGTCAGACAAGTGGCCGTGCAGTTTCCTAATTCCATCGTGCTTCCCCTTCCCCAAGCTGCTCCTGTATACACATGGCAGCGCTGCTGCTTCCGATGCTGTTCTTTCCTCTCTTTGGCAACTCTTATCTTTCCTTTTGTTTTTGGGTTGGAGGACATGGCCTCCAGGAATTTCTCTGTCATCTCTCAAGTTTAGGGTAGATGCCTCCTCTGTTCCCACAACCACCTGCATTTTGCTGGTTGGCTTGGTTGCCTCTCTCACCTTGGGAAACAAGAAGACAGCAGGGATCATGTCTTGCTCCCAGCCAGGGCTTATCCCAGAGAGGGACACTGAATAAGTGTTGACTTTTTTGGTGGGCGGGGGCAGGGATAACAGAAGTTGGAATTTTCTATTGTGAATTCCACCTCTAGAAACCTACAGATCATTCAGATATGGAACTTGATCCTCTCAATTTTGATCTTGATAGACGTGAAGGGGAAAACAATCTTACAGGATCCCTCCGTATCTTTCCATTTTGCTGTTCTAGATGCAGAGGTAGAGGCAGGGGAAGGAAAGAAATTAGCGCAACATGCATTCATCCTTGGCTAATGACCAAGTTCAAAGAAAGTGGTCAATGAGAAGGAGTTAGAAGGTAAAGCAGAAACTGTGACATCCCCTAGCCTACCCCACTGCCTCTGATGTAAATATTATACAATTAGGAGTTAAACTTCTTCAGCTGATAAACCCCTAGAGTCATGTTGCCATGTCTAGGGGCATGTGCCATCTTGGAAAGTGTTTTTCCCAGGCCTCCCTTCATTGTTCAGTCTTTGGAATGTTTGACACTTGTGATCTTGAAAGTCTGCTGAGGGAGCTGGGGCTGTCAAACCCAATGGGTCAGAACTCAGCTGTCCGTCCCTCCTCTGTAAAGGACCTCCGTGGGTCAGTTTTGGTTCCAGAAGGATGCAAATGAAGAATCCAGCTCTGGCACTCAGATATGTAAACAAGAGGTTCTCCCTGGGGCATAGCCCACCCCTGAAGAATTTCCCAGCATGCATTGCACTTGGTAGAGAGCGTTGGATGAATGATGTCTGGATGCAGAGGCAAGGGGTTAAAGTGACAAAAGGGAAGGCCACAGCCAAGATCCAAGGAAGCATCAGTCAGAATACAGATAAAGTGGATATATCTGGCAACATTCCCGGCTGCATGGGGGATGGAGCCCTGAGCTCTGTCTTCCACACTGGGTCAGGAAGAGCATTTTCCTGGATCAGTTTCATGGCACTCCACAGAGGAGATGGGGATGTCAGATGTTGGTCGTCAGATCTTCTCCCAGTCAAGGTGGCAGGGAGATGCAGAAACCACCATCAGCGAGTCAGGAAGAAGGACTTGAGGCTGCGTAAGAAATTTGACCTCTGTCTGTGCTTCTGTTTCTTTTTGATGATGGGCACCCACACCAGCCCGCACACCAGCATCATGAGTCCCAGGGACAGGAAGCTGGGCCCTACCATTTTGAGGATGCAGACATTCTTCTCACTCAGCTTCAAGGTGTAGGCCAAGCAGGTGATGACCACAACAAAAAGCAGGATGGCACCGCCCACCGACATGATGATGATGGGCTTGCGGTAGATTTCCCAGTTACTCCTGGGGGTGGTGGTCCAGACAGACTCGCTCCTGGAGCTGATGCACAGGAGCTGGTGGTCTGACTGGGCAGCAGGTCCTTGGCTTCTGGAGACTTCTCATCGACTTCCAGAACCTTGGGGAGAGTCTCCATCGTCATGATTGCTCAGGACTGGGCACCTAGGACTGGCAAAAGTTGGAAACAAGAGTGGAGCCAAAGGAATCCTCACACACCCTTCCTGTGCTCAGCATCCATCTCGAGCCCCGCTCTCAGTGGAGGGTGAACAAGGTCTTTGAGCTGAAGCCAGAAAAGAAAGTGAAATGAAATTCACATAAATAAGAAACCACCCAAGCTGGTATAATTTTTTTTCTTGTGAGAGATAAATATTACAACATTTTATTCAATAGCTTTTACTATTTAAAACAAGGATCACTATTTAAATATTTATTCAATAGCTTTTAATATTTAAAACAAGTGATGCCATTTTAGAAACAAACAAAAGCTATAGTTTTGTTTTTTTTTTCTTTTTTTTTGAGACAGAGTCTCCCTCTGTCACCCAGGCTGGAGTGCAGTGGCATGACCTCAACTCACTGCAACCTCCACCTCCCAGGTTCAAGTGATTCTTCTGCCTCAGCCTCCTGAGTAGCTGGGATTACAGGCACCTGCCATGAAGCCTGGCTAATTTTTGTATTTTTAGTAGAGACAGGTTTTCACCATTTTGGCCAGGCTGGTCTTGAACTCCTGACCTCAAGTTATCCACCCGCCTCGGTCTCCCAAAGTTCTGGGATTACAGGCATGAGCCATCACGCCCGGCCAGCTATAGTTTGTTGAACGGCATTTTATTTTCAGACCCAACCACTTTCTAGCTGTCTGATCTTGATGGAACTACTCAATCTATCTTTGTCTCAGTTTTCTTACCTATAAGATGAGGATAACATTACTTCTTTCATAGAATTTTCAAAAAGGTCATGTGAGTTAAGTGGTGTAATGCATTGAAATAATGCCTATCATATGGCAAGTACTCCATAAATGATATCGTTTGTCTGTTAGAAGAGTGATGCTTTATAGATAAATTCTGCCTGAGTGTCCTGTGCCAGACACTGCATCACTTTCTTTATTAAACTGAAACTCACAATAAACCTGTGAATTAGGCATTAGTTCTGCTTTACAGATGAGATAGTGAAGCTTCAGAGAGGTGAAGCAACTTCTTGAAGATCACACGATAAGGAACTGCCCGAGCTCAGATTTGAACCCGTCACTCCTACCGGGCTATGCACAGGTTGGAGAACACCATTTCGTGCAGCCTGAGCTTTCATGAGCTCTGTCAGCAGAAGACAGTGAGGTCTCAGGTTCACAGTGCAAACTTTTTCCCTCTTTTTGAGATGGAGTTTCACTCTTGTTGCCCAGGCTGGAGTGCAATGCAGTGATCTCAGCTGACCACAACCTCTGCCTCCCAGGTTCAAGCAATCCTCCTGTCTCAGCCTCCTGAGTAGTGGGGATTACAGGCATACGCTAGTATGCCCAGCTAATTTTGTATTTTTAGTAGAGGCAGGGTTTCTCCATGTTGGTCAAGCTGGTTTCGAATTCCCGATCTCAGGTGATCCGCCCACTTCGGCCTCCCAAAGTGCTGGGATTACAGGCATGAGTCACCGTGCCCAGCCCCCGCAATGCAACCTTCTAAGATCTAAATGCCACCCTTCCCCACCCTCCATGTTAATTACATCAAGGCCAATTTCCAGCTTCCCATTCTTAGGCCTGGAAAGGTATGGAATCTCACTCAACAGCCCACTCCAGTGTCTCATTGAGAGCCCATCTGCATGGCTCTCAGCACTGGGGCTACCTCCTTGCTGACTCCAACTCAGGAGAGGCAGATGGTCATCCATGTAGAGCAATTTCAGGGCTGGGCTGTAGAGAAGCACTGCTTGCCCACCAAATACTTCACCATACCAATGCTTTCTCAAATTATTTTAATGTCCGATTAAAGGATTTCTTTTCTTTTCTTTTTTTTTATGTGTAGTTTTGCTCTTATCGCCCAGACTGGAGTGCAATGGTACGATCTCAGCTCACTGCAACCTCCGCCTCCTGGGTTCCAGCGATTTGCCTGCCTCCGCCTCCTGAGTAGCTGAGACTACAGATACTCGCCATCACACCCAGCTAATTTTTGTATTTTCAGTAGAGACAAGGTTTCACCATGTTGGTCAGGCTGGTCTCGAACTCCTGACCTCAGGTGATCCACGCTCCTTAGCCTCCCAAAGTGCTGGGATTACAGGTGTGAGCCACCGTGCCCAGCCTAGATTAAAGCCTTACATTTCATAATCAGAAATGTGGCTTCAAGGCAAAGGCCTATATATTTACAACAAGGTCATAAGATGTAAATGATTGATGTTAGATACTTCCTGAGGATAGGTTCTATTGGAGAGAGCCCAGGTTCCCTGCCTGGAGGTTTCACAAAGTTACTGCCCTGCTTCATCTTTCAGATGTCTCCAAGGTGTCTGTACAGTGCTCTGTACCCCAGAGATTTAGTGTATCTTTAATTGAACGAGTAAGTAAATGAACAACTCTCTCTTCCTTGTTTCCCCTCCTCTCCCTTCCACTGGTTGCTAAGGACAAACGCAGGACCTTCTCCACTTACGTAGAAACCACTTACACACTTATTTATCTTCTAGCAGGAGCCTGGATCCTTCCTTGCAGTAAGCTCAGGCATTTGCTGCTCTCTGGAACAGAGCCCGCAGGCTCTCTCCTCCTGTACCCCGAGTCCTCAAGCTCTCTGGCTGTTCTCCAAGGGGTCCCTGCCTGCTTGGGATGACTTTCCTTAAGCAGCTCTCCTAAGCTTCTGCTCTTTTTCCATCTTCAGATCAAAGCCTCTGGACCTTGGCTTCTACCCTCTTTCCTGGCCAAGAATTCTGCACTTCCTCCTCTGGCTTCTTCTTTTGTTTCCTGTTTGGCTACTCATGCCCCACTCAGATCAACATTTACAGATATCCCTATTTGTGAGTGGGATGCGAGAGATTTCTTTCCATAGCAAAAAATTGTACTGGGGAAGGTGGACTATTCATCCCAGTCACAATGAAACCACCTTCCCCAGCTCAAATAGGATGCCTGCGAGGGAGGCTGGAATTAGACTCAGATCTGTGGTGGGGTGCACTTTGGGAAACCATGTTACTGGCCAGGAGTTAAAGACAGCTTGGGATAAAGGAGTTGGTGTCTGGAGCTTGTGGCTCCCAAGTCCTGATACATGCTACATTTATCTGCAACCTGCCCCTTCCGCTTGACCAAGGCACTTCTACACAGAGAGGGGTCCTTTACTGAATGCGTTCTCCTTCCGATGGCATCAGTTTCAGCTGAATCTCTCCAACCTGCTCATTCCATCCCTCACTGCTCAGGCCTGAACTTTTCTGAACTAGCGTCGCCCCTGACCCCAAGAATAATGATTCCATTCTCTAGAACAAGCAGTTACAGATCCCTCCCCATTAATAGGGGGACAGAGGAGTTGTAACCAAGGCCTTCAGAATTTGGCCTTGGTGATGTTACAGTTTGGATCTCTGTTTCCTAAGACTCTGAAAATATTACAAGGTGCTTTTGTAACCATAGGCACCCAGTGTGTGCTTCCCTTTGGAGCCTGTGGTATATTTGCATAAGCAAAGCAGCCATTTAAAAAGTGATTTTTTTTTTTCTCTGTGGGCTGAGGGGCAGGGATGGGTTCACAAAGCTGTTAGGAGACCTTGTGCTGGTTATTGCAATCTGGTCTCATGTGAGGGTATTTGATCATCTTAAGCAGAATTTCTTTTTCTCAGTAGTCATTTCCAGTCCTTTTCAGTGAAGATATGGGGAAATATGATTGCTGTTTCCTGAGGTTGGAAAGGTTGTGATGAAGGAATTAAAATGCAGTGATTCTCAGTGGTGCCAGAGAAGATAGCTGGGGCTGGGCAGGGAAGGGCTTGCTCCTCAGAGCTGCCATTTGGGAGTGAGGGAGCTCAGGAACAGGAAGTGTTCAACTGGGCGGGGACTTCAATATAGTACACAACCAGGCTGAGAAGGCTGCAGGCTGGCACCAAGAAACAGTGCTGGTCTGGGACTATATAGCAACGAGAAGCCAGACAGAGAAAGAATGCATGCGATGGGATCTCATTTCCGTAAAATTCAAATACATGTAAAACAGTCTATGCTATGAGAGGTTAGGATAGTGGCTGCGTTTGGTGGTGGTAGTGACTGGAATGGGGACTTTTGAGGTGCTGACGATGTCCTGATTCTGTTTTGTTTTGTTTTGTTTTTTTTTTGAGATGGAGTTTCGCTCTTGTCATCCAGGCTGGAATGCAGTGGCACGATCTTGGCTCACTGCAACCTCCACCTCCCAGGTTCACACCATTCTCCTGCCTCAGCCTCCCGAGTAGCTGGGACTACAGGTGCCCACCACCATGCCTGGCTAATTTTTTGTATTTTTAGTAGAGATGGGGTTTCACCGTGTTAGCCAGGATGGTCTCAATCTCCTAACCTCATGATCTGCCCACCTCAGCCTCCCAACCTCCCAAAGAGGTGGCTCAGGAGTGAGCCACCGTGCCCGGCCTTTTTTTTTTTTTTTTTTAACTACAGAAGGTTAGAACCTGACTCGCACTGCTTTACCAGGTCACTGGTCCTGTTCCTTCCCACCCGGTGGTTATAAAAAACTCCCTTTGATCTTACAGCCAGGTGTTAGGAAGGGAGCAGCTCACAAGGGGGCATGGAGGCAGCTGTGAAGGGGCAAAGGCAGGACACACCGACCCACTCCTCCCTGCCTCCCTTCTTTGGCCTGAGTGATCGCTCACCTCACCAAGGCAGGCTTCCTTCTGGGGACCGAAGTTCCTAAAAAAATCTCCAATGTACCTCAGCTGCTTCTCCAAGGCCAAAGAAGCCATGTGGCTGGGGAAGGCAGGTGCTTTTTATACAATAATAATAACGACCATTTATCAAGTGCTTAGTGTGTGGCAGGAACCACGCTAAATGCTTTGTCTGCATTGCTTCATTTCATCCTCCCACTCAGTCACTCCTCTGGGGAAGCTATATTCTTGCCCCACTTTGCAGGTAAGGAAACTGAGGATCAGAGAGGTATAAGTGACTTGCTCCAGACGACTCACAGGAGAGGAGAGCATCTGGATTGGAATGTGAGTTTTGCAGCCTGCCGGGCTCCAGACTCTGTGTTCAAGTCTATCCCGCCCCTCTTTGGGGCAGTTTTAATGTTTATTTTCAAAATTATGGGAAAAGCAAGTGGGGAGGACACCCGAGGTGGGACATAGTGAACGGAACTGCAGCCTTGGCTGAGGAGATAGGCCCAGGACTGTTGGGTGGAGCTGCCAAGGATGCCAGGGTCCCCGAGCTGGGGCCAGCAAGCAGCAAGAGGCCTGTGGCACAACGGCCTCAAAGTCACCACCGTCACTATGCCACAAATCCAGCATAAGATGCCTGGTGTGTGCCACTTTCTTTGCCTGGGGAGTCTCTTTTAATCCTCCACTCTAAGAGGATAATACTATTATCATTCCCATTTTGCAGCTAGGAACACAGGCTCAGAGCTGCCGGCCTCCAAATCCTGCTTTTATTTTATTTTATTATTCTATTTTATTTTATTTTATGATGGAGTTTTGCTCTTTTGCCCAGGCTAGAGTGAACTGGTATGATCTTAGCTCACTGCAACCTCCACCTCCCAGGTTCAAGCGATTCTCCTGCCTCAGCCTCTCAAGTAGCTGGGATTACAGGTGCTGCCACCAAGCCTGGCTAATTTTTGTATTTTTAGTACAGACAGGGTTTTGCCATGTTGGCCAGGCTGGCCTTGAACTCCTGACCTCAGGTGATCCACCTCCCTCAGCCTCCCAAAGTGTTAGGATTACCAGCATGAGCTACTGTGCCTGACCAGCCCTGCTCTTTTATTTATGCTTTCTCAGGGAAAGGGCTCTGCCTTTTTTTTCTTCTTGTTTTCTTCACTTGCATTCCACCACCCCGTACCTGTACATCTCCACCTCCGAACTCACTCCCCAGCCTTTCCCTGGTGCTGTCCTCCTTTGAACATGCTGAAATACAGTTGGTATTAATAGGGTTGTCAGATTTAAACTACAAGGTGTCCAGTTACATTTCAGCCTCAGATCAACAATGGATATTTTTTTCGTATAAGAATGTTTCAATATTGCATGGGAGCAATGCATGCAAAAAATTTACTCATCATCAGATTCAAATTGAATTGGGCATCTGGCAATACATCTGGCAATCCTAATATTGTAAAAGGTTCCACTGTGCTGCTGTGCTTGGACCTGGAGTTATCTGACCCTTCCCGAGTTTCTGCCCCTCAGGCCCCTCCATCTAGAGAGCTCCAATAGCACCTGGGCTATTCTGGGAGTTGCAAGGGCTGAAAGCAGAGGAGAGAGGCACACATTACCTCACTGCTGGGAGTCTGGGCCCAGCGAGCGAAGTCTGGGGGAGAAGCGGGGAAGGCAGGATGGAAGTGGTGGGAGTAACGCCATGTATTATTCCTGTGGAAGACCCAGAGTGGTGAGAAGTGGAGGGTCCTCCTGTTTCCCTCACGGAGTCCCCATTAATGCCCCACCCATCTCCAGCTTACCAGTGGTCGTTCTCAGGGTCCCTTGTCTTCTCTGGCGGTGCTGTCTTCCCCTCACCAGGACATTCTGTTGGTGACTGTCCACCCCTCTGAGAAGGTGAGTGGGAGCCAAGTGTCTGGGCTGATAAAGTAGAAGCTAGAGAGTTTCTGAGTAAGCTGCTGCTGTCACCATGGCCATGGCTGCCCATCTGTCAGCTTCTCATAGCGCTTCAAGGAAGAGAAGTTTCCCAAAGGTCACAGTCAGCCTGGAAGGTGCCGCTCACCTCCCTCGTCGGGCCACCCAGCTGGTGCCCAGACCCTGGCCAGTGACAGGGTAGAAAAACAGCTTGGGTGATCATGTGTGTGATCACGTCTGGCTTTACCCAGATGTAGGGTTCCCACGGCACACAGTTGTCTGACTGAGCCACATCTTTGTCTGTGTTTGCATGTGCCTGCCTTGTTCCCCCTTTCTGAGATAAAACTCCCGAGGCAGCCAGGGCACCCTACCTCGTTTTTCTGGCACCTGCCCCAGGCACCTGCCACAGCTGCAGGAGGAAGACATTGGCAGCTGCTGAGGTCTGATACAGGGTGCCCAGGAGGACGGCCTGGGTCGGAGATTCCGCCCATGTACTCTGGGGTCTGGGGGTGGCCTTGCACTTTATGGTCTGGCTTTTTTTGCTCCTTCTCCCACCTAGATTTGGTAGGATAGTCCCTGCCCAGCCCTTGCCACATGGCTGCTAACGGTGAAGGCTGGATGCTATACACGAAGGACTGAAGCAGCCCTCTGCCCACAAATTCCCTTCTTCCTGGTACACAGCAAGGGGCGGCCCCCTTCCTCCAGCCACCGCTGTCTGCCAAGATGCTCAGCAGGCAGTGCCTCCAGGCTGGCTTCACCCTCTCTCAGAGCATAGCCCCCTCTCCTCTGCTTGTTGTTCCTACTTGCCTTCCAACCCCAGTTCAAAGGCAACACGCTCCAAAACAAAGTTAAAACCACCTCTTTCCTCCAGCGAGGTGGAAGGAAGGGCAGAGGGAAACGTTCCCTCCTTACTGTCCTCAATGTCCCAGGGGAGGATGGGGGACCTGGGAATCACTCGGTGCTCGTGCAAGGAGGAAGCTGGCAATGAGTTTCTGCTCAAGTCCACGCCAGCCGGAGAAAGCCACCCTGACCACATTCAGAAGTTGGTATGCTGTGAATCCCAGCAACTGAGCAGGCTCCAGCAGGGATGGATGAGCTCACCAGGTGATGGCCTAATGGGTTAACACTTTGTGAGCTGTTGGCACGAGTCCTCAGAATGTGGCTTTCTCAGCTCTGCTCAGCCACGATGAGATGAATCTTGTGAAAAATTCATGATGCTTCTCTGCAGTCTGTCTTCAAGTTTCATGGAGGTGTGCGTTCCACTGATGCCTGGGCAGGGCAGCTTCTCCTGACCCAGGCTCAGAAATCAGAGGACCTGGAGTTTCTGAGTTGGTGGAGGTGTGTGGTGGTGCCATGGTGGTGGGGATGGGTTGCCAAAGACTGGGTCAGACCCTCTGGCTGACTCACGCTACACTGGCTCTGTTCAGTGCAGGCCTTAGTAATTCGATCTGGGAACTCTCTGTGTTCTGGATATTGGAGGGGGCACATACAGACTTAGAAAACACCCTTGGTTGCAAGATGGCAAGGACAGTCCTTGGAAATTTCCAATGCCTATGGGTGGGCACCCTATCTTACAAAATGCCAGGAGTCCACAACAGGACTTACCCCCATCCCAGGCCCGACATCTCAAACAGAGGCAAAAGAGCTTGTTCCCCATCACTCCTCCAATCATTCCTCATGATGCCCTGTTGCTGTTCATGCGATGCCTGCTGCCACCGTGATGAGAAGAGAATGATGAATATCAGTGCAAGGAGGATGAAAAGGTTTTCACCTCTATAAACCTTTACCGGAGTGTGCTTGGGGAAGCTGGGTGTGAGATGTTGAGTAGCCAGTTCTCAAGATGCTGATGCATACACTGAGGTCAGCAAAATTGCCTACGATTCTGGAAGGCATGCTGGCTCCTGCCCTGGTCCACACTAACCTGAGAATGTGGGCAGCTGTTGCTCCTCAGGATGACTGGTGGGTGGGCATCCTTGCTACTGGGAACAGTACACTGAGGGGCATCCTCTGTGGTCTGCAGGGAGGGCTTTCCTAGGAGCCGTCCAAGGAAGCTGCTGTCAAGGCAGGTATGAGACTCTCCCATATATGACATCTTGAGTTCCTCGCCTGTGCAATGAGCAGGAGATTCTGAGCCTGGAAGGCTCTGCAGAGGTTGCTATGTGATTCATGCCTAGAGAAGCAGACATCTAGGAGGATGAGCCTGTCCCCTGAGCTGCTGTGAGAGATCAGGCTGAGTACTCTCTCTATCCTCTGTGAAGATGAGCATCTCTGCTCAGGGCAATGAGCAGTGAGAGGCCTGCCTTGAGTGTCCAGGGGAACTTGACGTTGAAGGTTTTTGAGGATGTAAGTTGCTTTGCCTTAGGTACCTCTGACTTTATACTCAAATCAGTTTGTAAAACCAAGTGACCTGGCTTGCAGAGGAACCCTAGAGTGAATTATTTTGCAATACAAATAATCAAATGATTTATTTATTTATTTTTACAAAGTTCAGGCTATTCTCCCACCCTCTGCAGGGCATGGCAGTGTGGCAGAGTAATACCATCCATAAGTCAAACCCTTATTATTACTCCCTCCATGTCAGGCACTCTTCTAAGAGCTTTATATATATAGCAATTCATTTATTCACCACAGAACTCTATAAGGTAGCTATGTGAGGTATACTGCTATCTCTGTATTTGGCCTTGGATGAATTACTTCTCTGGGCCTTAATTTCCTCATGTATTCATTGAGTGGGATCATTACTAGATCACAGAGTTTTTATGAAGATTAAATGAGAAAATGCTCATAGCAAGTGCTTAAAGAATGTATACATAATATATGTGCATATAATACACATATGTTTAAGTACATATTTAAGTATAAATGTAAATTGGATGGGCAGCAAGCATCAGAGGAGAACATGTCCAGGGTTGAAGCTGTTCTGTCTGCAGGCCCCCTTCCTAGCAGGACAGATGAGGAGGTGTGAGGAGCCATCATGGTCCCTGGGCAGCTGACTCCGGTGTCCTGGGTTGAAGAGGCCGCTACTGTAGCTGTGGTGTTGAAGGGGATGGGAGCAGGGGTGGTCACTGCTTGGGGATGGCTCTTAGCCTCTTATCCAGAGTGCCCTAACTCCCCACCCTGTAGCTGCTCCTACTCAGCGCTGTGGCCCCTCACCTGGCCGGTCCAGTGTTGCACGAGACAGTGGTAGGTAGGGTGACCAGCCATCCAGGCTTACTCAGTACTGATGGATTTCCTGAAATATGGGACTTTCAGTGCTAAAACCATGAACATTCCAAGAAAACCAGATGAATTGGTTTCCTTAGTAAACACTTTTGGGCAGTGGCATGTCATTTGGAACACCCGTCCCTGTGCATGTGGGCTGCCTTCTTCTGGAATGTTCCCTGTATTTGGCTTCACACACCCTCCCAGGTCATAGAGTCTTGTGGGAAAGGGGGGGCCTTCTCTCCTCCACCCCCACCCTGGGGCTGGGGCCCCTCCCTCCCAACCTGCTTCCCCCCTTGCTTCCCCTGGCTTTGCATCTTGCTCTGTTCTTGGGCACAGTTTGAGAGGGGGCTGGGACTCCCTCCGAGCATAATTTCCAATAGTTTCCAAAAGTGGTGGCATTTTCTTTCAGCTTGCTGTGTGCTTGGTTAGGATAATGAGCTACCTAATGGTTATTAGACTATAATAAAAAGATACCAAAACAAACAGTGTAAGACAAGGATGTCAACATAGGCACCTCTTTGTTAGGCTTGTCACCGACTGCCAGTGCTGACAGCCCACCCCGGACTCCTCCCCTTGGTTAGAACCTCACTCCCCCTCTGCACTGGCATTGACAATGTATGTACGTATTTATTTATTTTTGAAACAAGGTCTCACTCCTGTTTCCCAGGCTGGAGTGCACTGGCGTGATCTTGGCTCACAGCAGCCTTGACTCCCAGGTGCGAGTAATTCTCCCTCCTCAGCCTCCCAGTAACTGAGATTATAGATGTGCACCACCATGCCTGGCTAATTTTTTGTTTGCATTTTTTTTTTTTTTTTAGAGATGGGGTTTCACCATGTTGGCCAGGCTGGTCTTGAACTCCTGAGCTCAAGCGATCTGTCCACCTCAGCCTCCCAAAGTGCTGGAATTACAGGCATGAGCCACTGCACCTGGCCCATCTTCATTTAGCTGACCCAGTCAGTCTGGCCTCGGCCCTGCACAGCCGCTGGGCCTTCACTCTTCTGCTCTATTTTACTTCTTAATGATTGTCTGTCTGTCCCTGACTCACATCCCCTAAACTCCTTGGAATAGTTTTGTTTTTTTTTTTTATAAAAAATGTTTATTATGAAAAATTTTAGGCCGGGTGCGGTGGCTCAAGCCTGTAATCCTAGCACTTTGGGAGGCCGAGATGAGCGGATCATGAGGTCAGGAGATCGCGACCATCCTGGCTAACATGGTGAAACCCCGTCTCTACTAAAAACTAC
>NW_012117021.1:1058089-1082125 GCF_000951035.1 Colobus angolensis palliatus | reverse complement strand
TATTATATATTTAACATAGTATAAACATATATATGAGTAGATACTGTTTCATTTATATGTTAATTGACTCTTCATCTTATCAGTAAGGCCTCTGGTCAACAACAGGATATTAGTAATTAAGTTTGTGGGAGTCAAAAGTTACACTTGAAGTTTTGGCTGCACAGAGGGTGGCACCCCAACCCCCATATTGGTCAAGATACTTTGTTTCATTTAGTATTTTAAAGTAAATTCTAGACTTCTCTTCTTCAGTAAAGCCTTGCACATAGAGAGTTGTGTTTCCCTAACAGATGACCTCCTTCCTTCCTCCTTCCTTCTTTTTTCAAATAATAACCACAGTGCCATCATAACCACACATGAAGTTGAAGCATTCTTAAAGTGAATGCCCATTCCACATTCACATTCCCTTGATTGTCTCAAAACCCCCTTTTTTTTTTTTTTTTTTTTTTTTGCTTTGAAACAGGGTCTTGCTTTGTTGCCCAAGCTGGAATGCAGTGGTGTGATCATGGCTCACTGCAGCCTGGACCTCCTGGGCTCAAGAGAGCCTTCCATCTCAGCCTTCCGAGTAGCTGGGATCACAGGCACCCACCACCATGCCTGGCTAATTTTTAAATTGTTTTTGTAGAGAGAGTCTCACTTTGTTGCCCAGGCTAGTCTCGAACTCCTGGCTTCAAGTGATCCTCTGGCCTTGGCCTCCTGAAGTGCTGGGATTACAGATGTGAACCACCATGCCCAGCCTCAAAACTACACTTTTAGAGTCAGGTTTCTTCCAAGCAGGATCCCAGCAAGTTCCAGCGATTAGTTTAGTAGTTCTGCCTCCAGCACTTCTTTTGGCCTCTAACAGCCTTTTCCTCCTCTGCTCATAACATTTATTTATTGAAGACACAGGACTTCTGTCTTAGAGAACTTCCCTCATTCCAGATTTGGCTGCCTACTTCCTCACGGTAACATTTATCACTTGCCTGCATCTTGCAAGGGCCATGTCTCAATTTCCACTATAGCCCTGGATCTTAGTACAATGCCTTAGCCCAGGAGAGGTGCCCAGTCAAAGGTGAATAAACAGTCACATGAATATTCATAAGGTACCTGGCAATGTATTGAGGGCTTTGACCCACATGCCATTGGGCCAGGGGCTACATTTTCTGTCTGCTTTTGCCTTGTGATGCTGGGACTGGTTACTGAGCCAGAAGACTGAGAATACCGTGGTCATTACCATCATCCCCTTCTAACCGAGTACTCCCATTTTCTTTTTCTTTTTCTTTTTTTTTATTTTTTTTGAGACAGAGTCTCACTCTGTCTCCCAGGCTGGAGTACAGCGGTGTGGTCTCAGCTCACTGCAACCTCCGCCTCCCGGGTCAAGCGATTCTCCCACCTCAGCCTCCCGAGTAGCTGGGACTCCAGGTGCCTGCCACCAAGCCCGGCTCACTTTTTGTAGTTTTAGTAGAGACAGGGTTTCACCATGTTGGCCAGGATGGTCTCGATCTCCTGACCTCGTGATCCACCTGCCTCAGGCCTCCCAAAGTGCTGGGATTACAGGAGTGAGCCACCGTGCCTGGCCAGTACTCTCATTTTCTAAGAGATAATAAGTTAATTTTTAAAATTATTTTTTCTCTTTCCTCCTCTTCTCCTGTGCCCCACTTCCTACTTAGCTCTTTAGAAATGCAGTTATAACCTTTTACCTTCCCTTCACCAGATATTGCCTAGAGAGCAAGCTTATTCAACTGTGTGCTTACTTAAAAGATCAAGAGTGGAAACCTTTCCCACCAGGCGTTTGCCTTGAGAGACAAAAGTCAATTTACAACCAAAAGTATGCCTGCTACAAAACTCTCTCATCTGGAGAGCACCAGAGACAAGGCCACTTTACAGCCTAAATTCTGCCTGTGATGGCACCAACTTGACCACTTCTGATAAGGCAGCCCGGTAGATAAGGCACATATAGAAAAGGCACTGGAAGTTACGCAGACCCCCATCTGCTTGTTTCCTCCCCTGCCTGCCACTCATGCAAAATCCCTTTCTAAAAACCTGTTTTCTCTCCCAAAAGAGAAGCGGTACCCTTAAGGCAGGAAGCCTGTGTTTCTTCCCCTAAGCTAGCTTCGGAATAAAGTCACTTTCTTTATAGCAGATCCCAGGAGTAACTGAACTTGCAACCCAGCTACGCTCTCCCTCCGGCTCACACCAAGGCAGGGGAAAGAGCAAATAGGAACCTTCCGGGTAACTTCGGAGGAGGCGACTGCCCGGGGCAGGAGTTTCCACAGGACCCTGGGCATCTCTTGCCAATGCCAGTGCGGAGCGGGAGTGAGGTTCTAACCAAGGGAAGGAATCCGGGCTGGGCTCTCAGCACTGGCAGTCGGTGACAAGCCTAACAAAGAGGTGCCTATGTTGACATCCTTGTCTTGCACTGTTTGTTTTGGTATCTTTTTATTATAGTCTAATAACCATTAGGTAGCTCATTATCCTAACCAAGCACACAGCAAGCTGAAAGAAAACACCACCACTTTTGGAAACTATTGGAAACTATGCTCAGAGTGAGTCCCAGCCCCCTCTCTAGCTGTGCCCAAGAACAGAGCAAGATGCAAAGCCAGAGGAAGTAAGGTGGAAGCAGGCTGGGAGGGATGGGCTCTAGCCCCAGGGTGGGGGTGAAGGAGAGGAGGCTCCCTTTGCCCACAAGACTCTAGGCTCCTTCCAAGGAGGGCAAGAAGCCTCTTTCCCCCTTATCCCCCCTTTTTTTTTATTTACCCAGGGCCCAGGAAAGTTATGCAAAGCAATTACTCAACTTAGGCAGCCCAGAGAGGAGCCACCATCTTCCACCTGCTCCACCTCCCACTACGTTTGTCTTTGCCTCCTTTCCCTTCCTATCAGGGCTCATGACCAAGGAGATGGAATTCCGTGACCCTAAGTCTCTGCTGGTCTGGTCCTCTTGGCTCTTTTGAGAGACCGAAGTACAGGTGACTCTGGCTGGGCTCCGGCAGCTGTCTTGAGGCTACACAGCGTCTAAGGAGTTATCCTTAACCTCCAGCTCCCTCTGGCTTTGCTTTTCTCTCTCTTCTTGCCTCTTCTAAAGGTTTTCCTTGTTCCTGTCTCTCTTCCTTCTGTCTGCTGCAGCCTCACACACCAGACAATTCTCAAGATGTCCTTTGGGGGAGCCTCCAGGGGCGTCTGTCCCTTCTCTTTCTCGGTGCATGTAATTCAGCAGTGATGTGAGAGACAGCAGCACGCTGGGCTCTGCGCGGGGAGCCGGGAGCGCTAAAGCGAGGGGAATTGCGTATAGGGAGGTGAGGACGGAGAGCTGGGGACGGGGAGCTGGGGACGTGAAGAATGAAGGGACTGGTGCAGCTTACAAGAAGTAGGAGTGGGAGTGGCGGAGGAAGGAGCATCTTTCTTGGGGGGAGTTCCCAGGGCAATCGTTATCTGCTGGCACCTCCCCCTCCTGATGGGGCGTCAGTTCCAGGAAGGAGCTGGGGCTGGGTGGGACGCGGCGTCCAGGCGCTAGGCTGTGGCCGAGGGCGGTGGGGGCCTCCTCTTGGGGTGCGCCTGCCTCCTAGTGGTGAAGATGAAGCAGTGCTGCTATCTGAAGTCGACTTCAATTATTCCTTCGCGGTTTGTCTCTGGCCTGGTAATTCACAGTGGACTGGAAATTAGAAAATCGAATCTCACGCATTGCTAATAAATACTATCTCACAGCAATATTCACTGCAATTTCAAAACGCCAAATAATTAAGACCTACTAGCTTTTAAATAATTTAAAAGACTCATGTAGTCATGTATGCATCTTACCATCAAATATTGATTATATAGATTATATGCCAGACACTGTTTTAGGTTGGTCATTGGAAATAAAAAGAGCTATACAATTTATGTGCAAAGACAGGCAACTGAATAAACAATTCCAATCCAGAAGGAAAAACTCTTCAATACAGCCATGTCTGTGCTGTACAATTGAGAATACAAAGGAGAGGCTTGGCAACACGGAGAAACCTTCTCTCTACAGAAAACAAACAAACAAACAAAACCCCCATCAAAATTAGCCAGGCATGGCGGTGCGCATGTGTAGTCCCAGCTATTTGAATGGCTAAGGTGGGAGAACACTCTAAGCCCAGGAGGTCGAGGCTGCAGTGAGACGAGATGGCACCACTGCACCCCAGCCTGAGTGACAGAACAAGACCTTGTCTGAAAAAAAGAAAACACAAAGGAGGATTGACATAGGGTGGTGATTGGGAGACGCTTCCTCAAAAAGGTAATGGTTAGTCTCAGCACTTTGTGAGGTTGAGGTGGGTGGATCAATTGAGCTCAGGAGTTCGAGACCAGCCTGGCCAACATGGAGAAATCCCATCTCTACAAAAAAATCCAAAAAGTAGCCGGGTGCGGTGGCACACACCTGTAGTCCTAGCTACTCGGGAAGCTGAGGCAGGAGAATCACTTGAATGCAGGAGGCAAAGGTTGCAGTGAGCAGACATCCCACCACTGCACTCCAGCCTGAGCAATGAGAATGAAACCCTGTCTCAATCAATCAATCAATCAAGCAAGCAAGCAAGCAAGCAAGGTTGATGGTTAGGATGAGCCTTGAAGGACATATAGGCGCCAAAGAAAAGTGATGGAGGTGACAGAGGTAGTGATGATGGTGGTAGAAGTAGAGGTGATGATGGAGATGAAAGTGGTGGTGGAAACAGAGGTGATGGTGGAGATGGTGGTACTGGTGGTGGTGGTGGAGACGGAAGTGGTAGTGGTGGTAGAAGAGGAGGTATTGGTGGAGATGGTGGTGGTGGAAGTGGAGGTGATGGTGGAAATGGAGGTGGTGATGGCAGTGAAAGAGTGGATTTGATGGTGAAGAGGGTGCTGGTGGTGGAAATGGAAGTGATGGTGGAGATGGAGGTGATGGTTGTGGTGGAAGTGGAGGTGATAGTGGTGGTGGAAATGAAGATGATGGTGGAGATGGAGGTGATGGTGGTGGTGGAATTGGAGGTGATAGTGGTGGTGGAAATGAAGATGATGGTGGAGATGGAGGCGATGGTAGTGGTGGAAATAGAGGTGATGGTGGAGATAGTGGTGGAGGTCATGGAGGCAGTAAAGGTAAAGGCTGGAGGCCATTCAGGCTGTGGTGGTGAAGGTAAAGCTGATAGAGGTAGAAGTGGTTGCAGTGATGATGAAGGTGGTGATGATGAGGAGAGTTGTGATTGTGGTGGTGGTTGTAGTGTTGGTGAGTGTGCCAATGATAGCACTGTTGTTGTTGGATGTATTAGCTTTGGTTTTGGTGATAGTGATGAATGTGGATGGTATTGGTAGAGGTGGGTGTGTTGGTGGTGGTGGTGGTGGTCATGGTGGTACTGGTAGTGGTCTGATCTTCAAGTGAACCATAGCTGCTGCTACTAGACAGGTCACTGCTGAGCCTCCACTGGTTCCCATCTTTATGGCCTTTCCAGGGTTAGAGACTCTCTCCTCTACTTCTACCCATTTTTGGTCCTCACAAATCCTTCTACTGCTTCCATACTGCCTTGGGGCACAAATAATTGCTGAGCAGCCATCGGAGGTGATATTTCTCTAGAGATATAAACAGTTCCCTTTCATTAGGAGCTGGTCATTTCCATGCTTCTTTTCTGGAACTCCACTTGGAGGAAGAAATTTGTTCTTCTTTGCTGTACTTTTTCCAAGATGCAACTGAATTATTCATCCATATGGGTCTCAGGCCAGGCCTGAGTGGATTGCAGGGCCCCTGTCTGGGGAAAACACCAATGTCTCTGTTTTCTTCTTACCCTTTGTTATGTGTCAAGTATGCCCCCACCCCCAAATTCATATGTTGACGCTGTTGTAACCCCTAACGTGATTATATTTGTTGAAGAGGTAATTAAGATTAAGTAAGATTATAAGGGCCTTAATCCAGTAGGATCGGTGTCCTTAGGCAAAGAAGAGGCACTAGGAGCATGCCTACACAGAGAAAAGCCATGTGAGAATACAGGAATAAGATTGCTGACTGCAAGCTAAGGAGAAGAACTTAGGAGAAACCAATCCTACCGGCACCTTGATTTTGGACTTCCAGCCTCCAGAACTGTGAGAAAATAAATTTCTGTTGTTTAAATCACCCAGCCTGTGGTATTTTGTTATGATGACCCAAGCAGAATAATGCATACCATGATTCTCTTCCATTCTCTCAACTCAGGACATCCTTTCCCAGTGTTGGGGTGGTGGAGGAGAATGACGTGGATGATGGTGGATGGAGAGAAGGCCTTTCTGTTGTTAAGAGTTTTTTTCTTCCTATCATCCATGTGACATGCTCTTTCATTGTTTTTAGTGTCTGGGACAGTCCACCATGGCTTTTCAGGAGACAGAGCCCAAGTATATCTTTGGATCAAACCACGATGTGTTCTAATGAAGAATACCAGTCAACCCACCCTGTGGAAGGGTCCTCATTGGTAGAGGTTGTATTCCAATTACTTGTGATCATTTTTGGTCTGAGGTGAACACAGTATTCCCTCTTTGGAGCATTGTGGGTGTTATAATTGAAAAGGGAATAATATTAGGCTCCTTCAAAAAAACAAAGTGGTGGACCAGCATCTTAGCTGTGGAAAGAGCTCAGACCTTGGTAACGTTTCAAAGTAACATGGGTGTGAGGGACAGTTGTTGACCACAGAAGGAGCTTGGCCAAGGAAAAAGAGACACATAGTGTCAGACAAAGCTCAGAAAATTGCAGAGAATTAGACTGGGAGGCAGACCATCTCAGCCTGGAGCTAGCTTACTTTTGTACTTCTTGCATGAGACAATCCACACTGTTACTGTTTAAGCTGCTCAAAAGGGTGTTTCTGTAACTTGCAGTGGAAAGAAATGTGTCCAGAATCTCTCAAAATCCTGAATACCACAGTGCATTGGCAGGGCAGGCTTTATATGGCCACAAACAACAATACTGGAATATTCTATTCATTCATTCCGTCATGTCATGGTTTCCTACTTGTAAGCACCATGGATAAGTCCTGTTCTGCTGTTTCTCCCCAAAACAAGGATATGCATCATGATTTCTTGAAGATTCCACCATTAGTCATAGATGAGCCTGACAAACTGTACAAATTAGAAGTTAGTAAGGCACCTTCACTGGACGTCTGCTGTATCTCTGAGTATATGTTGGGATGGAGAAGGGTGAGTGAATAATTACAATTAATAATAATTAATAAGAACAAGTTCATTTCAGTCTGAGTGGCATTTAAGAAAGGCTATGAATTCTTCCCTGATCAGTCCAGAAAGGCTTCCCTGGAGCTGTGGCTATTGAGTGATCTTCGTTGTAACATAGCTTTCCTAAAGTCAGATTCATTGAGAAAAGGGCTACCTTTAAGTCCAATCCAAGGGATAAACAGTTCATCAAATGTAAGTTTATTTGTCTACATGCTTCCTTCCCTTCTAGTCAGTTTAGCTTCTCCAGGGCAAGAGATTCAGCCCCTGCCTCCCTGTCTCTAGCACGTGAATTCATTCAAGAAATGTTTCCCCACTACCAGGCTCCAGGATTCTTCTATTGCATGGAAAATCAGAGATACATAGTCTCTACTCTTACTGAGCATTCAGACAGTGAGAAAGGTAAGCATTAAATAGGTCGTTATGACAGTAGTTACTCAATAGTGACTAGAAAGAAGAGGTACAGGAGTTATAAGACTATACCAGGGGAGGACTTGACCTAGTTCATGGAGTATCATGGAGGCATCCCAGAGCAGGTATCATTTCAATAGAGACCCACAAGCTAAGGTCTTGGCATTTGGTACCCCGTTAGCAGGGGGAGGCTCTGAGCCTGGTTAAGACTGACTTAGAGGAGTACTTGGCAGGAGGTCAGAAAGCCAGACAGGAGTGGCTCAGATAAAACTGGAGTCATAAGCAGGGGCCAGAGCTTGCGGCGCCTTGTAGGCTGTGATCAGCCATAATAGAGTCTTTGTAAATGTTAGCTTCCACGTATGAATGAATGAAATATCAGAAAGGTGTCCAGGTTCTTTTTTAACAGTCAGCTCTATAGAGTGAGAACTACTCATTTTCACCAAGACTGCACCAAATCCTTTATGAGGAATCCATCTCCATGACCCAAACACTTCCCATTAGTCCCCATCACCAACATTGGGTTCAAATTTCAACATGAGGTTTGGAGGGTCCAATATCCAAGCTATATATACCTTAAAACTTAGCACCAGAATCACCTAGAGAGCTTAACAAAACACAGACTGCTGGCTCTCATCCCAGAGCTTCTGATTCAAGAGGTCTAGGGTGGGGCCCCCAGATTTTCATTTCTAGCAAATTCCCAGGTGATGCTGCTGCTGCTGGTCCCAGAACCAAACTTTGAGTAACGTGTCTTCAGAGGACCCTCCTTTGATCCTCCTTCAGCTGTGCCCTTCCCTACAGGGGAGTCTTGGGACTAAGGGACCATCCTCTTCCCCACTAGACCCTACTTTGGGTACGTTGTGTCTTCAGAGGACCCTCCTTTGATCCTCCTTCAGCTGTGCCCTTCCCTACAGGGGAGTCTTGGGACTAAGGGACCATCCTCTTCCCCACTAGACCCTACTCTGGGTACTTGAGATCCTTGTACAACTAGCTTTGAGCCCACTTCCAGGGCCTGCATGGGGACTATTCATAGGAGATGGGAGGGGAGTGGATGGAGTTGGATGTACAGACTGGGATGTCACAGGCCCTTGTTCAGGATGGAGCCAAGGTTGAGAAGAATGGGGGATGGAACCAGGGCCCAAACATTCCTGTGCAGGTAGCATCAAATCTCCCATTTAGGACCATCCTGACCAGAGACAAGAAACCTGACAATTAGGAACATAGGTTCTCAAGTCACACATACTTCCATTCGATCCGTGACTCTGAACTCTTTCCTGAGTGACCCCAGGTAAGTTATTAAACCTCTATGAACTTAGCCTCTGTATCTGTAAAACTGGAATAATACCAAATACCTACCTCATTGGTCTTTTGGCAAGAGTTAATGCAGTAAGGTGTATAAGGCATTGAGCATGAGCCTTGGAATGTTGTAAATGGTTGATATTATTGCTCTTGCTGTTGTTATTATCAGTTGCTGCTTTATTAAGTCCTGTGGTGGGGGAAGCACCTGTTATTTGTCACTGTCTTCTTCTTGCCTCCTGCCAGAGAAATCCAGGCACCTTCTGAGCAGGCTTTAGGCTCCTGCTGCTCTCCTCTGGCTGCTCTTCACTCTGTCCTGCTCACAGCCCTAAGTCCTGTATTGCAGGCTATGAATAAAGGATGCTAGAGTTTAGATGATAACATGTCTTTTTTTGTAAATGGCTAATGCAAATGAGAAACTTCATAGAAAATAGTACTTTTTTGCTGCTGTTAATTAGAAGTTTCATGAAGCTATCTGTGGTCTAGATAATGACATTTACGAAAAATAGTGCGCTCAATGATTTGACCCTTGCTCCTATTTTTCAAGGGTTTAATTTATGTTTTCTTTGCTTTGTGACTGCTTTAGATACAGTGATGAAATATGAGTGTTTCTGTGAGTGCTTAGGCAGCCCCCATGGATGCTGGAGTGTGGGCCTGTGTGAATAGGTGCCTCTCCTCATGTATATATGAGAATTCCAACCTCCAGCAGCAGCAATAATAACCTAACTTGTACCTTCACCAGGCTTTCAACAGGGCCATCCAGTCATACTTTCTACAGTGATGAAAGTATCCTTTCTCTGTGTTGTCCAAAATACAGCCACTAACCACATGTGGCTATGAGCACTTGGAAGGTGACCAAAGGGACCGTAAGTGAAAATTGAATTCTAAATTTTGTTTACTTTTCATTAATTTAATTTTAAACAGTCACTTAGCATTAGTAGCTACCATGTCGGGCAATGTGGATTAAGGAGGTGCTTGCAGACTTGATCTTTGCTACTTCTCTGAGAGAGGAATGGAGAAATGTATCATGTTATTGACGATGAAACTTTGGAGTGGAAAGGTGGTGTGATTGGTTTAAGATCACAGTGCAGTGATCACACCTGGGTATGGACAGGTGGTCATCCACCCCATCACCACAGGTAACCTCCTTCTTCAGAGCCTGAGAAAGTCTAATTAATACCTGAACTACTAAGAAAAAGACAAACACTTCAATAGAAAAAAATGGAGAGGATAAAAAAGTAACATTCAAAAATTCAAAAGCATTTTTACATACTAGGAGTAATCAATTAGAAAATATAGACTTTCAATATGAAGAAAAGCTGTGAAACTGTCCAGAAGGCCACAAAGGAAGATGTGAATAAACAGAGACTCATTGTGTTCCTGGTGGGAAGTCCCAATAGGTAGGTTCTACACAGAGTAATTTATAAATATAAAGCAGTTCCCTTAAGAACCTTAGGGATATTTCATGGAGTTTTTCAAACTGAAGAAAAAAATGCACCTGAAGTAGAAAATGTAAGAGAATAGCACAGACATTTAAAAATACAAATCAGAAGCTTGAAGGGGCAGGGAAATACATGGCAAAGTTATAATAACTGAAACTGAAAACTGTAATCGCAGCACATTGGGAGGCCAAGCGGGGGCAGATTACCTGAGGTCAGGAGTTCGAGGCCAGCCTGGCAACATGATGAAACTCTACTGAAAATAAAACAAAACAAAACAAAACAAAACAAAACAAATGTAATCCCAGCTACTCCAGAGGCCGAGGCAGGAGAATCACTTGAACCTGGGACAGAGGTTGCAGTGAGCTGAGATCATGCCACTGCACTCCAGCCTGCACGACAGAGTGACTCCATCTCAAAAAACAAAACAGTAAAAAGCATCATGTGATCCATGTTTGCTAAATATATTCACATATATGGATACTTCTACTTATGAAAGTCACAAATGTACACGTCTATCCTGATCCAACCTTTAAACTTTATTTTTATATTTTTGTTTTTAAAAGTATGAAATGCTTCACAAGTTTTTTGTTATCCGTGCACTGATGCCATGCTAATCTTCTCTGTATCATTCCAATTTCAGTATATGTGCTGCCAAGGTGAGTACATGACTTAATTTTTTAGACCAATCTTAACTGAGGTACTACACAATCAGTAGCTTAAGCCTCTACTTGGTTGGGTTAAGCGTTAAGCCATACCTCTCAATCTTGGCTTCAGGGGTCTATGCCAGATGGCTGGGATCCCATGTGGCTTCCTGAGTTGCCTTTGAAGTTGACCACATTCCCAACCATGTGGGTTTAGGAAACAGCCCTGGGGGTATATTTTTCTCTAGATCATAACTCTTTCTCGTGATCTTTCTTTTTTCCTTGTCCATTACACCAGGTCCTTCCCTGTTTGGTCTAGCAAGCAGAGATCAGGTAAGTATCACATCTAAATAGATTCCACTAACATTCCAAAGGAAATGGAGTGGCTCTTTCTGAAAAATAAGAACATGCAAAACTCTAGAAAGGCCATGGGAATGAAAAATGTTTTCTCTAAAAGCCTTGAGTCTGCATCCTCCACTCTTAAGTGGGGAGCCCAGAACAATCTTCCCAATCTCTTATTCACTTTTTTTTTTTTTTTGGTGATGGAATTTCACTCTTGTTGCCCAGGCTGGAGTGCAATGGCATAATCTCAGCTTGCCTCAGTCTCCACCTCCTGGGTTCAAGCGATTCTCCTGTCTTAGTCTCCTGAGTAGCTGGGATTACGGGCATCCGCTACCACGCCCAGCTAATTTTTTGTACTTTTAGTAGAGATGGGTTTCACTATGTTGGCCAGGCTGGTCTCAAACTCCTGATCTCAGGTAATGTACCGGCCTTGGCCTCCCAGAGTGCTGGGATTACAGGCATGAGCCACCGTGCCTGGCCTCTTATTCACTCTTTATATCCTCCCAATAACTTTTGGACTTAATGAGGAAAGTGTGTTGTTTGAACACCATGCTTGGCATATTCAGCTTCACATTCACAGCCAGTGCTCGTCTGGGCCAGGTCTCCCATTGCTAGCTCATTTTAGCATATACAGATCATGGCAGTTTACCATGACACATCACTTCTTCTCCCACCCACCCTCCTATCCATTCCTGCCTCTGTTTCAGAGGGACACATGGTGGTAGAGCCCTGATACTGTTGGGTATTTCTAGAATGAATTCTTAAAACAAACTGTTTCTGAAGAGTCTCCCAGCCTGGTGGCTGAGTGAGCGAGAATTAAGTGTCAGTGAAAGAACTGAATTACCACCTACTGCTTCATCCATATAATTAAGTTAATAATTAAAACATGACTAGCAGGGGCTTCATCCTCCAGGAATCATAATATGCTTCTTTTTTAGACCCTTGTCACAAAATATGAAAACCACATCGGTAAATGTTATCAGAACTGCTTAGCAACCTCGGCTTTAATTGTCAGCCAGCTTATCAGAACATGCAGTTAATTATCGTGTCTCATACCTAGAATGTTCATCATGTGAAAGAGTCCCAGAGATGGATCTTCCCTGTGGTGAAATTGAGTCAGATGGATCACCTGCAGGGGGGTTCACCCTGGGAGAGTATTTCAGAATTTGCCTGCTTCTTCCTGGAACCAGCCTTTGTTAGAATGCATGATTCCATGATGAAAACTTGCAGATTTTCCATGAAGGAGAAGACCCCTTCCTGATCATATGTTCATTGTTACAGGACTGTCTATTAATGGTACAGTTGCTGAGCCAGCCCAGGTTTTGTATTCTCATTAGTAACAGGTATTTGGATGCTCATAACAGTTCTAGGGGAAATTTACGAGTGATGATGTAAAATAAAACACTGGATCTGAGAACGAAGAGATGAGTTCTATGGCTAGTTTTTCTGCCACTAGCTGTAGGCCTTTCTTCAAATCTTATCTCACTAAACCTCAGATTCTTAACCTGTTAAATAGGTAGGAGTGCGATAGCCTGAGCTAGTGTGCCTTGGGCTGCTGGCCCATCAACAAGTGCAGAGAGAGGCAGCCATTGGAGGGTTTTTTTGTTTTGTTTTTTTGACTGTCCTAAATTGTTTCTTAGGTGTGAGTTTTACAAACATTGTTTATATTAGCGGTAACAGTGGAGCCAGAAAGTATTGCACCTTCTCCATGTTGCACGGCGAGAACCACCAACAGTGTGGTGGAACTTACGGCCCTTTCCAAGGCCACAGCTCTTTCAGCCTGCAGCGATCAGCCCATTCATCTCTCTGTGCTTGTGGACTGCTGTGATGATTCACAGGATGTCAGAATTTCTTCTGACAGCTTTATGGAATGTATCAATGAGGATAACCTCAAAAAATTTGTATGAGGAGTCTTTACCAACACAGTGAGAATTCAGGCCTCTTAGAGTCCCACAGTGGCATCCAGCTCACTCCTCTGCAGTGAACCCAAGGCTTCAAGTAAACATTAGCTGGTTAATACCAGGATGGACAGGCTTGCTGTAAGTTGCACCCCTAGGAACTGGGTATTTTTGGCCACCACAGTGCACATGAATCCTATATATAACGTAACCTGTCTTGGCCTTCTATCCCGGTCCGTGCCCCTTGTATCTGAGTTGAGGGATGGAAAAGAACCCAGAAGAGAGAGTCACACTAAGCGAATGTTTCAGAAAGAATGGAAATGTTGTCTTTGACAAACACCCCTTAGAGGCCAGGAGAAATGACTGGAAGGGTTTTACTGAAATGGGTCCAGTTAAACAATCCATTACGGTATTAAAGTTTTTTGCTAACATGTCTATCTACCAGCCTGAAAACTCCTTTAGTCTTCTCGTGCCCTGAAACTTTGCTTGGCCTTGTATCTCTCAGAAGAAAGTGCAGTCTTCTCAGTACACATTGTGGGCTACCCAAACAATTACAAGCTGGAATCCCCAGGACCTGTCCTTAGCCCCTTTTCTTCTGGCGCTCTCGTAACCTTCCTTGGCCTTGTATCCCTCAGAAGAAGCTGCATTACATCAGACTGCTTCTTCCTCCATGGCTCCTGGGTGTCCTTGTATATACCCATCTTGGCTTACTGGATGGCTGCTGCCAGATGGAAAGGCCGTTGGAATTATTAAAATGCAGAAATGCTGTGTACCAACTGGCAAACAGCCACCATCAAAGCCCCTCTTCCTGCATCCCTTGCCAAGTGCCTCCTGACCACCTTGACTGCAGGTTTCCTCACCTGGACTCCCATCAGTATCAGCTAAAGTTTCACATCTGGCCCAGATGCCTTGTGACATGGCGTCCTTGTTGTCATCATCAAGGTCATCTTTGAGGCCTCAGTACCTTGGCCATGCCCATGACTAAATGACATTGATGCCCTTGGGGAGAAGCGTCACCCACCTGACGAGTTAGTGGTTGTTTACACTCTCTACAAACAAAAAGGTGATTTTTAGATTTTTCCATCTGTCTCTTTGTTTTTGGCCAGCTGGGTGCGGTCAAGGTCAGATTTTGGCTGTGAGTGTCCATTAACACGTGCACTTTTGCTTCACAAATGGAGGAAAAACCTGTTAATGGTAGAGTCTTCGGATAATTCAGGCAAGGATTAGACTGAAGATGACCTTGACTTTGGAGATAATGAAATTTAATTATGCAAATACAGTTGGAACACTGAAAGCACATAGATAAAATTGTTTTAGAGCACACAACTCACTCTTTAGGTGGTGACCACTGGTCGGATTGTGATTCGAGCTAGGTAGGCTGTGGGCTATTCACATAACAAATATTAGTGAGACTGCAGTTCTTTTCAAAGATCTTGCTGATTTCTCTGTTCATTCATTGCAAATGACTGAAGACTTGTTACATGTTTTCTATCTCCTCCAGAAGTGATTTTTAAGACCTTTTAATGCCTATGGCATATTCATTCATTCAATAAACAGTTTTTGAGGCTTTACTCTGTGCCAGACATTTGTGCTAATTGCTGGGAACAAAGGCACAAAACCATGTTTACTAAAGGAGTTTTCAGGCTAGTGGCTAGACATGTTAACAAAAAATATGTAATACCATAAATGAATTGTTTTACTGGACATCTTTCAGTTATTTCCCTGGCCTCTTAGGAAATGTTTGTCAAATACAACATTTCCATTCTTTCTGAAACATTTGCTTGGCGTGACTCTCTCTTCTGGTTTCCCTTCCATTTCTTAGGCTGCTTCTTCTCAGTTGTGGGCTACCTATATTAGCCGGTTCTCACACTGCTGATAAAGACATACCCAAGACTGGGTTATTAATGAGGAAAAAGAGATTTAAAGGATTCACAGTTCCACATGCTCAGAGAGGCCTCCCAATCATGGTGGAAGGCAAAAGGCACGTCTTACATGGTGGCAAACAAGAGAGAATGAGAACCAAGTGAAAGGGGTTTCCCCTTATAAAACCACCAGCTCTCGTGAGACTTATTCACTACCATGAGAACAATATGGGGGAAACCGCCCCCGTGATTCAATTATCTCCCACCAGCTCCCTCCTACAACACGTGGGAATTATGGGAGCTACAATTCAAGATGAGATTTGGGTAGGGACACACCCAAACCATATCACTATCCCAACAATTAAAAGTTGGAATTCCCCAGGACCTGTCCTAAGCCTCTTTCCCTTCTCATGCTCTGTGCTCTTCCTAGAACATTTCTTTCACGTCCATTGCTTTAATTACCATTGCTATGCCAGTCTCCTAAGGGCAACCCTCTCTTCAAGAGCAATACCTCCAATAGCCCATTGGATGTCTCTCCTTAGACATCTCACAGGCTGCCTGAAATTCAACATGTCCCAAAGAGAATTCTTGTTTTCTGAACTTCACCCACCCCCTCTTTCTATTCTAATGTCCTAGATGTTTTGTTAATGACATTACTGTCCACCTAGTTGGTCAATCCAGAAACCCAACAATTACCTGGCATTCCTCTCCCTATACCTCGTAATCAAGTTTTGTTAGTCCTACCTCCATCTGTATCTCTGGAGAGTTTCCCGAGTGCCACAGCCACCAGGCCTGTCTAAGTCCTCACCGTCTCATACCTGGTGGGGTAACGTTCTGGTGTTTCTAGCTCCACTGTCACTCCCCTGGAGCCCTTCTTCCACATGGTAGATGTGGTCATCTGCTTCAATTGTGGATCTGATTATGTCTACAGCAGTTGCCATTGGAGGTCTGCTGAACCAATAAGCCAGTATCTCTCCTTCATAGAGATGTGTGCTGATTCCTGAAGTCATGTTTGCATCATGAAAGCTGGAGTTTCCTTGCCTTGCTCATAGTTCATTGAGTTATGCATGAGTACACTCATCCAAGCTGGCTTAACTGAATTCTTTCTCCATAGAGTTTGAATGGGAGTCAGTAGCCACTGTTATGTGTGTCTCTCTGTATGGCCAGACCCTTTGGTTTGTTTTTTCTTTCTTTCTTCCTTTCTTTTCATTTCCTTTCATTCCTTCCTCTTGCTTTTTTCCTTTCTCTTTTCTTTTTTTAATCCAGCTTTATTGAAGTATGATTAACAAATAAATATTGTGTATATTTAAGGTATAAAACACGAGGCTTTGATATGCATGTACTATACATTGAGAAATAATTACTACTATCAAACTAATTAGCGTATTCATCACCTCACACAGTCACTGTGTGTATGTGCTGAGAACATTGACTGTCTACTGATTTTGCATATTTCAAGTATACAAGAAAGTATTACTGACTATAGTCACCATGCTGTACATTAGATCTCTGGAACTTCATCCTGTGTAACTGACAGTTTGTACCCTTTGACCAATATCTCTGGAACTATTATCCCCACACCCCAGCTTCTCACCACTGCCATTTTACTCCCTGCTTCTGTGAGTGTGATTGTTTTAGATTCCACATATAAGTGAGATCATGCAGTATTGGTCTTTCTGTACCTGGCTTATTCCATTTATCATAATGCCTGATATAGTTTGGCTGTGTCCCCATCCAAATCTCAGCTTGAACTGTATCTCCCAGAATTCTCACATGTTGTGGGAGGGACTCGGGGGGGAGTGATTGAATCGTGGGGATCGCTCTTTCCTGCTCTATCCTCGTGGTAGTGAATAAGTCTCATGAGATCTGATGGGTTTACCAGGGAGTTCTGCTTTTGCTTCTTCCTCATTTTTCTCTTACCACTGCCATGTAAGAAGTGCCTTTCGCCTCCTGCTATGATCCTGAGGCCTCCTCAGCCATGTGGAAGTATAAGTCCAATGAAACCTCTTTTTTATTCCCAGTTTCGGGTATGTTTTTATCAGCAGTGTGAAAGTGAACTAATACAATGTCCTACAGATAGAACCATAAATTGCAATCTAAGGGTTGCAAGGTGACTGTCATCTACCCTGTTTTTGGAGAAGCAAGGAAAATAAACTGCAAACAGAGGAAGAGAAAATAGTGAAGCAGAAACACTGAGCGGCAACAGCACAGACGGAGAGAGACCAACACTGGGCTTTCCCAAGAGTTTCCAGATCATGACTCCAGGCTCTTTTCTTGCTTAAGTTTCATCAAATTTCTATGAATCCTTATAATAAATCTCCATATTTCACTTTAGCTACTTTGAGCTGATTTCTATTCCTTGCAGCCAAACAATTTTCACTCCCACACTGGCATTATCATGTTAAAAAAAAAAAGTCAAAGTTCCCTTGACCTTAGGATGCAGCCCCAAATTTCGAAGCTGAACCCAAAGCCCTGGTCAACTTGGCTTCTCACTGCTTTGAGCTCTGCACTCCAGTCACCCTGGAAGACTTCTGGTTCCTGGACATGCTGCCCTCTCTTTTGTCCCTGCCCCTGTCATCCTCCTGCCTAGAATATACTTTGATTCCCTTCCCTACCTACTTTTGCCGTGCTCTTCCTTCACTTTGCAACATAAATGCCAGTTCCTAGGAAACCAGTATCTTGGCTTTCCAAGCAAGGCTGCTGCCCTCAAGGAGGACTCCCTTGGCACTCGATATTTCCTCCCTACATTCACCTCCCTATCATACCTTAGCTCCATGAAGGTAGCAGCTGTGGTCTGGTTCATTCTCAGCTGTATGCTCAGCCCTTGGTGTTATGCCTGCCACAGAGACAGTCCTCAATAACAATCTGTGCATGAATTGGTTGCTGGGAGAACCCTGGAGAAGGAGCAGCCATGCTTGCAAGGAAAGCTAGGGAAGATTTTGCAGAGGAGGTGGTGTCTGAGCAGAGCCTTAAAGGACAGACAAGAAGATCCCATCTAAGACACTCTTGAGAATTCAGAGACACAGGTGGGGCACTTTGGGAGGCTGAGCAGTCTGGGATTTCAAGTCAGGTGATCCTACTAACTGTGGGGCTGAGGGCAAAGTCCTGGCTAGAAGAGCTAGTGTGAAGATCAGAAAGGGCAATTACAGAGTACCAGCCACTACTTTTAATAAGAGAAAACAATTATTATTTTCTGTAGATCTGAGCATCACCAAATGCCTTACATTGTTGTAAGGATTGCATTTTATGAGCAATAATGAAAACCCTAAATAAAGTTATTATTAATAATACTGTTATTATTAATTATGGTAATCAGAACTTGAAGCCCACAGTGAAGTGCTCCTTCTCTCAACAACTGGGCAATCATCCTTTTTCTTTGAGTGTTAAAGTGAAACATGCAAAGTTACTAGAAATATATAGAATAGTTCTCAGACCAGCTCCATTGAAATGTAACTTGGTTAATATATTTACATATTTAAAAAAGCGTATGTCAATCAGAGAATTAAGGGACAGGAAAAGCAGTCACAGAGGCAAACAGGTTTGACTTTGTCTGTGCAGGAAGGAGGGAGGAGGTCAGTTCAGCCAGCAGAAGTGATGGCTTTCTGTTTCTGAGGCCAGTGCTAGGATGCAGAGATGCTCTGAGGATGCCAGCAATTTCCTCTCTGCTTCCTGATGTCACCTCAAAGGACCTGCCTAAGCCACAGCACTCAATGAGACAGATTTTTATAGCAAAAGCTCCAGCTCCTGGCTCCTCCATCCTGACCGTAACTGACAGAGTTAAGAGCAAACACCAGACTGGAGCTGAGATTATCAGTTTCAATGTGTTCAGACCTTTGCATCAGGGAAAGGAAGACTGACACATTTGGCTATTGGGGGAACAAGGCTGGAACGTTGGAACATCATGGAACAGAAGCCATCATCTTGGGATGGCTTTGTTGAAGCCTTGGACACACAGAGATGTAAGCAAAGTCATGTCTGCAAGAAGAGAACAGTAAATAAGATACTTACAGAAAAGAAGAGATAAGAGGAGGAGAGGAGAGAGAGTGAGAGAGAGGAAGGAGGAGAGTGAGAATGTCATCTACTAAATTTCTGGTTCCATGAAGCCTCACTCTGCTTCTCAATAGCTTTCCTTTTTCATGTGAGCCTTGATGAACAGAGCTATGTTCCATACAACCAAACCATTTCTAACTAAGATGGGATTTGAGCTGAGAGCCTCAACGATTTCAGGTTTTCCTGGAAAGATCTTCCCAGTGTGAGTGAAATGAATGGATCATGCTGCATCAGCCAGACACGGTCAGACTGGGACTCGAGCTGGGTCTGCTTCTTAGATTCGTGGCCTACCACCATGAAAGCTGGGACCTTGTTGTATGATAATGTGGCTTCCACACATGGGTGGCATAAAGCAATGTCAATTTATTATTTTGCTATCCTTCAGTTTTGAGGTTCAACATTGGTCTCACTGGGATGAAATGAAGTCATCATCAGGGCCAATTCCTTTGGTAGCTCTCAGGAAGAATCCATTTCCTTGTGCATTTCCAGCTTCTGGAGGCTGCCCACATTCCTTATCTTGTGGCTCCTTCCTCCACCTTCAAAGTGAATGATGTGGCATCTTTCTGATTCTGCTTCCAGTGTCATAGCTTTCTCCAACTCACTCTTCTTACTCCCTCTGCCCCATGTGAATACACTGAGTCCACTGGGCTACATTAGGATGATTTTCTCATCTCAAGGTTAGCTGATTAGCAACTGATATCGTTTGGCTGGGTCCCCACCCAAATCTCATCTTGAATTCCCACATGTGGTGGGGGAAATCTGGTGGGAGGTAATTGAATCATGGGGGCAGGTCTTTCCCATGTTTTTCTCATGATAGTGAATAAGTCTCATGAGATCTGATGGTTTTAGAAGGGGCAGTTTCCCTGCACAAGCTCGCTCTTTGCCTACTGCCATCCATGTGAGATGTGACTTGCTCCTTCTTGTCTTCCAGCATGATTGTGAAGCCTCCCCAGCCACGTGGAACTGTGAGTCCATTAAATCTCTTTTTCTTCCCAATATCAGGTGTGTCTTTATCAACAGCATGAAAACAGACTAATACAGCAACCTTAATTCCCCTTTTTCATATAACCTAACAATTCGCAGGACCCAGGGATGAGGGCATGGGCATCTTGGTGGGTAGGGAGCATTATTCTACCTACTCCATGTAGGGTGAAAAGAACAAAATACCAATGTAGAGATTTTTTAAAAATATTCATTTTGGCTTAGGAAACTTTGGTGCTCAACTAGTGATCTTCTGAACCCATGCTTTAATGAAAAATAGCATGGACTTTCCATTCCTTTAGGCCTGAGTTCGATCCTACCAAGTCTATAACTTCAGTATGTGTTTAACTTCTCTGTACTTCTACTTCCTCCTCCATAAAATGCAGACAATGATAGTACTGTTTGGGGAGCTAGATGAAATCAAATATTCTTTTAAAAAACATTATAAATGCCTATTGTTTTTGCTTTCCTTACTTTCCTTTTCCTTTCCTTCCAAATCTTGACAGCCTGGAACCATGAACTGCATATACCAAGAATGCTCCTCAGTGACGGAAGACCCATGCTGTCTTGGCCACGCTATGTCTCAGTTGCAGAAGTGACCTGGTGCTAGAAATCTGAAACTAGCGTTCTACTGGGATGACAATCCATAATCTCCTCGTGCTCCTTCTGCCCCATATTTCAGGTCTTGTTATCTCTGGGAGTGAGAGTCATCCAAGGGTTTCTTTTTGTCTTTCTTTTCTCACAGCATAAAATGACAAAGACCAGGAAGCCAAAGACAGGATATTTTTGGGACTGCTAAGTAGGAGCTACCAGGACTGTGATCTCGGGGGTCTGTCTGAGTGATGAGAGGTATTGAAGAATTCCCAATGGACTGCATCCAGATCATGGCTACAGCAAGCTTTTCCCAATCCCTTTGAGCAACTTATATTCCTTTTTTTGCCTTTTTTTTTTTTTTAATTTACTTTAAGTTCTGGGATACATGTGAAGAATGTGCAGGTTTGTTACATAGGTATACATACGCCATGGTGGTTTGCTGCACCTATCAATCTGTCATCTAGACTTTAAGACCTGCATGCATTAGGTATTTGTCCTAATGCTCCCTCTCCTCTTGCTCCCCACTCCACAACAGGCCCTGGTGTGTGATGTTCCCCTCCCTGTGTCCGTGTGTTCTCATTGTTCAACTCCCACTTCTTAGTGAGAACATGTGGTGTTTGGTTTTCTGCTCTCTGTTAGTTTGGTGAGAATGATGGTTTCCAGCTTCATCCATGTCCCTGCAAGGACATGAATTCATTCTTTTTCATGGCTGCATAGTATTCCATAGTATAAATGTGCCACATTTTCTTTATCCAGTCTATCATTGATGGACATTTGGGTTGGTTCCAAGTCTTTGTTATTGTAAATGAGCAACTTATATTTCTTTAAAGGATTCACTGCCTGCAAGTGTGGGTGAGCTCTGTACATCTGTAACCACAACCATGGGCTTCTGATGATGACTTCTTATTTTTCTTTATGTCTGAAGCAGCTTGGCTGCCTTTGACCTCACCACCGTAAGGATTGAAATAGCATGAAGCGAAGGAGTTCCTGTGTTGGTTTGTTGCAGAAAGATAGTCCAGTTGGATTTAAATGGTATCGTTATGGAAATGCCACCAGTTCAGTTATCAAAGCCTCCGCAAAACATTCTAGAAGGTTACTCATGGTTTAGCTGAAAAAGCAGTCAGCTGATTAGAAAGTATGGCTCCTCAACTTTACTTTCAGTTTTGGACACAGTTTCCATACCTCACTGGCAGCTCACAATGCATCTTCACAGACATGAGCACTTTTTTTAGTGTTTGGGTTCCTAGCAGTGCTCAGAGTCAGACAGGCTGGTGTTGAAATCCCAGTTCTCCTGAAACTAGCAATCACTTAATCTTTCTGAGTTTCAGTTCTCCTAACTGTAAAATGGTGGCACTAATAACAATTTTCTTGAATTGCTGTACTTATTAAATGCCCCTAACATGGCACCAAGCCCTCACTAAGCACTTGGAAGTGAATATCCATTTCTTATGTTTGGGTTCTCTGCATATAATGTTTATATACATCTTAATTAAAACTGCTTCTTTCCTTAAAAAATATCTAATATTCATGTATAGAAGAGTATTCACAGAAAAGCATGCATCTACCTTTCCTTCTCTGGGCACAGCAGACATTTGCTTTCCCAGATTTGGAAATGAAGGAAGCAAGATTGTCTTTTGGGGAATTAGGCACAGTGCATCACAGTATAGATACGTGAAATCTGCTGAAGGAGAAGGCACAGCTCTCAGGTAGACAAGCCCCCACAGCCACCAGATTGAATATATTTCCATTGAGAAAGGATGTGTCCACCAGAGGAAGGACTTGTCAACTCTGGAATAAAAAAGAAACATGAGTGCAACAGGTGAATATCAGCAGGCTCCATCCTAGGAGATCCCACTTAACTGGTGACTGGAAGAGTTCTGGTTTTGTCAGGGGCAGAGAGTGGAGCCCACATATGTTATGTGGCTCTGGTCTCACTGGCAAGACTATCCTCCTTGTGGAATGAAAACACTGAGCTATCTCAGCTGGATGCCTGAAGCACTGAATTGTTAAACTTCCCTCATTCTGACTTCAGGCTCACCAGAAACTTTCAGACTGTGATTTGGCTTCTCCTTGGAGTCTGTCTATGGTGAAAGATTGGGCTAATTTTAAGGAATCTGAGTTTTTAGGTCTCCATGCCAGTAATTTCTCACAGTAAACGAAGGCATTGGCATTCTGGTTTTATCTGTCACTGCTCTGTGCTTGTAAAGTGTCTCTATTGAGAGATGGATCCCTTTTCAGATTCTGTAGCATCCAAGTAGCAGATCTAGGATGATGGAAAATTCCCCAAGGTAAGCCATATTAGTTTATGAGACATCTTGCTGGCCTTTCCTCTTGGTGACAACCATCTGGCATTTCAGAAGAAGAACATTTCCAACTTTGACACTAACCATACATCCTCTCCCCACTCCATCTCACTCAATAACAGCCCACAGTGTTGGTGTCACATACTAGAGAGATCCTGGGATTTGGAACCAAGCAGACCGGGATTTGATTCCGTCTCTGCTGCCTTCTGTCTATATAATACTGGGCATGTAATCTAATGTTTCTGAATATCAGTTTCTCCATCTGTAAAATGAGATTCCTCACAGGGATGTCGCAAGGATGAAAGTGATGTGGCTCGACAAATGTAGCTATGATTATCATGTACATTGGCGAGGACTTCCTGATGTAGAATGATGGTCAAGTGTGGATCTTTCATTCTAATATGTACAGCTAATCTGTTATGTGCAATGGCACCTTTCTAGTTTTCAATGATGTGCCATCCTCGTGGCCTTTCCTGGGGTGGGCTTCTCCTTAAGGAAGGCTAATGGATTTCTGCACCTAAGAGCTCAAGGATCTTGCTGAATTTTTATTTTCCCCACAAACTAACAAAGTTGCAATACCTCAGTCTGGCTTCACTGTTCCAGGCATTGGTAAAATTAGGTTGTCTCTCCTCTCTGGGCAAGACTGTGCTTTGATTCTTTTGATTATAAGGGGAGAGTATTTTAGCACACCGAGAGATGAAAACCATCACAGTTTCCCTCTCGGCGAAGTTCAGGCTGCATTGCCGAGTGATAGCCAGGTGGCCTGCATTGCTTCCATCCTTCTGTACGTTCTTCGTACAAGGTCTGAATAGGCTGGAGCTTCCCCGAATGCTTCGTGATGGGAATAGATGTGGAGGGCCTTCACCTGTGGCCTCAAGTTGAGCCCCCGAAAGTATAAAGAGGCAACGACTTTGGAAAAGCAAATTTGTTTTAAGGATATAAGCATATATATGTCATTTTTTTTGGTCTTCCTTAAAGTAGAAATTATTGCTTCATGGTACCATTTGATCAGAACTTCGGCAACTGGTTCATTAAATGAGAAAATTATTTTTTGCATCTGCCATTTCTAC
>NW_012117021.1:1050126-1057854 GCF_000951035.1 Colobus angolensis palliatus | reverse complement strand
CCCGCCACCTCGCCCGGCTAGTTTTTTGTATTTTTTAGTAGAGACGGGGTTTCACCGTGTTAGCCAGGATGGTCTCCATCTCCTGACCTCGTGATCCGCCCGTCTCGGTCTCCCAAAGTGCTGGGATTACAGGCTTGAGCCACCGCGCCCGGCCGCATCTGCCCTTTTCTACCTGATCTCTGTCCCTGGAAAACATTTTGGGTGAATATAGTCGCTTTTGTGGTCACTCTTAGACAATAACAACAAATTCAATATAATAATGTTACTTGGCTACTTTTAGGTAAGAGAAAATCTAATCTAGTCTAGTCTAATATACAAACTCCAGACTCTCCTTCCATCACTTGGCCTATTTCATGTTTGAAAGTCATAGTGGGGAAATACTTGCAATTACTTCTCCGCCCATGCCCATCTTAACTACCCTGACACCCTAGCAGACATTTTAGGACCCTCCTGTATTGGAGTCATAGGTGGGGAGGAGAGGAAGGACAGAAGAGGCCTCCTGCAGCTGCCTGTAACCTGCATATGGCAGTAAGCACACATCTCTCTACACGGCACTTTGTGATTTCCTCCGTGAGCCCTCTGACTGCAGCCCCTAAAGCTGAGGAAGCCACCACATGTTGGCTGCTTTTGACTTTTTTCTCTTGACAGCTGCACACCCAATGGTACGCCCACAGCCCCTTCTGCTGAGATTGCCTCACTCCTGGCAGGAAGCCCACATGAGCAAGCTTCTTTTCTTCTTCTTCATTTAAAACAAAACAAAACAAAAAAAAACACTTAAGTGGTAACCTGATTGTAAAAGCAACACATGTGACAACAGAATATTTCTAAAAATAAGAGAGCAGAAGATAATTAGTCAAATTCCTGCCACCTACATCCCAAATGCCCATCAGCAGATGAATGAAGAAACAAATGAATGTACGTTCCCACGCTGGAGTACCACTCAGCGATAAAAAGGAGTGAACTCTTGATACAACAACATGGTTGCATCTAAAAATAATTACGCTGAGTGAAAGAAGGTGGACAAAAAAAAATGCCTACTGTCTGATTCCATTTCTATAAAATACTCAAAAATACGCACTGATTTACAGTGACAGAGAGCAGAGCGGTGATTGCTTTTTAATGAGGCGAAGGGAAGGGTGGGAGGGATGGATTCTAAAGGAGTAGGAGGACATTTCTAGGGGTGATGGATAAGTTCCTTATCTTGATTATGGAGATAGTTTCATGTATGTATCAAATTGCATCCTTTAAATACGTGCACTTCTTTGTAAGTCTATTATGTCTCAAAAAAACTATTTAAACATTTTTACTGTTGGGCATATTCAGACGGGGTCTTTTTCTTTCTTTTTTTTATTTTTAATTTTACTTTAAGTTCCAGAACACACGTGCAGAACGTGCAGGCTTGTTACATAGGTATACATGTGCCATGGTGGTTTGCTGCCTCTATTGACCCATCTACATTCCCCCCCCTTGCCCCTCACCCTGCAATAGGCCCTGGTGTGTATTGTTCCCTCTCTGAGTCCATGTGTTCTCATTGTTCAACCCCCAATTCTGAATGAGAACATGCAGTGTTTTGTTTTCTGTTCCTGTGTTAGTTTGCTGAGAATGATGGCTTCCAGCCTCATTCATGTCCCTGCAAAGGACATGGTCTCATTCCTTTTTATGGCTGTGTAGTATTCCATGGTGTATATGTCAGACAGGGTCTTTCTCTAGAAGGGTCATGGCTGGTTCTTTCCTGGACCACCCATCACAGGCTCCTTCCCCCACCCTCAGTGTAAGTGCAACTTACATCTGTGGCAGCTTCTGTATTCAGCTGTCGCCTGTTACCTGTAGACTCTTTAGAAATGAGCCTGGCTGCCATCTAGGCTTCAGGGAGCCTCAATAGTTCTCCTTAAGTCCTGTCCTTTCTCTGACCTGTGGTGTTGGACCGGAAGCTTGCTCTCATCCATGTGTGGAGAGCAACCCACACACAACACCAATATCTCTCTTCAAAGATCTAATCCTTTGCATCTCTTCAACTTCCTGTGAGTCTTGGCTTTTTCTTCCATAGCCTGGTGATGGGTGCACATCTATTGAAAGCAGAAGTAGCTTTTGGCAATGTCTTTGGCCAAGCCTACACATGTGGTTCAGCATTTCAGTGGGGGTCTACTTGGCACCCATTGTTTTTACCTTTGGGGTCACATCTGAAACTCTGAGATGACAAAAAGTCTCATTTTAATGACCTGTTTCACTTCCCTTTGCTTCACTGGGATACAAAGAGATGAATTTTTCCCAATATATTTTTAGAGGCATATTTATCATAAGAGCAGGCCAGCAGCATCTCTGAGTGCCGAGGCCCTAACAGGGACTTGCAGCTATTGTATGCCTGCACCCCTCAAGGCCCCCAAAGATGCAGAGTGGACCTTTTGGTCCTTCTCCTCCCTTTGTCTAAGGATATCAGTTAGTGATCATAAATATTCAGCCCATCTATTTCCTGATGCTGGGAAGGGAAAATATTGCAAACACCATGAGCACTTGTTGAAGACACACATACATCAGGCACCATACCCAGAACTGACTACAGTGGTGATGGACAGGTCCTGCCCACGTGGATGCCACAGTCTAGCAGACTGGACAATAGAATGGTGACCTGGCGAAGAGGGTGAACATAAACTGGTGGAAAAAGGTCAACATGGTTTGCCTCCAGAGATCTTCTTTAGAAAGGAGTCAAGGGACCAGACGCAATGGCTCATGCCTGTAATCCCAGCACTTTGGGAGGCTGAGGTGGGTGGATCACGAGGTCAGCAGTTTGAGACCAGCCTGACCAACATGGTGAAACTCCGTCTCTACTAAAAATACAAAAATTAGCTTGGGCGCAGTGGCTCATGCCTGTAATCCCAATACTTTGGGAGGCTGAGGCGGGCAGATCACCTGAGGTCAGGAGTTCAAGACCAGCCTGGCCAACATGTTGAACCCCTTTCTCTACTAAAACAGGGTGTGGTGTGCATGCCTGTAATCCCAGCTACTCAGGAGACTGAGGCAAGAGAATCACTTGAACCTGGGAGGTGGAGGTTGCAGTGAGCCTAGATCATGCCATTGCACTCTAGCCTGGGCAATAGAGCAAGACTCTGTCTCAAAAAAAAAAAAAGAAAAAGAAAAAGAAAAAGAGTCAAGAGTGGGCAGTGCAAGGTTGAACAGCTTTCCACAGAAGCCAAATACACCACCTCCGTCAGAATCCTCCTTCATAGAGGTCAACAGCACAAGAATGAGTCAGAACATTGCCACGTGAGCAATGGGAGCAGAATCTTCCTTCCTCCTGTCCTTGCTGCTGGGCCACAGGCCAGTGGTAGGCCTCTAAAGGGTTTAGATCACACAGGCTGATGAAAGGGACAAATCAAGGAAAAAGAAAAAAGGGAGCTTGCCAGGCATCTTCTTCTGCACCCCCAATTCCAAATGCCCTCTGTGGATGTGTGGGGAGTGCTGAATCACATATGAAAGCAAAGCTTTAAACAGGATAGACCAAGGTTTAACAACAACAACACAAAAACTTGAATGTCTACAAAGTTGGATCCACATCTCATGGAGAGTCCAGGAGGTTTTTGCAGAGTACAGCTGCTAATAAAAGTATGGAGGATGTAGGCCAAGTGCAGTGGCTCACGCCTATAATTCCAGTACTTTGGGAAGCCAAGGCAGGCTGACTGCTTGAGCTCGGGAGTTAGAGACTAGCCTGAGTAACATAGGGAGAACCTGTCTCTACAAAATACAAAAAAATTAGCCAAGCGTGGTGATGAGCACCTGTAGACCCAGCTACTTGGGAGGCTGAGATAAGAGGATTGCTTGAGCCTAGGTAGTTGAGGCTGCAGTGAGCCGTGATCACACCATGCATTTCAGCCTGGGTGACAGAAGACAGAAAAAGACCATGTCTTAAAAAAAAAAAACAAGAAAGATTTACCATGCCACAGAGACTAAGTGCCTTATATTGTAACATAAAGTCTTTGAATCCTCACAATGACCCCAGGAGGTAAGTGCTGTTATTAACATCGTCCTTTACACCATGAGGTTATTAAGACACAGAGAGGTTAAGTATCTTGTCCAAGGTCATAGAGCTAGAACCTTGACTTCAGAAACAGCATCTGCAACGCCCCAGGCCTTTTGCCTACTCTGCAATCTCGTGAAGTTTCCGTTCCTTCTTTGAGGCTAGGAGCTCTCCAAGGTGCTGGAGAGAGGCCCAGAAGCAGCGTAGAGAGGCAGCCCCGCCAGACTCTGCAAGACCATAGAGAGGACCAGGATTTTATTTTGAGAGTTAAGGGAAACCACAGGCGTCTAAATGAATCATTGCTGCTTCCGCGCTGTCATAGCCAGCACTCCGGCTGTGTCTCTATTTAGCACTTGAGAGCTGGCTGTTTACATGCCTACTTCTCCTTCTGGACTGGAAATGTCTTGCAGCAGGGACCACATCTTAGCCATTTTTATATCTTCTTCACGCTGTCCCAGTTACACAGCACAGTGCTGGCATCTATTAAACATTTAGTACCTGTTTATTGAATGAAATTAAAGGAGAAATTGATTCTTAATTATCTCTGAAAATCTCATTTTCCAGTAGCCCAATTAATTTCAAAGAGACTCAGGAATTTCTACAGTATCATGGCAATAATAATGGTAATGTTAATAATTGCAGTTACTAAGCTCTGAGTGTTGCATGCTGGGATTTGGGCAAAACACTTTATATCACCCATAATATATCGAGAGAGAGAGAGGAGCTCTAGGTCCTGCCAGTCACTGGCAGTCCTTTCCCAAGCAGACGACTCACCTGGGCGAGTTTGTAAATCCCAGAGGTTAAGGAAAATACGATTTATCAGGAGTGGCCGCTAGGTGGTGGTGTGACACCATCATCACCTCTGTACGTCGCCATGGGTAGAGGGCAACTTGGACCAATTCCGCGGGGCCCCTGGAGTGGCTGGGGGTCTCTTGGGAATCAAGATGGCCAGGATGGGGGTCTGTGCACCAAACTCTGTAACTGGAGTTGAGGGCTTTCCAGTTTATGCTGCCCATGAGGAGATGAATGGAGAGGACTCTTACTAAGCCAGGGTGCATTTTCTTGTTGAAATCTGAAAATTATTCACTTCATTTCAACTCAGTTGAAGAAGACATTATTGAGTCTTAGCTCTCACTAACACTCCCTCTGTCTTCACACCCTCTATTTTAGACTGGATTGGGGTGTGACGACAAGAAGGCCACCAGTCCCAGTTCTCACATTTATGAAGAACATGATTAGGCATTTAATGTTACATTCAAATAAGGCCACACATAAGATCATTATATTCCTTCCAACGTTAAAAGAGTTTATTCGTTCCATGAAAAATATTTCAGTTGTACCGTTATTTTTGTGCTCCCTTTTAGCCTACCTTTGTTTTAAAAATATATCAGCATCTTTAGATTTTGGAAATATTTAGGACCCCTTTCTCAATTTTTGAAGACCTACCTGTTTGAAGAACAACTAAAATGCTTGCAGTCCCATCAAAATAACTAACTGCCCATGCTTTCTCTAATTTATTGTTTCCATGCTTGCTAATATCCACTTCTGGAACAGTTTCTTCTCTGTCTTAAGTTCATTTATTCCTGCCTGTTCTTCAGATTTTAGATTGGACATCACCTCCTGTGCAAAGCAAGAGCTTGTTAGGTGCCTGCATTTACCCCATTGTTGTTCTTTCTATTATGCTGTAATTCACAAATCCTTCTCTGTGTCCCCTAAAAGACCAGGGCTTCTCAACTTGGGGTATATGGACTTTTGGGCTATCCATGATATACCCTTAAAATTTTGTATTATTTGCTTACTGCCACAATAATACAGAATAAAAGCAACTGCAAAACCTCAGTGGCCCATAGTAAGTGAATATTTGTTATGTGTCTGGAGTCAGCTGGTATTCAGGAGGCAGGGGTCCTGCCACTCTTAGATGGACTTGTTTACCCCTCTGGGATTACCTGGCTGCTGGCTGATGGAGATTGGCCTTTGCTGTGGCAACTGGGCCCTGTTCCACATGCTTCCCATCTCCCTTCTGGACTAGAAAGCTAACCCAGGAGGTCCTTCTCATGGTGGTGGTAGAAATGCAAAAGATCAGGCCCCAAAACGCAAGCCTGCTTCATCAGCTTCAGCATTGGTCATTCCCACTAACATCCTTTTGACCAAAGCAAGTTACATGGATGAGCTCACCGTCAAGTGCTGGGGAAGGTCCCCCTACTCACAGAGCGAAGGTTGGCCACACTGCCTGGCCAAGGGCATCATTCAGAAAAGAGAGAAGAACTAGGGCCATTGCTGCTACCTACCATGGATTTGATGCCAAAATACTGTATATTTTCTGGAAAGATGATCTAAGGCTTTTACCAATTTCCCACTAGGTCCCGTATCTGCAAAAGTTCAAGAACCTCTGATATAGACTCAACTTTGAGTTTAGGGACTATGTATTCTTTATTTGTATATCTTCAAAACCTAAAATACAGGGCCTTGACCATAGCAGGTGCCCAATAAATGTATGTAGAATGGATGAGTGCCTTTTGTATGCAGGCCATGTACAGTATTAGGTTCTGGGGATACAGAATTAAGCCAACCAAGGACTCTCTTCTTGAGGAGCTTCTACTATGTGTGCTCTCTGAGAAAGTTGTTGCTCAGGGGTTGGAGTCAGGAGGCAGGTGGACATCATTCAGCCTCAGCCAGTATAAAGTTTGCATCATTATGATGTCTTGAGGGTGAAAGTCAAGAAAGAACAAGTTCAGGAGAAACATAATAAATGAAGACGCTCAACTTCTGTGGTCCCAAATGTGAATTATCCTGCAGAAACCATATGCTGTGCAAGGAACACATATGTGGGCCTAAAAAAATAGAAGTGGAGACCTCATATTTATTGGTGTCACAAAGTGAATAATGAATTTTCTTAGTAGCTAGTTCTAGACTCACTGTCCAACAAGGAAATTGCCTCTGTCCAAGAAAATATCTTGATAAGCTGCTCCGGGCAGAAGGTGAGAGACCCTGAAAGCATAGGTGTCCAATGAAATGAATTGTTTATTTTTTTCCTCACAAAGCAGGAAAGAGAAAAAGGAGATAGAAGAAGGTGGAGTAAGGGAAAGATAAGAACTGGAATGCTGAACCACAGCCCAGACCCAAGCACGAGAAAGAGCAAGAAATGCCTATGAGAAAGCCAGAAAGAAACCCCTGGAATTTGGAAGAAAATGTCTAAAAGGTGATTTTCAGGAGATGGCTGGAAGGTGTTCTCTGGGACCCTCCCTCAAGACTCCTAAGTAACCACATTTGCAAATGCATCTTGCATTTTGTTTACTCCAACTTTGTCTTGGTTTTGCTTTTGTGGGAACTAAGAAAAAGACTGAGTTACTCATCAGGATAGGTGTGGTCCCAGACAGATATCACTTGGTAAATGTAGTAACAGATTTAGTAGCAGGACCCTGGAGATGAAGGTTTCTAAGCTTGTGCTTCTGAAGTCTTAGGGACCTGGGGAAGGGTCTGGAAGCTCAGAGACTGTGGAACTATGGGATATCAGGGCATCTGTGTCTAGCACTTGTTCAACGACACTCTCTACTTGTATAACATTGGGCTGGTTTCTTTAATGTTCTGCTTCTGTTTTCTCACCTCTAGACTGAGGATAACGGTATCTTCTTCCTGGGATCTTTGGGACATATCTAATAAGAAATGGAGACATCATACAAGACATAGAACCTGGCACACACACTCATACATGTCAG
>NW_012117021.1:1039912-1050076 GCF_000951035.1 Colobus angolensis palliatus | reverse complement strand
GGCTAATTTTTTTATATTTTTAGTAGAGACGGGGTTTCACCGTGTTAGCCAGGATGGTCTCGATCTCCTGACCTTGTGATCCACCCGCCTCGGCCTCCCAAAGTGCTGGGATTACAGGCTTGAGCCACCGTGCCCGGCCTAGACTTGTGCTTCTGAAGTCTTAGGGACCCGGGGAAGGGCCTGGAAGCTCAGAGACTGTGGAACCATGGGATATCAGGACATCTGTGTCTGGCACTTGTTCAACGACACTCTCTACTTGTATAACATTGGGCTGGTTTCTTTAATGTTCTGCTTCTGTTTTCTCACCTCTAGACTGAGGATAATGGTATCTTCTTCCTGGGATCTTTGGGACATATCTAATAAGAAATGGAGACATCATACAAGACATAGAACCTGGCACACACACTCATACATGTCAGCTCTCATTATTTTAGATGTCATTGCGTTGTTATTATTATAGCCTTTGTTGTTTCCAATAGCTGACATTTGGGTAACATTGGCCTGGTGGACTGGAAGCAACACAGGACTGAGGATCAGAAAGCCAGTGTCTGGTCTTGGCTCCTCCCCTAAACAGACATGTGACCTTGAGGAAGTCACCTTGCCCTTCCAGGCTTCAGGCTTCCTCTTCCTCTTTTAACAGAAGAAATTCGACAAGACTTTCTCTGAGGGTTGTTTATTCCCTTCAACCTGTAGGAGGCACCATGACCCTACAGCTCCCAGCCCCACAAAGCCTATTGTGACACTGGAGGAAGTAGCCCTGGGTTGCAGTCCACAGTCCACTCAGAAATCCATTTTCCCCACTCAGCATAACACTGAAGTGAGACTGACTTGGTGTGTTTGTTTACACCCCTTGGGAAGTTATTTCCCTTTTCACTTAATTACCTGATATCCAGACATTGCTGTGCAAAATTCGCCTCAAATACATTTTGTAAAGTCATCTAGACTCACTCATTTGGTGCTTTGATTAAAATGTTCAATCTTCCGCAGGCTTCAGCACCTCATTAAATAATTGCACCTCCAGTGAGAACGTAAACAGCACACTCCGGGGGCACAAAGAACAAGATAAATGTGGTGCACATCCAGCAGATATTTTATACTCCATCCCCCAGGCAAGCACATAACCTCTGGCTTAAGGTTATGGCTTTAATTGCTTTCTTTTTGCAATCTTTTTGGGCAGGAGTATGATCTAGAAGCAGAGCAGAATCTCCTCTGCCTGCCCTTTCCTGGCTCAGTGTCTGTTTAACTTGGGCCCAGCCCTGGTGGAAGGACAAAGGGTTGGTTTTTCACTGGGAACCTGGCTCATCCCCTAGCAGCAACTTTGCATTCAAAGTGCAAGGGGCAGGGGCTGGATACAGAGCTCATTTCCTAGAGGGTGTTGCAGCGCTGTTGAGGGATTGGCAACTTTGAATCAAGTCCCACCTTTCTCATTAATTCTTGATGTTGACCTCGAGCATTTCACTTTACCTTTTCTGACTTTCATTTTCCCCTTGCCTCTTCTATAAAATGAATCTGGGGTACGACTATGGGAGGGAGTGGCTGAGTTAGGATGGAGGAAAAAATTCAGTGGAAAAGATGAGGTCAAGGAACTGATTCACAAAGCCTCTGATGGCAGGTGATGATAATGGCCAGTGGCACAAGGAACCACCTTTGAGTTCCAGGATAGGAAGCTCGATTCAAGATGATGTCCCAACCACCATGGTCCCAAAAAAGGCTGAAGGATGCTGGTTGGTGAGGGTGTTTATGGAAAGTTCTTTTCCCTGGCATTACAACTCCAAGGTATGGGAATTGAGGATCTAACCACCAGGCTGGCGTAGATTCTTCCTGAATTTTTCTTCTTGTTCTGTAGGGAATGGGAGGAACCAGAGTGAGGAAAACCTGGACCGTCTGAAACCTTTCTCATTTGCTCCCTACCTATCCATGCCTCCATCCAACCACCCATCCATCATCGATCAAGCTCTCACTATGTCTATACTATAGAAGGTGCCACCAAATGAAATGAAATCTCTTGTCCCATGTGTTTACTTGCATCTACTTGCATCTTTAAGTTGATACAGGGAAGGTATAATCCAGGCACAGGATGCTGGAAGCCATGGAGGCACAGTGGCATATGAGCAAACTGAAAACTCTCTACTGCTAAAGGGTTGGACGTAGAGGGTCACTCCTCTGCTCTGCCACCTACCTTGAGGATGCTTTACATGTGGCTAAAAGTAGAGGCAGAGATATCTGGGTAAATGAATACTTGAGAATTGGAAATTCCTAGGACAAATCAATTTGGATATGTCTATCTCATCCTCTTTTTTTTTTTTTTCCTAAGAGACACATAACTCTGAACCTTAAGGAGTTACAGAGTTCACATAGCTTAGGGTCTGGAAGCCATGTTCCTTTTTACGTAACATTCTTGAATATGCTACTTGGATACCCTTAATTTGCTCTATAATGATTCTTTTTTTTTTTTTTTTTTTTTTTTTTTTTTTTTTTTTTTTTTTGAGAGGGAGTCTTGCTCTGTCACCCAGGCTGGAGTACAGCAGCACGCCTCAGTTCATTGCAACCTCCACCTCCCAGGTTCAAGCGATTCTCCCACCTCAGGCTCCTGAGTAGCTGGGATTACAGGTGTGTACCAACATGCCCAGCTAATTTTTGTGTTTTTAGTAGAAACAGGGTTTCACCATGTTGGCCAGGCTGGTCTCGAACTCCTGACCTCAGGTGATCTGCCTGCCTCGGTCTCCTAAAGTGTTGGGATTACAGACATGAGCAACCACGTCTGGCCTATAATTTTCTTCACAACACTTAGCAATAGGATTAATTATATGTGTCATTAATTGTTCAATGTTTGTCTGTTTTACTAGAGTGTGAGCTCCGAAAGGACAGGAGCTTACCACAAATAGCTACAAATTACCTATAAACATTCTAGGTACTGTTCTAAGCCCTTCAGATACAGCCTGCCCACTGAGAACTTCCATTCTGGTTCTAAGGATGGGGATAAAGGGACCTGCTACCTAACACTGCAGTCAGAAAAAGTCTCTCGAATACAGTTTCATGCAAACAGAGACTGAAAGCAGTGAAGGACCATATCGTGAAACTCTCTGGGAGGAAAGGCAAAATTAAGGAAGAGGAAATGGAAAGTGCAAACGTTTTGAGGGCTGGAACATGCTTGGTATATTCAAGAAACAGCAGGAAGACCAATGCAACTATTGCAGAATAATCCCATGAGAGAGTGGTGGAAGATGAAATCAGAGAGGCAGCAGGTGGCCCTAGGTTTCACTCTGAGTGCGACGGGAAGCTATTTTAAGCAAGAGGAGAAAGACAGAGAGAGAGAGAGAATTGAGAGGTATGTGACTGGGAGGTATATGACTCAGGAGTTGGGTTTTGTTCATTTAAAGTCTGAGATGTGTGTTAAGAATCCAGCTGAGATGTAAAGTTGGGTTGAGGTATGTGGAATACAGAAGAGAGGTCTAGCAGAAGATAGAAACCTGGGAACTATCAGTGTAAATTGCATTTAACACCATGAGCCTTAGTGAGGTCTTAGAGAAGTCTCTAGTGAGGATGGTAGACCAGGAAAAGAAAGCAGAGGGCTGGCTCTGGGGCCGTTGATGTTCAGATGTCTGAGATCTGAGCAGGGACCAGGAGAAACAACCAAGAAGGAGTGGCCAGTGATGTAGAAGGAGACTCAAGAGAAAAGAGCAACCTGGAGGCAAATCATAAAGACTTTCAAGAAGAAGGGAGGGACAAACCTTGTCAAATGTTTCTGAGAGACTGAGTAAGATGAAGACTGAGAATTGATGATTGGGCTTTGCAACATGGAGGTAATTGGGAACCTAGATAAGGGCTGTTTGGTGAAGTGATGGACACAAAAGCCCAAAGGATTGAGTTCAAGATGGAAAAAGAAAATGGAGACCATTCTGCAAAGGAGAGCAGAAAAATGTGCGGGAACTAGAAGGAAGTGAAGGGTCAGGAAAGGGTTTGTGTTTTGTATTGGATGGAAAAGGTCAAGAAGAGAGAGAAAATTTGATGGTGCAGGAGACAGCGTGGCGGACTGATCAATGACCTTGGTATTGAAAAAGAGAATGAGGACCTAGGGTTCAAGGAGAAGGGCTGGCCTTAGAGCCTTCAGTTCATCTGTGGCGTTGAGTGGGAATGCAGAGCTTATAGGAAAAATGCCCTGAGGATGGCAGATGTGTTGGTGGAAGCCTGCAACACTTTCTTCTGATTGCTTCTATTTTCTTAGTACAGAGTGAGGGGGAGAAAAAAGTTATGAAATAATACTTTGGTCCCTCAATTGGATTTTCTCCAATCACACTAGGCAGAAAAGCATATGAATGGATGACTTGTGAAATGGAGTAGGACTGGAAGGTAGCATTTGGGCCTCTTGAGGTAGGATCTCATGCATTTGAAATAAGTCAGTCAATATGTCTGCATATTTTTCTCCCACCAAGTTCAGCTGCTTGAATAAAGGTTCAGAATAGTTAGAGAGTGAGATTTAATAAGGGGTAAGGGTTTTTTCCCTAGGTGAGAATTAGGGAGTGAGGAAAAAAGGAGCTGGAGTGTGTTCTAGGGAGTATGGTAAGAGCACCTACTTGAATGGAAGCTAGATAAGAAGAGTGAGGCAATGGAGGAGTTGAGGAACAGTACAACCATGTATTGATCATATATTTAGGTATAATCATATATTTAGTTTACAGAGGGGTCAATAATTTTTGGAACTGGCAAACTAAAAACGAGAAGTGGTGGTTGGAAAGTAGGATTCTTAGAATTGAGATAATAGAGAAGTGCAACTGCTTGGGTAAAAATGTCTAGGGTATGAGTATAAGAGGGAGTGGCTGAGTCAGGATGGAGGAAAAGAATCCCCTGAAAAGAGGAGGTCATGGGATGGACAGTCCAGTGCTTTGCAGGGATTTCTCTACGGGAAGTGAAATCACTGAGAATCACAGCTGAAGTAGTATTGGAGAGGGTGACCATGACCCAGGTGCCAGGATCTTGTAGAAATGAGGGGAATGACACAGGGCTCAACAGTTGACTATGACAAGGAGGATAGTGGGCTGTGCAGTATGGAGACATGACCCTTAAAGCCGGGAATGTTGGGAGCAGTGGTGTGGAAGATCAATAACAGGCAAAAAGGAGCCCTGCCTCACCTCCACGCCCAGTGGAACAAGGGGCATGGGAATGAGAAAATCAGCTGCCTGTTCAGAGGACAGCAGGGGAAACGGCGTCTTTGCAGGAGCTTTGAGATTTTCTTAGGGGCTAGTTCTGGAACCTAATGGATGCAGAGCCCTCCTAATGCTTCCTCCCTGTTGTTGCCTCTGTTGCTGCTTCTTGGAGTTGCATCTTTGACCACAGACCATTCTGTACCACTGTATATAACAGTGATTACATACACAGGGTTTGGGCTCCAACTGTCTCGATTCAAGTCCTGTGTTTCTAATGCACTACTTCTCAACTCTGCGATCTTGGGCTAATTAATTGACCTCATTGTGCTTCCATTTCCTCATCAGAAGATAGAATGGTAATAGGCTTATGGAATTGTTGTGAAGTTCGAGGAATAGATATAGGAGCTGTGCTTGCACTAGGCTTGGGACAGTGGTTGCACATATAAATGTTTGGTGTTAATATAATTATTGTTTCATCACATTCTGCTCTTGATGGGCTCCTTATTTTGTGAGGACAGAAAGGTGAAGGGAATGTTTAGAGTTGTAATTGAAGATAAAGTGATTTTGCTGATAATAGATCATGCATTCCAGTGACCCAGTGAGTGGGTTTGGGAAGTTGGGGGTAGTCAGATCTGGGGTTCACAGAGGTTTAGGGGTTGAAAGGCATGGTACTGAGGGATGAGTTTAGGGAGTCCTGCTGTCAGAATGGCAGGGCTGGGTGAAGGGTGATCTTGCCTGGGCAGTGTAGAACTCAGGGACCTCCTCTTGACTTTGACTTCCACTGATGAACATGGTCAGTGTGGTTCACTGGCATATCCCTGGGGTCTAGCCAAGCCCTCACTGCATCCTTGCAAATAAACAAAAGATGCTTCTGAGGAGGAACATGCTGTTATGAGTTTTCCTATCAGCTCTGATTCTTCTAACACCTCACACTACCCTTTTGGAAATCTGTTTCAGCTCTTGGTCACATTCCCTCTGAATTTCACTGAGCATGTTGGCACACCTCTGTACCTGTGATTGTCTTGCTTGTAAATAGTTGTACTTGCAGTTCACCTCACCCAGAGCTGAGATAAAAGGTGTCACATAATGTTCCCAGAGCCCTGTCTCGTATTGCCTTAGCAGATGCTATCGTTGCAGTGATAACCAAAAATATTAAAATGGAGACCATAAGGACTTGTTGAGCATTGTAGTTTTCCAACAGGACAGACAGTTCCTTTCTTCCTTGGCTCAACACTTGAGACTTCATCAGACACAGAACCTTCCTGCTGCCGTGCCCCACAGCTGCCCCTCCACGCCTGCTCAGGGCTGTCTGAGCTCTCTGGCGAGCTCACTCAAGACTTGGATCCTGGGGTCTGTTGCAGATGGTATTACAGGAGTCACAGACTGGTTAGAAAATTACCCACAGGCATATGCTGTTTGGACCACATAGTGTTTTACAAATCAGGAAATTTCATACAAAATTTGAGATTAATGACTTTTTTTTTTTTTTTTGTGGGCAGGGGCAAATCAGAAGGCCCAGGCACAGGGACTCTGGGATTCTACGTAGCAACCATTGGCTGGAGTTGAGTCACGGTGCCCCCTGCAGATAGAGTACATACTCTAAGTCATTACACATCCCTCCAAGTAAACCTCTTGGGACTGTTAATTTTTTTTTTTTTTTTTGAATTGGAGTTTCACTCTTGTTGCCCAGGCCAGAGGGCAATGGTGCGATCTCGGCTCACTGCAACCTCTGCCTCCCAGATTCAAGTGATTCTCCTGTCTCAGCCTCCCAAATAGCTGGGATTACTGGTGCCTGCCACCATGCCCAGCTAATTTTTTGTATTTTTAGGTAAGGTTTCAACATGTTGGTCAGGTTGGTCTTGAACTTCTGATGTCAGGCGATCTGCCCACTTTGGCCTCCCAAAGTGTTGGGATTACAGGCGTGAGCAACCGCGCCTGGCCTAATTTTTTTTAAGGTGCCAAAATAAATACAAGATTCTATTTTCTGCTTAGGAACACCCATATGTGGCTATGTATTTCTTTTCAACTTTTATTTTAGAATCAGGGGGGTACATGTTCAGGTTTGTTACTTGGACATATTGTATGATGTTGAGGTTTGGGTATGACTGATTCCATCACGCAGATAGTGAGTATAGTATCCAATAGTTAGTTTTTCAACCTTTGCCTCCCTCTCTTTCCCCTCTAGTGGTTCCTAGTGTTTACTGTTCCCTTATTTATGTCCATGAATACCCATTGTTTAGCTCCCATGCAGTATTTGTTTTTCTGTTCCTGCATTAATCCACTTAGGATACGGCCTCCAGTTGCATCCATGTTGCTTCAAAGGACATGGTTTTGTTCTTTTCTTATGGTTGCATAGCAACCCATGATGTATATGTATCACATTTATTTATCCAAACTGTCATTGATGGACATGTGGGTTGATTCCCTGTCTTTGCTATTGTGAATAGTGCTGTGATGAACATACATGTGCATGTGTCACCCATCCAAGTACTAACCAGGCCTGACCCTGCTTAACTTCTGAGATCAGATGAGATCGGACATGTTCAGGATGGTATGGCTGTAGGCTTGTGTCTTTTTGGTAGAATGATTTATTTCTTTTGAGTATACATCCAATAATGGGACTACTAGGTCAAACAGTAGTTCTGTTTTAAGTTCTTTAAGAAGTCTGCAAACAGCTTTCCAGAGTGACTGAACTAATTTACATTCCCACCAACAATGTATAAGCATTTTCCTTTCTCCACAGCCTCTCCAGCATCTGCTGTTTTTTGACTTTTTAGTAATGGTCATTCTGACTGATGTGAGATGCTATTTCCTTGTGGTTTTGACTTGCATTTATCTGATGATCAATGATAATGAGCATTTTTCCATATGTTTGTTGGTTGCTTATATGTCTTCTTTTGAGAAGTGTCTGCCCATGTCCTTTGCCCGCTTTTTAAGGAGGTTATTTGTTTTTTGCTGTTGATTTGTTTAAGCTCCTTATAGATTCTGGATATTTGACCTTGGTTGGATGCATAGCTTGTAAATATTTTCTCTCATTGCATAGGTTGTCTGTTTACTCTGTTGGTAATTTCTTTTACTGTGTAAAAGCTCTTTAGTATCATTAAGTCCCCATTGTCAATTTTTGTTTTTGCTGCAATTGCTTTTGAGGACTTAGTCATAAATTCTTTCCCAAGGCTTATGTCCAGAGTGGTGTTTCCTAGGTTTTCTTCTAGGATTCTTACAGTTTGAGGTCTTATCTTTAAGTGTTTAGTCCATCTTGAGTTAATTTTTGTATGTGGTGAAAGGTAGAGGTCCAGTTTCATTCTTCTGCATATGGCTAGTCAGTTATCCCAGTACCATTTATTGAATAGGGAGTTCCTTCTCCATTGCTTATTTTTCTAAACTTTGTCAAAGATCAGTTGGTTGTAAGTGTGCAGCTTTATTTCTGAGTTCTCTATTCTGTTCCATTGGACTACGTGTCTATTTTTGTACCTCTACCATGCTGTTTTGATTACTGCTGTCTTGTAGTATAGTTTGAAGTTGGGAAGCATGATGCCTCCAGCTTTGTTCTTTTGATTACCATTTCCTTGGCTGCTTGGGCTCTGTTTTGGTTCCAGATGAATTTTAGAATTTTTTTTGTGCTAATTCTGTAAAAAATCACATCAGTCACTTGATAGGAATAGCATTGAATCTGTAGATTGCTTTGGGCAGGATGATCAGGCTCATTTTTGGTTTCATGTGAATTTTAGAACAGTTTTTTCTAATTCTGTGAAAAATGACTTTGATAGTTTGGAATAGTGCTGGACCTGTAAATTGCTCTGGGCAGTATGGTCGTTTTAATGATATTGATTCTTCGAATCCATTAGCCTGGGATGTTTTTACACTTCTATGTATAGTCTGTGATTTCTTTCAGCAGTATTTTGTAAGTTTCTTTGTGGAGATCTTTTGCCTCTTTGATTGACTATATTCCTAAATATTTTATTCTTCTGTGGCTATTGTAAGTAGGAATGTGTTCTTGACTTCGCTCTCAGCTTGAATGTTATTGGTGTATAGAAATGCTACTGATTTTTGACATTGATTTTGCATTCTGAAACTTTACCAAAGTCATTTTAGAGCTCTAGGACCTTTTGTCACACTCTTCAGGGTTTTCTAGGTATAGAATCATATCATCAGCAAAGATATCATATCATCAGCAAATCAATTTTCCTGATTGATTGCCTTTTATTTATTTCCATTGCCTGATTTCTCTGGCTGGACTTCAAGTACTGTACTAAATGGGGATGGTAGGGACTCTTCTATATTATGGGTCTAATTCCCGTAGGCATTGAAACTTATAACTCAAGCCAAACAACTAAGATAAAAGAACATTAGAGGGCACGTGCAGAAAATAAAGTAATATGTGAAAGATTAATGACAGCATGAAACACTGATGTGTGAGCCAGCAAACAGCACTCAAACTCACCTGGCTATTTGTGAGAGTAAACAGCTTACATAATCTCAAAAAAAAAAAAAAAAGGCAAAGAGTTAACTAACTCACATATTCAGCTATTCCTGGAAACTTGAAATTTAAATCAGAATACACGGACAGATCCCTTGGGACACTCTTCCACTGGGCACAGGCCTGCACTACGCTCTTGGTTTCACCGTCGTCCCGTATGCCCTGGTTGACAAACATTCACATCGTCAGCTCGGGGATAGGCCAGTGCCACGCGTGGGGCCAGTGACTCCATCGCGGAACAGCCTCTGTCCCTGTTTGCGTGTGTCCTGGAAAGCAGTAGCAGATTGCAGGAGCCCCAGGACTTTTGAAAGCGGGGGCAGGCCGCCACTCTTTCAGAGGGGGAGGGAGGCCGAGGGCTCATGGGTCAGTGAGTTTTGAGCTGACACCACGCCTTAAGGCCCAGGGGACAATTCTCTGCTGCAGCCAGGCCCCGCCTGCCTCAGCAGATGATGGCGAGCCGATCCTTTGTCACCCGGAGGGGTCCAAAATCTCATCTGAAGAGGAGTCCTGAGACCCCAGCAGACGCCTTGAAGCTCCCCCTCC
>NW_012117021.1:1037954-1039440 GCF_000951035.1 Colobus angolensis palliatus | reverse complement strand
GTGTGTCTGTGTCTCTCCCTTTCTCTCTTCTCTCTCTGTCGCTCGCTCTCCGTGTCTTTCCCTCTTTCTGCCGGTATTGTGTGTGCGTGTGTGTGTGCCCGTGTGCGTGTGTGCGTTCGGACCAATGCGCCCTGTGCGCCACCCAACAGCGACTTCTTGCGCACCGGCCGGACTCTGATGAGCCTCTTTCTGCCTCTGTGCCTGGATCCTGTGACGGCTTGTCAATGGTTTTCGCTGCCATTCCGCTTTGGGTCCGTGAGGGCCTCGCCCACGTGAGGAGATGCGTCTTCCCCGCAGCAATGGAAGTCTCATTACCCTTGCCGAGCCGGCGAGGGAGCGAGCGAGCGGCCTCTCTCCTAGGATCAAGATAACCCCAGCCAGGCCAGGGACAAAAGCCCCAGAGGAGCTGGACGCCCTGCAGGAGAGGAGCAGACCCGCCTCAGAGGAGACGCTCGTACCTTTTCACGGCTCTTCTCGGAGAAGTGAAGCCACACCACGGCAGAAGTTTGAAGAGGAAGCCGGGAACGGGAGACGCCAAGCCTCCCAGTCCCTGGAACGCTGGCCTCTCTGGACAAGTCAGCCGCTGGGCAACCCTCCCCTTAGGCCCTGCAGCAGTGGCCCCCGGCAGCATCCGGCCTGGGCTCCGCCCTCTGTTCTGTCCTCCCTCTTGCTCTGTCTCCCGCGTGTCTCAGGGGCCCAGAGGCTTCTCGGTCTGCCTGAATGTCTTCAACACAGATCACCTCCCAGTCCGTCAGGGAGACACTCCTCGGCGATCCGTGTCGTGAGGGTTTCTCTCTCCAAACCTGTTTCTGCTTGCTTGGGCAGGTTGGATGACCCTGGAGCTCTCGGCTTCCATATGTGCCTCGGACAGGGAAGCTGTCTTGCTCTCCCTGTTTCACCTCACGGCTGGGTGGCTTGCCTAGCATGAGCGGTAGGCGACCGTGACTGGCCTTGTCTTCTTGGACAGGCGGTGTGGCATTTCCCCTCTGCACTTCTCCTGTCGTTCTTGAGGGACGGCCTCTCCTCCACTCCTGTGTGGACTGACCCCCTTAATCTTCTGGCCCCCTCCTGGATCCCAGGCGTCCTTTGATTTCCCTTGGAATCCACGGACAGGTCCCTTGGGAGCCTCTTCCACCGGGCACAGACCTGGACACCGCTGTTGCTTCCGCCGTCACCCCGGATGCTCGGGCTGGCACACATTCCCATGGTCCGCCCTGGGATATGCCAGTGCCGCGCGTGGGGCCAGTGGCTCCGCCGCGGAAGTGCCCCATCCCTGCTTCCGCGTGTCCTGGAAGGCAGTAGCAGCCTGCAGGAGCCCAAGGGCTTTTTCAAGTGGGGGGCAGGCCACCGCTCTTTGAGAGGGGGAGGGAGGCCGAGGGCTCATTGGTCAGTGAGTTTTCAGCTGACACCACGCCTTAAGGCCCAGGGGACGATTCTGTGCTGCAGCCAGGCCCCGCCTGCCTCAGCAGATGATGGCGAGCACATC
>NW_012117021.1:1031559-1032387 GCF_000951035.1 Colobus angolensis palliatus | reverse complement strand
CCCATCCCCGGCCCCGGCGCCCCGCGCAGCCGCCGTTGCTTAAAGGGGCCGAATCCTGACTTCCAGGTTGGGAGAGCGAGTGGGCCCGGCGCGGCGGGGCCGGCGCGCATGCGCGAGGCGCGAGCGGTCCCTCCCGTCACAGCGATTCCCACGGTTGTCTTAGCAACCAGACCCTGCCCCTTCCCCACCACACACACGCCCCCTTCCACCCCATCCCCGGCCCCGGCGCCCCGCGCACCCGCCGTTGCTTAAAGGGGCCGAAGCCTGACTTCCAGGTTGGGAGCACGAGTGGGCATGGCGCGGCGGGGCCCGCGCGCATGCGGGAGGTGCGAGCGGCCCCTCCCGTCACAGCGATTCCTACGGTTGTCTTAGCAACCAGCCCCTGCGGCTTGGCAAAGCAGGAGCCCTCCGTGGCGGTTCTTGGGTGTCGGGGCTGCGAGGCTCCTGCCTCACCTCTCCACGGGGTCGACAGGAAAGTCTCCGGACGGACGCCGGGAGTCGCAATGCGCCGGCCAGGATAAAACCGCAGGCGGAGTCCGGGGGAAGCGGCGCGTCCTCCCAGCCTCAGGCCTGCCCGGACGCTGTTGGGGTGAGTCCCCCCAAAAGTCTGGCCCCCGTGATCTCCGGGACAGGTCCGCCCGGGTGTCCGTGGGCCGCTCTCTCCCCCGAGGGACCTTCACGCCCGGAGCAGAAGCCTGCAGCGTCAGGGCTTGCCTGCGGGCGTGTGTTTCTGTGCCACAGCAGTGTGACTGAGTATGTCTGTGTCTCTCCCTTTCTCTCTTCTCTCTCTGTCGCTCGCTCTCCGTGTCTTTCCCTCTTTCTGCCGGT
>NW_012117021.1:1030642-1031324 GCF_000951035.1 Colobus angolensis palliatus | reverse complement strand
GCTTGGCAAAGCAGGAGCCCTCCGTGGCGGTTCTTGGGTGTCGGACCTGCGAGGCTCCTACCTCACCTCTCCACGGGGTCGACAGGAAAGTCTCCAGATGGACGCCGGGAGTCGCAATGCGCCGGCCAGGATAAAACCGCAGGCGGAGTCCGGGGGAAGCGGCGCGTCCTCCCAGCCTCAGGCCTGCCCGGACGCTGTTGGGGTGAGTCCCCCCAAAAATCTGGCCCCCGTGATCTCCGGGACAGTTCCGCCCACATGTCCGTGGGCCGCTCTCTCCCCGGAGAGGCCTTCACGCCCGGAGCAGAAGCCTGCAGCGTTAGGGCTTGCCTGCGGGCGTGTGTTTCTGTGCCGCCGCTGTGTGACTGTGTGTGTCTGTGTCTCTCCCTTTCTCTCTTCTCTCTCTGTCTCTCGCTCTCCTTGTCTTTCCCTCTTTCTGCCGGTTTTGTGTGTGTGTGTGTGTGTGCCCGTGTGCGCGTGTGCGTTCGGACCAATGCGCCCTGTGCGCCGCCCAACAGCGACTTCTTTCGCGCCGGCCGGGCTCTGCTGAGCCTCTTTCTGCCTCTGTGCCTGGGTCCTGTGGCGGCTTGTCAATGGTTTTCGCTGCCCTTCCGCTTTGGGCCCGTGAGGGCCTCGCCCACATGAGGAGATGCGTCTTCCCCGCAGCAATGGAAATCTCATTACC
>NW_012117021.1:1028781-1029970 GCF_000951035.1 Colobus angolensis palliatus | reverse complement strand
CTCTGTCGCTCACTCTCCGTGTCTTTCCCTCTTTCTGCCGGTTTTGTGTGTGCGTGTGAGTGTGCCCGTGTGCGCGTGTGCGTGCGGACCAATGCGCCCTGTGCGCCACCCAACAGCGACTTCTTGCGCGCCGGCTGGGCTCTGCTGAGCCTCTTTCTGCCTCTGTGCCTGGGTCCTGTGGCGGATTGCCAATGGTTTTCGCTGCCATTCCGCTCTGGGTCCGCGAGGGCCTCGCCCACGTGAGGAGATGCGTCTTCCCCGCAGCAATGGAAGTCTCATTACCCTTACTGAGCCGGCGAGGGAGCCAGCGAGCGGCCTCTCTCCCAGGATCAAGATAACCCCAGCCAGGCCAGGGACAAAAGCCCCAGAGGAGCTGGACGCCCTGCAGGAGAGGAGCAGACCCGCCTCAGAGGAGACGCTCGTACCTTTTCACGGCTCTTCTCGGAGAAGTGAAGCCACACCACGGCAGAAGTTTGAAGAGGAAGCCGGGAACGGGAGACGCCAAGCCTCCCAGTCCCTGGAACGCTGGCCTCTCTGGACAAGTCAGCCGCTGGGCAACCCTCCCCTTAGGCCCTGCAGCAGTGGCCCCCGGCAGCATCCGGCCTGGGCTCCGCCCTCTGTTCTGTCCTCCCTCTTGCTCTGTCTCCCGCGTGTCTCAGGGGCCCAGAGGCTTCTCGGTCTGCCTGAATGTCTTCAACACAGATCACCTCCCAGTCCGTCAGGGAGACACTCCTCGGCGATCCGTGTCGTGAGGGTTTCTCTCTCCAAACCTGTTTCTGCTTGCTTGGGCAGGTTGGATGACCCTGGAGCTCTCGGCTTCCATATGTGCCTCGGACAGGGAAGCTGTCTTGCTCTCCCTGTTTCACCTCACGGCTGGGTGGCTTGCCTAGCATGAGCGGTAGGCGACCGTGACTGGCCTTGTCTTCTTGGACAGGCGGTGTGGCATTTCCCCTCTGCACTTCTCCTGTCGTTCTTGAGGGACGACCTCTCCTCCACTCCTGTGTGGACTGACCCCCTTAATCTTCTGGCCCCCTCCTGGATCCCAGGCGTCCATTGATTTCCCTTGGAATCCACGGACAGGTCCCTTGGGAGCCTCTTCCACGGGGCACAGGCCTGGACACCGCTGTTGCTTCCGCCGTCGCCCCTGATGCCCGGGCTGGCACACATTCCCATGGTCTGCCCTGGGATC
>NW_012117021.1:1011747-1020257 GCF_000951035.1 Colobus angolensis palliatus | reverse complement strand
CCCTGCAGGAGAGGAGCAGACCCGCCTCAGAGGAGACGCTCGTACCTTTTCACGGCTCTTCTCGGAGAAGTGAAGCCACACCACGGCAGAAGTTTGAAGAGGAAGCCGGGAAGGGGAGACGCCAAGCCTCCCAGTCCCTGGAACGCTGGCCTCTCTGGACAAGTCAGCTGCTGGGCAACCCTCCCCTTAGGCCCGGGGGCAGTGGCCCCCAGCAGCATCCGGCCTGGGCTCCGCCCTCTGCTCTGTCCTCCCTCTTGCTCTGTCTCCCCCGTTTCTCAGGGGCCCAGAGGCTTCTCGGTCTGCCTGAATGTCTTCAACAGGGAACACTCTGAATTTCTTCAGGAAGATACTTCATAGGGGTCCGGATCTTGATTGCTTCCATCCCCTGTCCTGTTTCTTATTGATTGGATAGGTTTTATTACCCTGGACCTCTAGAGCTCATTCCTATCTGGGACCGTGGATTTCCTTTGATCTCCATGTGTCACTTGTTTGCTGCGTTCTCCTTCCAAGACGACCGTGATTCGACCCCACCGTCGCTGACCTTTTCCTGCCTGGAAAGGCCTTATTGCATCCCGCCTGCAGTTTTTCTCTTGTTCCTGAAGTTCGTTTTGTTCCTCTGCTCCTGGGGAAGTGTCTTCAGGCACTGAGTCTTTTGACTCCCACGGATTTCAAGTCTCCCAAGGAATTACGTTTTGCTAGTTAGCCGGGGAGGTGATGTCAGGGTAACCATCTGGTGGTGGGGTGTCGGTGGAGTGTACTTTTTCAAAACGTCTCGGCCCCTCTGGCAGGCATTCCTGCATGTGGCTTGCCCTAGAGCACAGGTCCTGTCTCGCAGGTTTTCAGGTGTGCTGGGCTTTTCCTTAGCTTTGTGTGGGAGGTCCCAGTGGCCCCGGGGCACACGCCTGGACCTCACTGTCCCTCCCCGAATTGTCCCATATGACCTCAAAGACACACACACACTCCATCTGCTCTTGGGGGACGTCAGTGCCTTGTGTGGTCACATTGGCTCTGTCTTGGCCTCGCCTTTGTCTCTTGTTTCATGTGTTATGGAAAGCTGTGTCGGGATTTTGGAATCCCTAGGCCTTGGAGACAAGGCAAACTGCTGCTCCCCTCAGGAAGGATGGAGGCAGTGGGCTCATGGGCCAGATTATTCAGCCAACAGCAGGCCTTGGAGCTCTTGGGATCTTTCTGTGCCCCAGCGAGGCCCTTGCCACCTCACTACATTGTAACCCCATTGCTGATCACCCGGTCGGATCCATTATTGGATTCGAAGAGGTGTCCAGAGAGCCCAGCGGGCAGCCCGATGCTCCTCCTCCACCGGGAACCAAACCAGAAAACCAATCAAGAAGGTCCTGACGACAGGACTCCTATGGATCTGACCCTGGCTCTCGCGCAGTCCCCTCTCCTAGTCCTCTTCCCATGCGCCGCCTAGGACTGCTCAGCCAGCGCCGCCCCATTCTCCGCAGCCGTCGCGTCGCCACCATTTTTTAAGGGGTCCCCAGCCTGACTCTCCGGAGCAAATGGGCAGTCGGCCTCGCCAGTGCTCATGAGCGAGGCCTGAGCCGCCGTTTTGGTCACAGCGATTGACCCCATTTCCTGGGGATTGGTCCCTGAGACTTGGCAAAGTAGGAGCCTTGTGTGATAGTGCGTCAGAGTCGGGGCTGAGAGCGGTCCTGGCCAGAGCGTTAACAGGATGGTCTCCAGAGGCCGGGATTCACGGAAAACCGACCAGCAGGAAGAAACCTCAGGAGGAAGAAACCTCAGGCTGATCTCTGGGGAGGCAGCGCGAGATCCTAGCCTCAGGCCAGGATTCCCGGAGGGTCAAGGAGGCCTCTCTCCCAATCTTCACTTCACCTGCCGCCGCCTCAGTCCCCGCAGTCCCCGCTCCGCCATATTTTTTTTTTTATGTAGTCAGTGTCTCACTGTCACCCAGTCTAGAGTGCAGTGGCGAGATCTCAGCTCACTGCAAAGTCTTCTGCCCGGGTTCAAGTGATTCTCTTGCCTCTGCCTCCCGAGTACCTGGGATTAGAGGGATTAGTCAGAGTAAGGGCTAAGATCAGCTCTCGCCAGGGGCATAGACGGGATGGTCTTGGAGGCCGGGATTCACGGAGGATCATCCAGGATAAAGAAACCACTGACAGAGGGCCGGGGAAGCAGCACGGGATCCCAGGCTCAGGCCTGCACCGACTGATGGTGTGACAGTGAGTCTCTTCAAAAGAAGAGAGGTTTGCTTGTGTGTCTGTGGGCTGCCCTCTTACCCATGGGTCATAATCACAGAGAGCAGAACCCAGCAGCTTCAGGGGCTGCCTGGGAGTGGGTGTTACCGTGCCACTGCCATGTGTCTTTGTGCGTTTGTGTGTGTGCCTACATCTCTCTCTTATTTCTCTCTCCTTTCTTACTCTTTCGCTCTGTGTCCGTGTGTGTGTGTGTGTGTGTGTGTGTGTGTGTATTGGGACACATGTGCCCTGTGTGCCGGAGGGTGGTATCTTGTACTTTGACCTTCCTTCTGGTCAGCCTCTCCCTGTGTCTCTGCCTGGGGCATGTGGCTGGTTGTCATTAGTTTTTCCGCTGTTCCAGTTTGGGTTTGTGAAAGTCTGGACAAGGTGGAGAGCTGTGTCTATCTGGTAAGGATTTAAATCACCTCTCTACCCTGAGAGGCCTCTTTTCTAGGATTAAGAACTCTTCCCCCCAGCCAAGGATAATAGTCTCATCTGAGAAGTCATTGTCTACCTGCAGGAGCGGTGCAGAGTGACCTCAAAGAAGATGGTTCTCATTCCTCTCTCTCTTTCATCTCATTGAGAAATCTAGCCACAGAGTAACACAGGTTTTGAAAAGAAGGGAACGGGACCATGGCAAGGATCTGTGAGTGTGCAGGCTGTGTTTCACAGATCATTAAACGTAGTCTAGTGAGTGTTCTGCAGATAGCTGGCATTTAACTTTGTTTTATTGAATCAAGGAAAAGAAAAAATGCTGAGAAAAAAACGACACAAGTTGCCTGCCAGTCCATCTGATTGTTCCAAATTTAATAGTAATTTTAATTTATCTTCTCATGTAAAGGTCCTTGGCAGTGATACCTAATTTCCTAAGATAGTCTTGCTTTATTTGGTATGATTGAGTGTCATGCATATCAGAGTATCTGGAAATTCTTCCCAACTCCCTTGACATACATGATTAATCACATTTCCAAAATAACATAGCAAAACAATAGAAAATCATTTGTTACTTAGTTCCTTCAAATATGTTTATTTAAGTTGTGGTTCCTTCATGCGTGAAACATTTTTATGTGTCTGGCACTCTTCCAGCCACAGATTCCATCTTAAACAACCTAAGTATTGAAATGCTTGTGCCCTTTGATTAATTTTTCCTACATAAAGACTTTGATAAAAAAGCTACATTGAGGCTGGGTGCAGTGGCTCACACCTCTAATCCCAGCTCTTTGGGAGGCCGAGGCCAGCAGATCACAAGGTCAGGAGATCAAGACCATCCTGGCCAACATGGTGAAACCCCATCTCTTCAAACATACAAAGAATTAGCCAGTGGAGGCCAGGCATTAGTTCATGCCTGTAATCCCACACTTTGGGAGACTGTGGCAGGCAGATCACGAAGGTCAGGAGTTTGAGATGAGACCAGTCTGCCCAACCTGGCAAAACCTGTGTCTATTAAAACTACAAAAAATTAGCCGGGTGTGCTGGCAGGCACTTGTAATCCCAGCTACTCGGGAGGCTGAGGAAGGAGAATTGCTTGAACCCAGGAGGCAGAGGTTGCAGTGAGCTGAGATCATGCCACTGCACTCCAGCCTGGGTGACAAGAGTGAAAATTTACCTGAAAAAAAAAAAAAAAGAAAGAAAGAAAGAAAGAGAAACCTTGTCTATACCAAAAATACAAAAATTAAACCCTGAAGGTCACATCCAAATGAGAAAGACATTGTTTGGATCAAATTGTCTGACACTAAGGAATGGTGCAGACTGGCCAAGTGAGGTGACTCACACCTATAATCCCAGCACTTTGGGAGGCCAAGGCATGTGGATCACCTGAGGTCAGGAGTTCAAGACCTGCCTGACCAACATGGTGAAACGCCATCTCTACTAAAAAAAAAAGTACAAGAAAATTAGCCGGGCATGGTGGCACATGCCTGTAAATCCCAGCTACTCAGGAGGCTGAGGCAGGAAAATTGCTTGAACCCACGTGGCAGAGGTTGTGGTGGGTGGAGATCATGCCACCGCACCTTAGCCTGGGCAACAAGAGTGAAAATCTGTCTCAAAAAAGAAAAAAAAAAGAACACTGAAGAGTTAGGGCAGATTTATTTTCAGAGAAGCAGGGAATCTGGAATTTTGGGTGAAATGCCCCAATTCCCAGAAGCTGAAAATGCTCTCAAATGTAAAATTCAAGTTAGCCTATATCAAGCTTCTCCTTGTTCTATGTGTCAATAGCTAGTCTGTATCTTCACCTATGCATAGTTAAAAATCAACCTTAAGAAGGCCCTTCGCCACCATAATCCTTCCACATGGTAGCAAGAGCCCAGCCTCTGAGACTATGCTTCCTTCCTGCCTCCCACTGGAATGTCTTCCGCCTAATCTCCAAGGTATCAAACCGGTCAGGGACAGCTGAGACAACCCTATTTCTGGGAGTCCTCCCCGACCCCTTGAAGTCACAGGCATCTCTGATGTCCCTGCCCTTTATCCACATCACTGAACAATTAAGTGCACACATCTCTGTACTTTTATTTAAACAATTCCATATGTGTTTACAATTAACGACTTCATGAATGACTGTGGTATGGATGGAGCAGAAAGGAATGCTGAGGGAGAACTCCGGTTAGAAGGAGCCGCTCTTCCAGGACTAAGAATGAACTTTCCCCAGTACCAACCAGGAAGTCTCCAGGGCAAGAAAAGGTAAGGGGATCCATCCTGTTGACAGTCAAGATGGAATTAAAGGTAATTCTCACCTCTTTTTCAACTCTCAGGTGGAAACCCCCCAGCCACGAGGTGAAGCACAGTCCACTCCAGAGCCCCACAGTTGGGGTCGGGGATGTCACAGAAATCACTAGGGCAGAAAATTCCCATCCGGGGGGGCCCAGACTGACCCAGCACCCTCAAGCTTTGCTCCAAACTCAGGCCAGGGGGTGAAGCCCTTGTCCCCAAGCCACAGAGTGAGGATTTGTCTCTAACCCTGTGGGCTTTAGTGAAAGGAAAATGGCCTGCAGGTGCCCACAGGAGAGCACCTGAGTTCTGAGACAGCTCTACGGCTCCCATCCATCATCCCCGTGAGTAGTAACACGGGGACACTCAGAGGGGCATGCTGACTGCCTGTAGGGCACCCATGGAACATGGATGCACCCTGCGGATCCTGAAACCGGTCAGGTAACGAGGAGCAGAGGTATGGGGAAGGCCCGGTGGGAGGCCTTACTGGGTGCCAACCAGCCTGACCAGCCGGGGCCACAGACCAGAAGTGCTTCTGACATTAACCGGACACAGGGAAGGTGTGTAGGATGGGTAGTAGAAGTGACCGCAGAGGCCTCACAGTTTTGGAGCTAGAGAGGCGGGAAAGCAGTTGGTTTTGCCCACACAGGGTGTCTCTGACATCTGCACAGCACACATAACCAAGTTTAGGAGCCCACTGTTAAGATGCCCAAGTGACATTGACAAGTTTCGCTGGGAACCAATGAGGTCTGCTGACCACAAGAGCACTGCGGTACAGCTGAAGGATTCTGGAAAATGTGGTCCGGGTTGGCCAGTATGCACTGACCTTCCTCTGAAGGTGACCTGAGCTCACCTGGCAAGTCTCCTCCCTGGTGTGCCCTTCCCCGAGCAGATGCCAGGTTGGGACAGAAGTAGCTCAGGGAGAGGCCGTGCTTTGCTAGGACTCCTGGTTTGCAGGTGACACTGGCCCTGTGTCCCCTACAGTAAGAGGGTGTACCAGGACAGGGAACCCCAAGGCTGTTTTCAGGGAGAGCAAGATTGGCTTGCAGCAAACTCCCGGAATGGAAATGGGGAGAGTCTTGTAGCATTTCCCCGGGATTTTAGGAGATGGAGGCTGGACCTGGGTGAACAGCAAAAGATCGCCTGGTGGTAGTGGTGGTGAGGATGGGAGACTTGAGCCAGAAATTCCTGAGTGTCTTTTATTTTTTTTTGGCAGAGTCTTGCTCTGTCACCCAGACTGGAGTGCAATGGTGTGATCTCGGCTCATTGCAACCTCTGCCTCCCGGGTTCAAGAGATTCTCCTGCCTCAGCCTCCCAAGTGGCTGGGATTACAGGTGCCTGCCACCATGCACAGCTAATTTTTTTATATATATTTTTAGTAGCAATGGCATTTTGCCATGTTGCCCAGCCTGGTCTTGAACACTCGACCTGAAGTGATCCACCTCCCTCGGCCTCCCAGTGTGCTGGGATTACAGGCATGAGCCCCCAGGCCAATCTCATTTTTATCTTTTCTCTTACAGGTTTTTATTTTATCTTTTTTTTTTATCTTACAGGTGCAGCTTGGACGAAACTTCTGGAGGGTGGGGTGGTGCTGAAGAGGAGGCAACATTGTAACCGTTTTGTTCAACATGGGTGTTTTCTTTATGCATCAATTTGTATTTTTAAAGATATTACATTAAAATTTTGTTTATCTTGATTACTGAGTTTTTTTGGTGCCCCTTTAAATTCTCTATCCATAGTCCTGAGCCTTGATACAAAGTGAGGACCTGGCCTCTGGACATCAAGCAGCCAGAAATTCCCTTAGGAGCTTTCTCTGAAATGTTGAATTGTGAGTGATATTTTCCTTTCCTGAATTCCCTAATATCCACAATTTCCTCGTAATCATCCCTCCAAAGCCAAACCCACAAGGCACCTCTGAGACCTATCATGAAGCAGATATTCAAAAATTATTTGTAACTCTTCACACACCACCCCCACCATAACGTCTTCCAACATCACTTTGCCTGGAGAACTAAAAAACAAGATTTGCATGTTGAGTATCAGCCTCTCCCATTGGGTGGGTGTTTAGGAAGGAGGATCTGCCAAGAGTCTTATTCTAGCCCAAGTAAATAACCTTGCCAAAGATTTAATATTCACAAATGTGGAATCCTTATAACAGAACTCAGTGGGAACCAAAGTCAGGCATGGGCCTGGGCTTTAAGGAGCACAAATGAAAAGGAAGGACTAGAAAACTTCAGAAAGGTACTGGTGGGGGGTGGAGGGGTCGGGGGACGGGGGACAGTGAGGATGTGGGATCCTGAGATAATCCAAATCCCTATGTGTAGACGTATATGTACAAAGGCTGTAAAGAGAGACCCAGGCTGATGGGGTATCTGTAATCAAACATAATGTGACAGCAAGTCAAGTGATAAGGGGACTCTGGAAAAACAAAACAAGCAGCAAAATGAGCAGTATCAAACTCCACAGAAGTTAACCAACACCAAGACACTAAGAAAGCTACATTCATTTAAATCAAGGTGACAAGCTGGGAGCGGTAGCTCACGCCTGTAATCCTAGCACTTTGGGAGGCGGAGGCGGGCAGATCATTTGAGGTTCAAGACCAGCCTGGCCAACACGGTGGAAGCTCATCTGTAGTAAAAATACAAAAATTAGCTGGCCATGGTAGCGGGTGCCTGTAATCCCAGCTACTCAAGAGACTGAGGCAGTGCAGGGCGCCGTGGCTCACGCCTGTAATCCCAGGACATGCGGAGGCCGAGGCGGGCAGATCATGAGGTCAGGAGATCAGACCATCCTGGTTAACACAGTGAAACCCTGTCTCTACTAACAATACAAAAAAATCAGCCAGGCGTGGTGGCAGGCACCAGTAGTCCCACCTGCTCTGGAGGCTGAGGCAGGAGAATGGTGTGAATCAAGGATGTGGAGCTTGCAATGAGTCGAGATCTTGCCACTGCACTCCAGCCTGGGAAAGAGAGCAAGACTCCATCTCAAAAAAAGAAAAAAAGAGAGACAGGCAGGAGAATCACTTGAACCTGGGAGGCGCAGGTTGTAGTGAGCAGAGATCAAGCCATTGCGCTCCAGTCTGGGGGACAGAGCAAAACTCTGTCTCAAATAAATAAATAAAAGAAATCAAAGGTAACAGTTACTGAGTGCTGTGGGCCAGGTACAATGGTACACCCTCATCTGCGTTACCCTCATGAATCCAAATCACTTGTGATCCCTGTGCTTTAAGCAGTCATATTTCCCACACTCTTAGCTGGCTTGAGATGTGAAAATCCATCAAATTACAAACAGAGTGAAAAAAATATTTAGTGATGCCCATCTATGGAACATGTCAAGTTAAAATTAACATAGACAGATGGCCGAATAGGAACAGCTCCAGTCTCCAACTCCCAGCGCGAAGGACACAGAAGACCTGTGATTTCTGCACTTTCAACTGAGGTACTGGGGTCATCTCACTAGTGAGTGCCAGACAATCGGTGCTGGTCAGCTCTTGCAGCCCGACCAGCGAGAGCTGAAGCAGGGCGAGGCATCGCCTCACCTGGGAAGCGCAAGGGGGAAGGGAATCCCTTTTCCTAACCAGGGGAACTGAGA
>NW_012117021.1:1002299-1005692 GCF_000951035.1 Colobus angolensis palliatus | reverse complement strand
CAACATGGCACAAGTATACATATGTAACAAACCTGCACGTTATGCACATGTACCCTAGAACTTAAAGTATAATAAAAAAAAAAAAATTAACATAGATAAAAATCAGCAAAAAGAAATTTAAAAAAATATTGTTTGAAATTCAAAGCTATATAACCCACTGTGTCACTGATGAGTTAAAAGAAAAAACTGACCTGCAAACCAGGAAATACATGGGAAGAAACAATAGTGAAAATGCTTCAGATCTAAACCTGTGGAATGAAGCTACCTCAATGTGCAAAAATATCATCACTTAAATGTGGTGCAAAGGGGTGGGGCACAGTGACGCACGCCTGTAATCCCAGTAGTTTGGGAGGCTGAGGCTGGTAGATCACTTGAGGTCCAGAGTTCGACAGGAACTTGGCTGACATGGTAAATCCCCGTCTCTACTAAAAATACAAAAATTAGCTAGGTGTGGTGGGGTGTGCCCATAATCCCAGCTACTCGGGAGGCTGTGGCAAGAGAATTGCTTGAGCCTGGTAGGCAGAGGTTGCAGTGAGCCAAGATGGCACCACTGTACTCCAGCCTGGGCAATAGAGCGAGACTCTGTCTCAAAAACAAAAAAAATTGGCCAATGAATAAAATCACATACCAAGACTTATAGAATGAGACTAAAATCATGTCTCGAGGAAAAGTAGCCTGTGACTTAGAAATTAAGGCAAAAAACTAAGGAGTAAGCAGTTACCCTTCAGGTAAGAAAACCAGCAGATTAACAGGAAATGAGAGAGGGAAGAAATAATCAGATGGGGCTGAGATGGGGCTTGTGGGGATGAAGGAGGTGGGAAGAGCATGTGAAGTCTGTGCATAAAGTCACTCCCTAAGGATAGTCCCTGGAAGGAAGGTGGGTGCACAAGGATCGGGCTAGGTGTAGAAGGTGACAGAAGCCTGGAGGGTACATTCAGGGGTTGACAACGGATAAGAAAACAGGAGGGAAAGTCAAGTGTGGAGCCTTTCCTGTCCCTAGCATGGAAAACATTAGGAGCTGATGATGAAAGTGACAAACAGCATTCTCATTACACACACAAAAGTGAAGTATTTGAGGTAATGGATAGGAAATTTGATTCTCATTCCACACTGTACTGAAAAATCACAATATTTTGTACCCCATAAATATATAAAATTTAGAAGATAGATAAAAATGAGCAAGAAAAAATGAACAACTATTCTTTGAAATATTTTTCAAACATGCAATTTATTTCATCTATATATTCTTTTTAAAAAAAATATATGGGGAGTCAATAAACATAGAAAACAGCCCCTTGGGAGGGAGATAAGGAAAATGGGCCTAATCTGCCCTTAGCAAGACTCAGCATTTAAAGCCACGCATGTGAGAACGCCAGGGTTCAGGGTAAGACTGGAGGTCTGCTATAGCCACAGGGTGGCACCAACACCCACTTCTCCAGCCTGAGCTGGCCAGAGACAACATTGAAGAAAAGTTGGGACTTCCCAGAAGGTCCTGAGACCTGCAGATCCCACACTGAAGTCCAGTGAGGGAGGAAGGTCCGATGTGAGGTGAAAAAATACCATAATTGAAATGAAATATTTAATAGTCATTGTACTTCAGGTAAAAGTAAGTAAAATGACAGAAAATGAGAGGAATGAGTGAGACACCATAGATATGTAATGATGGACAATAAATGACATGATGTGGAGCATTCACTCACACATACAGACTTTATGTGTTCACATAAACATTTATCTGCATGCATCACCCAGTAGAGACGTTTACACAAACTGCATTGACACTGTGAAATCAATGAGGAGATGAAGTAAAATCAAATAGTTATGGAGAGAGTTGGTCTGTTTAACGGGAAACACTTCAGAACATGCACACAGCATCTCCCCTCCCTTCTGAATACCATCTGTAGCCTGCAGCAGTAGATGGCAAATCACAGCCTGGGCCACCCTTCCCAGAATGTCACAAACATGGACATGCAGACCACAGTACTCACCAGATACCCAAGCTGGGTGGTGTGGGGCTCTGAAAGACATGCTTCAAGTAAGAGGGACTAGAAAACTCCCCAAGGGAACAACAGGGATCAGAGATTCCAGGAGGATCCAGGTGCCTGTGCAAAGACCAAGCAGTGAACAGACGTGTGTGTTAGTGATTCCATTAGCATGAACTCAACATTATCTAATACAGCATCTCACAGTTCTGTGTGCATCAGACTCACTTGGGGGACTTGTTAAATACAGATTGCTGGGTCTCACTCCTAGAGTTTCTGGTTCAGTGTTTTGCGGTGCAGCCTGTGAGTCTATATTTCCAGCATGTTTTTCAGGTGCTGCTAATACTGTTGGTCCAAGGACCTCACTATGATCTAATTTAACACTAGGTTTGGGGAGGTACTAAAGAGCAAAGAAGCAACAGAAGAAGGGACCTGAAGCCTGTAGGGGCTTCTCTGTAACCTCCTCAAACATAAAAGCCTTCAAGGCACTCAAAGAGCATTTACAGCATCATGTCTACAAATACAAGATACCACGCAGGGAGTGCTCCATCAAGTAGAGAGATGAGCCCACTGAGTGTCCCTGTCTCAGTCTGTTTGTGTTGCTATAACAGAATACCACAGACTGGGTGATTTATAAGCAAGAGTTCACTTGGTTTACGGTTCTGGACACTGGAAAAGTGAGGGGCCTGCATCTGGTGAAGGTCTTGCTGTGCCGTCCTATGCTGGAAGGTGGAAGGGCAAGAGAGTGACCACATGTGAGAGCAGGGAGGGGGAAAGGGAGAAAGGGAAGGAAACCATCCTCATTATTTTATCAGGAACCCACTCCCAAGACAACTAACCCCTCTGCCTTCATCCATTCCTGAGGGCAGAGCCTTTATGACTTAATCACCTCTTCATGGTTCCACTGGGCAGCGCTGTTGCACTAGGGGTTGAGTTTCCAACACATGAACTTCGGGAAACACCTTCAAACCCAGCAGTCCTCATGCAAGCCTTCCAGAAAATCTGTGTTCCTGGCACTCTGGAATCCCTCTTTTCCACCCCTTCTCACTGCAAGTCTAACATCATGATCCCTCATCATTTTCCATTCAAGCACAGGAAAGAGCATAATCACTACACCCATTTTTTATGCACCATTCCTAAATTAAAATAATTATATCACTCAAATAGAAATTTGCAAAAATAAATTTTCATTTTTGATATGAGTGAATATGAATTTGAATTTCTTTCTTTCTTTTTTTTTTTGAGAAGGAGTTTTGCTCTGTGGCCCAGGCTGGAGTGAAATCATGAGATCTTGGCTCACTGCAACCTCTGCCCCCTGGGTTCAAGCAATTCTCTTGCCTCAGCCTACCAAGCAGCTGGGATTATCAGCACCTGCCAACACGCCCAGCTAATTTTTGTATTTTTTTTTTTT
>NW_012117021.1:995622-1002064 GCF_000951035.1 Colobus angolensis palliatus | reverse complement strand
GTTGGCCAGGCTGGTCTCGAACCCCTGACCTCAGGTGATCCGCCCATCTCGGCTTCCCAAAGTGCTGGATTATAGGCATGAGCCTCCGTGCCCAGCCCTGAATGTGAAATTCTGTATTAATTTAATGAAAACTCTAAAATATATAGAAAGTAAAAATAATTATCAAAACTGTTCAATGATGCAAAGCAACACATACATGAGATCTTACATCATAAAACATATAGACCTAAATATGTTATTTTAAAAATCAGGCAGAAACATAAGGGGCTGTATACACATCTTTCAAAATAAGCTTTCTGGCCGGGAGCGGTGGCTCATGCTGTAATCCCAGCACTCTGGGAAGCCGAGGCATGGGAATCACCTGAGGTCAGGAGTTCAGGACCAGCCTGGCCAACATGGTGAAACCACGTCTCTACTAAAAATACAAAAATTAGCTGGGCATGATGGTGGGCACCTGTAATCCCAACTACTCAAGAGGCTGAGGCAGGGAGAACTGCTTGAACCCGGGAGGCGGAGGTTGTAGGGAGCTGAAACATGCCATTGTACTCCACTCTGGGCAACAGAGCAAGACTCCATCCCAAGAAAAATAATAACAATATTAAATAAAATAAAACAAGCTTTCTAGGTTGGGCATAGTGGAAGGTGGAAGGGCAAAAGACTCACCATATGTGAGAGGAGGGAGGGGGAAAGGGAGAAAGGGAAGGAAGCCTTTCTTTGGGAGGCTGAGGCGGGCAGATCACTTGAGGTGAGGAGTTCGAGACCAGCCTAGCCAAAATGGCAAAACTCTGTCTCTACTAAAAAGACAAAAATTAGCCAGACTTGGTGGTGCACATCTGTAATCCCAGCTACTTGGGAAGCTGAGGCAGGAGAATCACTTGAACCTGGAAGGCAGAGGTTGTACTGAGCCGAGATCGCACCACTGCACTGCAGTCTGGGTGACAGAGCAAGACTCCATTTCAAAAAAACAAAAAACAACCACTTTTTGCAGGGGTGTGGGGTAGACAGGAATCGAGGCAGAGTGAGTAGTGGGGATATATATAAAATCACCCTCCAGAGCTGTGCTGTCCAATAAGACTGCTGAGCACTTGAAAGATGGCTAGTCCAACCTGAGAAATGCTGTAAGTGGAAAACACGTTTAAAAAAATTTCTGAATACTCAGAATAAAAGAAAGAATGGGCCAGTGTGGTGGCTCACACCTGTAATCACAGCACTCTGGAACTCCAAGGTGGGAGGACTGCATGATCTGGGAGTTTGAGACCAGTCTGGACAACATAGCAAGACCTCATCTTTTCAGGGGGAAAAAAAAAAATTAGGCCAAGTGCAGTGGCTCACACCAGTAATCCCAGCACTTTGGGAGGTCAAGGTGGGTGGATCACTTGAGCTCTGGAGTTCAAGACCAGCCTGGACAACATGCCAAAACCCTGTCTTAACAAAAACATACAAAAATTAGTCAGGTGTGGTGGCGCTTGTTTGTAGTCCCAGTTACTTGGGAGGCTGAGGTGGGAGGATCATTTGAGCCCTGAAGGTCAAGGCTGCAGTGAGCTGAGATTGTGCCACTGCATTCCAGTCTGGGTGACAGAGTGAGACCCTATCTTCCATAAAAAAAAATTAGATGGGCATGGTGGTGGTCAGGATCAGTCTGACCAACATGGAGAAATCCTGTTTCTACTAAAAATACAAAAGTAGCCAGGTGTAGTGGCACATGATTGTAGTCCCACCTACTCAGGAGACTGAGGCAGGAGAACCTTTTGAACCCAGGAGGTGGAGGTTGCAGTGAGCTGAGATCATGCCACGGCACTCCAGCCTGGCAACAGAGCGAGACTCTGTCTCAAAAAAAAAAAAAAAATACAATTTTGGAGGGAAGTTTCAAAATCAGTCAATGAGCACCCACCCCCCAGGTTTATCCTTATGCAAAGTGCCCCCTCTGCACATGCAGGATTAAATAAACCTTGAAAATATTATGCTAAGTGGAAGAAGCCAGTCACAAAATACCACATGTTATGTAATTCCATTTAAATAAAATGTTCAAAATACAACATTACATTGAGACAGAAAGTAGATTAGTGGTGGCCCAGGGTTAGAGGAGTTGGGGGGAAATGGAGGGTTACGGGGTTTACTTTGGGGTCATGAAAATGATCTAAAATTTATTGTGGTGATGTTTGCACAACAGTGCAAATATACTGAAAACTATTGAATTTTGCACTTTAAATGGGTGGCTTCTGTGGTATGTTATTAATATTTCTCAATAAAACTTCAAAGAAATATATAGTGCTTGTGTCTTTTAATGTATTATTCCTCCAGAGTTCAGTCCACAGTTTTACACTTGATGAAGAAATTAAGAGTTTGTTTCTTCTTCTTTTTTTCTTTTTTGAGACAAGGTCTCCCTCTGTTGCCCAGACCGGAGTGCATTGGCACGATTTCGGCTCACTGCAACCTCCAGGCTAATTTTTGTATTTTTAGTAGAGACAGTGTTTCACCATGTTGGCTAGGCTGGTCTCGAACTTGTGATCTCAAGTGAGTCCCCCACCTTGGCCTCCCAAAGTGCTAGGATTGCAGGCGTGAGCCACCGCGGCCAGCCCAAGATTTAGTTTCCATTGTTTCAGATGCCCTAGGATCATTTTATTCTACCTTAATTTCTGACGCATCATCTCAGTGGAAATTTTACATTAGGTCCCAAAGTATTTTACTCTTTTTAAATTTTTATCAGCTGGGTACAGTGGTTCACACCTGTAATCTCAACACTTTGGGAGGCCAAGGTGGGAGTATCAGTTGAGCCCAGGAGTTCAAGACCAGTCTCTGCAACATAGTGACACCCACATATCTACAAAATAAATTTTTTTAAGTAGGTGGCATATTGGTGCATGCATGTGGTCTCAGCTACTACATAGGCTGGGGTAGGAGGATCACTTGAGCCCAGGAGGTGGAGGCTGTGGTGGCCATGATTATACCACTGCACTTCAGCCTGGGTGACAGAGCAATAACTTGTCTAAAAAAAATTATTTTTAATTAGAATTTTTTTTTGAAAACAAAGTATACACTTAGTGACTTGATACAAATGAATGACTTTGATAATCTAAAGAAACCAAAATAAATAAATAAAAACTCACAGCCATTCTTCTTATATGAGTCTCTGGTGTCTCTGTGTTGTAAGAATTATGAATTATGATTAATAACAAATATGCATGACAAGGATTCAATAAGGGATAGGCATTAATAAATTGCAATGCACATTTACTGGAGTAAGGCCTTTAAAGATGTACAAGAAAAAGAAAGAGAAAAGGCATTGAAAAACTGTATTGCTTACCAAAATGCTAAAGTTTACCTAAGTCCATTGATCAGCACACACACACACGCACAATGGGTGTGTAAAATGGTCAACACAGTCTCCCATGAATGTATCCCCTTATTCATAGGTCTGTGGGGGTAAGAGATGAGTTTCTATAGATCCTGGTATCAGGGATGGGGAATCTGTGAGGTCTCTGGGGTGAGAGACGAGGGTCTGTAGATTAGGGATACATTAAAAAAATGTATCCCCTTATTAATAGGTCTGTGGGGGTAAGAGATGAGTTTCTATAGATCCTGGTATCAGGGATGGGGAATCTGTGAGGTCTCTGGGGTGAGAGACGAGGGTCTGTAGATTAGGGATGGGTGGTCTTTGGGATAGTGATGAGGTTCATGGAGTCAATGATTGTGGGTATGTAGGGTCAGTGATGAGGGAATCTGGTGTCAGTGATGGGATGTGTGTGGAATCAATGAGAGAGGGTGGAATCAATCTGTGAAAACCAGACTTGTGGTGTCATCTCTCAGGCTGATGCATCCTGATCTGTGTGTCAATGGTGGAAATTCTATGGGGTCAGAGTGTGGCTGGCAGGTTCCTGCCACTGGGTATTCTGGGTCTGGCCAAGTGCACAGATTCCCTTACCTGGTCCTGACTGGAGAGGCCCTTCTCAAGGACTCCTCCCGTGAAAGGTGGGTTGGTGGCGGTTTTTTGTTTTTGTTTTTCAAGGGACAGCTGGCTTTTTCTTTTGGGTTTCGTTTTTACATTTGGAGACCACAGACACATGCAGGTTTTAGGAAGAAATTTTTGTCTGGGCGTTCGCTAGGTCCTTTGGGTCAAGCTGTCTAATGGGAGCAAAGCTAACCATTCTCTCAGCACAGTTCAGATCTAGAGGGTCTCTTTAAGGTGTCCACACAGTGGTGTGCAAGTGGGTTGGGGCTTTGGGCGAGAAGAAACAACTAAGAAAGTCCCAGGAGCGCTCCTCAGGTTGGATCTGTCACAGCTGGAAGAAAAGCCTCCCTAACCCATCAGGCGCCAATGGGAGATGCCTCTGGGCTGTGAGAGGCTGACAGAGACGGGACCTGCAGACCCATAGAGTCCGGGCACAGAAGCCTGTTACTGCCAGATGTTGAGGCGTTGTCGTGGGAACCAAGAGCCTTTCGGGTCAGATCAGAGCCTTTCTCAGACAATTCTTTCAGGAACTGGGGAGCTCCTGTGCAGCACACACCCCTATGAAGGCCTAGTGTGCCGTCTCCTGCAGAGTCTTCTTTGGTCTGAGAGCCACTTGTTTCTTATATCCCTGCGCTAATCTCGCCATCTGCTCCTATGTGCCCAGGCATTTGTCCCATGCTGGTTCTCTCTTTCCTGACAGGCAGGCTGTCTCTCCAGCTTCTGTGAGGATAGTTTAAATTATGGAGGAGAGGGCAGGTGCAGGGCAGCAGTGTCAAGGGGAGTATGGGTGAGTTGGGGGAGCAGGAGCTCATTTTTCTTTGTAGCTCAGATTCCTAAGCCTGTGACTTTGAGAATCGATGTCTTCCTTGCAACATTTCAATCTGAGGCTCTTGGGGAGAGGGCAGAGTTGGAGCTGGATGGAAGCGTGGCGGGGAGAGGGGTGGGTGTAGGGAACATGGAGAATGTATCAGGTGGTGTCTTTATTCCTGACACCTTACTTTACCTGCTGGAGTTTCCTAGTATGCTCCAGACATACTCTCTTGACGCTGAAAGGGCCTGAGGGGGGATGTTGGTTGCCAGTATGGGTGATCTTGGCTCACTGCAACCTTTGCCTCCCGGGTTCAAGCGATTCTCCTGCCTCAGCCTCTCTAGTAGCTGGGACTACAGGTGTCCGCCACCACACCTGATTAAATTTTTTATATTTGGTAGAGACGGCATTTCACAATGTTGGTCAGGCTGGTCTCGAACTCCTGACCTCAGGTGATCCACCCACCTTGGCCTCTCAAAGTGTTGGGATTACAGGCCAGAGCCATCATGCTCCATCAATCCCACAAATTTAGGCATTACGATACATTGGAGCCACCACGCCCCACCAATTACATAAATTGAGGCCTTATGATACATTGCTACTTTTAATCACTTGTTTTTTACTTGTGTTTTCCCCCTCCTTTTATTGATTGATTGATTGAGACAGAGTCTTCCTGTGTCACCCAGGCTGGAGTGCAGTGGCACAATCTCAGCTCACTGCAACCTCTGCCTCCCGGGTTCAAGCGATTCTCCTGCCTCTGCCTTCCCAGTAGCTGGGATTACATGCCCATGCCATTATGCCTGGCTAATTTTTGTATTTTCAGTAGAGACAGGGTTTCACCATGTTGACCAAGCTGTTGTCGAACTTCTGACCCCTGGTGATCCACCCGTCTCGGCCTCCCAAAGTGCTGGGATGATAGGCGTCAGCCACCGCACCCAGCCTCCCCTCTTTTTCCTTCAGGGATTTTAAATGCTTTCTCTGCTCCATCTATTTAATTATATATTATTGCCTTGACGATTTCAGCTTGAATTAAAGTTGCATACTTTTTTACCTGTCTTTATTAATATTTAAACATATTAAAATAATACACGTTCATAATGAAAATGAAACATTACAAATAAATATAAAGGAAAAACAATATTCCCCTTCCAGTTCCACTCTTAACCAGTTAACAAGATAATGAGCCTCTTTCCATGATGTTCTCCAAGATTCATGTAAGTATTTGCAAGCATACAACAGCATATACAGTCCAGGCATGGTGGCTCATGCCTGTAATCCCAGCACTTTGGGAGACTGAACCGGGTGGATCATTTGAGGTTGGGAGTTCAAGACTAGCCTGGCCAACATGATGAAACTCCATCGCTACAAAACATACAAAAATTATTTGGGCATGGTGGCAGGCACCTTAACCCCAGCTACTTGGGAGGCAGAGGCATGAGAATCGCTTGAACCCAGGAGGCAAAGGTTGCAGTGAGCCGATATCACATTACTGCACTCCCACCTGTGTGAGAGAGTGAGATTCCATCTCAATAAATAAGCAAATAAATAAAGAGACAGAAAAAAAGATGAAAGAAAGAAAAAAGAGAAAGAAAGGAAGCAAGAAAGAAAAAGAAAAGAAAGAGAAGAAGGAAAGAAAGAAAGAAAGAAAGAGAGAGAGAGAAGAAAGAAAAGAAAGAAAGAAAGAA
>NW_012117021.1:985996-995094 GCF_000951035.1 Colobus angolensis palliatus | reverse complement strand
GCGTTGCTAAGATCGATGGTAAGAGCAAATTATCTAGCGGTGAAAATGTAAGGAGGAAAAAGAAATTTCTGTCAGTCTTTTTTGTTGCACCCCCAAGCTCTAAAAAGTACAGCCAAATGTGTGATAAGTGCTTAGTTAAGATGAAAAAGGCATTAAATTTATGCATGGAAATCATAAATAGAAATGCATTTTGATTGACAGCAATTGGGTCAATGCTATCCAAGGTTCAGGCATCCACTGTGGGTCTTAGAACACGTCTCGGCCAGGCACGGTGGCTCATGCCTGTAATCCCAGCACTTAGGGAGGCCGAGGTGGGTGGATCACGAGGTCAGGAGATCAGGGCCATCCTGGCCAACATGGTGAAACCCCATCTCTACTAAAAACACGTCTCGGCCAGGCACGGTGGCTCATGCCTGTAATCCCAGCACTTAGGGAGGCCGAGGTGGGTGGATCACGAGGTCAGGAGATCAGGGCCATCCTGGCCAACATGGTGAAACCCCATCTCTACTAAAAATACAAAAAAAAAAAAATCAGCTGGGAGTGGTGGCATGCACCTGTAATCCTAGCTACTTGGGATGCTAAGGCAGGAGCATCACTTTAACTGGGGAGGTGAAGGTTGCAGTGAGCCAAGATCATGCCACTGCACTCCAGCCTGGGTGACAGAGTGAGACTCTGTCTCAAAAGAAAACAAAATAAAAGAAAGAAGGAAAGAAAGAAGGGAGGGAGGAAGGAAGGAAGAAAGGAAATGGTCATAGTAACTTATGACACAGGAACTTTGCATTTATGTTAGTGGGGTAGTGGCAGTATATGGGGCAGGAACATTTTGTTGTAGATGAAGATGTTAAATTCGATTGTGGAAGAAAGATGTATGTTAATGATGAGATGTCAAAAAATAGAAGATAGGAGGCATTTGTTCTGTTTTTCTGGCCACTCAGTACCTTTTGAATATTTAAAAATTATTTTTGAGACAGGGGCTTACTCTGTTGCCCAGGCTTGAGTGCAGCGGTGCCATCACAGCTCACTGTAGCCTTGCACTCTTGGGCTCAAGCAATCCTCCTACCTCATCCTCCCAAAATGTTGGGATCACAGGCCTGAGCTACCACTCCCTGTCCATTTTGAATATTTTTGCCAGCTCTAGGAAATTTCTTCAGTTCCTTGGGCTCTTTTGAAGTAGCATGTGACTAAGTCTTGTGTCTAAGCTTCACCAATGAAACTCATATCAAGATATTTCAAAATTGATCAACTTAAGGTTTTACATGGAATTCGTTTTGTGTGCAAGGTTGGAGGTAGAGGTTCCGGCTTTCACAGGCAAGAGTAGTTGCTTATGTATCACATGTCAAGTGCAGACAGCACATCAGTGTGGCAACCGTGGCAATTCCCATAGTTCTTGTGCCAGCAGGACAGGCAGGTGACTTACTCACTATACCTGTTCCATGGCATAATTTTGGGCATAGTTCCTAGAAGCTTAGCCTTGAGCCTGGATTTCTATACCTCCCAATCATTCTGTGAGCTACCTACCTTTTTGGCTTAATTACCAAAGGCTGGGACTATTGCTTGCAATTGGAAGCCTTGAATGTTAAAGTATTAAACAATAAAACAGGCCATGCCTTGTGACTCATGCCTGGAATGCCAGCACTTCTCAAGGCTGGGGCAGGTGGATCGTTTCAGCCCAGGAGTTTGAAACCAGCCCGGGCAACATGGCAGAACCCGGTCTCTACAAAGAAATACAAAAATTAGCTGGGCATGGTGGTGTGCGCCTGTTATCCCACCTACTTTGGAATCTGGAGAGGGAGGATCATCTGAGCCCAGGTAGGTCGAGGCTACAGTGCTGTGATTGCACCACTGCACTCCAGCAGGGGTGACAGAGCGAGACCATCTCAAAAACAAACAAACAAACAAACAAACAAACTAAAAATCTTATGTTTCCTTCCTTTAACCCCCAGCCCTCCAGCTTTTGTTTTAGAGGTATTTCGTTATTGGATGATGATATTTACTTGGGTGACTAGTAGGGTAGGCTATGAATACGATTGGTATCTTAATTGAATTTGGGGAGCTGTTTCATTAAAACTACATACAAGTGGCTCAGGTATTAAAAGCCCATGTCCCACAGATGGAAGGAGGTCACATTTCTTCTTCTTTGCCACTCTCCCATCTTCCAGATTGCCCCCTACCCTGCTTCCCCATTCAGCTACCATCCCACCTCTCCCCTTACCTTGTTCAGTGATGTTTATTCAGTGTCTGCACTGTCTACATTCACCTGCCACTTAATCCCTCCCCAACCAATCTGCCCACTCCCCCACCACTCTAAGGCTGCCCTTGCCGAGGTCACACAGGGACCCACAGCCTCTCTATACATACTTCTTGTCCTCCCTGGCCTGGGCAGCATTTCTGTTCAGTTCAGAAAATATTTATTATATACCTGCCCTGTTCAGGGCACAGGAAATTCTCAAGTGACTGTGATATAATCAGCCACTTCCTCTTTATTTATTTATTTATTTTTAGACAGAGTCTTGCTCTGTCTGTCACCCGGGCTGGAGTGCAGTGGTGTGACCTCAGCTCATTGCAACCTCCACCTCCTGGGGTTCAAGTGATTCTCCCACCTCAGCCTCCTGAGTAGCTGGGATTCCAGGCACCCGCCATCATACCCTTCTAATTTTTGTATTCTTTTTGAAGAGACTGGGTTTCACCATGTCAGCTAGGCTGGTCTTGAATCCCTGACCTCAGGTGATCTGTCCGCCTCAGCCTCCCAAAGTGCTAGGATTGTAGGCGTGAGCCACTGCACCTGTCCCACTTCGTTTTTCTTAAAATTCCCTTTGCTCTTGACTTTTACAGCACTTTTCTCTCTTCCTCCTGTCTCTTCTGCGGGTTCATCTTGCACAGTCACTCTTTAAGTGGACTTCCATCTTGACTCCCTTCTCATCCCAATTAACAGACTCTTTCCAAGAAAGTTCACTATCAAATACAGCACAGATCTCTCTCCTCAACTGTTGACCCTCATTTCCTGCTTCCAAGGGATATTTTCAACTGAGATGCAGGGGACCTCAGATTCCACTTGTCTGATTCCACATGCCTGCTGGTCTCACCACACTCTCTCATGGGTTTGGTGGGTTTTAGAGCTGTTTTCCTAAGGCCTGGGAGACCCAGATTGATCTCCTGCTCTCTGCTCCCCACTTCCCAGCCTCCCAGCCCACTTGCCTGCTGCCCCTGCTGTCTGGAACAAGCTTCCTCCCTCTTAAACTGGCTCTTATTTTCCATCCTCTCAGGCCTCCTTGTGGAATGCCCCTCAAAATTAGCTGGTTGCCTTGTTAGAAATGAAGGTTTCTTAGGACCCACCTCAAACATCTTTTCAAATTTTGAGGGGGAAGGCCCTGTTTGTACATTTTTATGAAGCTCCCCAGGTAATGACAATGCCCTCTCAAGTTGAGAACAAGAGAAAAAAGAGAGGATACATTCTAGATGAATTACAAGCACCAGTGGGCAGGATTTAACAATCGTCTGGATACAGAATGTGAGGGAGGGGGAAGAAAGAGAAGCCCTCCGGAATTTAAGGCTGGGAGAATGACATACCGGTGAGTGAACTATAAGAGCCCTAAAATGATTTTTTGTGGGTAAAGACATTAAATTCAGTTGTTTTACCTTCAGTTTGCCACACTAAGGAGACCTGAATAGAAAATGAATGCAAAACATTGCCGAGGTCCTTTCTGAAATTACTTGTGTAAATTCAAAACTATCCTTTATTGTCTTCCCTCACCTAATGTTAAAACCCAAATTGTAAACCCAATTGAAGGGATAATACAAATGATCTTAAAGTAGCAGATCTGTGTCAGTGTTGACTAGCAAAAGGGGAGAATACCTGGAATTGAATTAAAGCATGAGCTGTAGAAGCTGCTTAATTAGAGTTCAAACTTACCAGCACATCTCTTTCTCTAAGTATTTTCTAAAACAATTATCCTAATTTATGTTTTTGAATTGCAAAAGGAATAGGTACCCCTGAACTCTCACCTGCCACTTACCAAAAAAAATTTAAGTCTTCTTGGAGAGTCTCTTGAAAATGGTCTCTTGTATTGACACAGATATTTATATGTATTTTAAAATAAGACAACCGAATGTATTGATAAAGTCTACCTCTACAGAGTCAATGCCATGGTCATTGAAATGCAAGATTAGAGAAAAAGTGTGTTTCCTAATTGTCTATACTATAAAGTTAATCCATTGAAATCTGAACCCTAAAATTATAGTTCAGCCTTAACACGATCTAGCAATAAAGAAAACTATAACGGAATACAAGGTTTAAAGTTACAGAAGAGAATTAGAAATAAATAGCAACTGAACCACTGATGATTAAAGAAAACTGTAATATAAAGACCCAACACTGAGTGTTCTATGTTAACATTTGTTATTTCAAGACTCATGCTTTTATAGATATGAAAGTATTTAAATTTGCTGTTATATTCATTATGGCCTTAAATCAGCAAAGCCCAAGCTTCTCCATGACCAGAACCCAGTGTTATTTTCTAAAGAAAAGAACTGCAGGATCAGGGAGGTGTCAAACAATTCATCAGGAAGAAGGAGGACAAGAAGCCAAGACAAGCCTTGACTGTTTAGGGCATAGTGGGTATTTAACCCTTTGTCATAAAATATAAACACATTTTTTAATGGAAAGAGCATTTCTGAATTCATGTTTTCTTCTCAGTTTAAAGAGAATTTGAAGTCCTAAACTCAAGTTTAATAACCAGAGATAGAACAGATCATGAGAGCCAGCAATCCATTGCAAGGTCCTCCTTTACAGATGGCCATGGGATGGGACAACAGTGAGCCCAGGTCAGTGGCAGAGCTAGGAGCACCTCCCTGAGGTCCCAGCGCCCTCCCCTATGTGAGCTCCCCCATGTGAGGCCATCATCTGGAGCCTTCTACTTCCATGCATACTTTTTTTTTTTTTTTGAGACAGAGTCTCCCTCCTTTGCCCAGGCTAGAGTGCAGTGACACGATCTCACGATCTTGGCTCACTGCAACCTTCGCCTCCTGGATTCAAATGATTCTTCTACCTCAGCCTCCTGAGTAGCTGGGATTACAGGTGTGTACCACCACACCCAGCTAATTTTTGTATTTTTAGTAGAGATGGGGTTTCACCATATTGGTCAGGCTGGTCTCGAACTCCTGAGCTTAGGCAATCTGCCTGCCTTGGCCTCCCAAAGTTCTAGGATTACAGGAATGAGCCACCATGCCCGGCCTCCATGCATACATTGAAACTGAAAAAAAGCAGTGCTTCTCATTCTTAAGGTCTCCAATGGACACCATCAGAATTAAACTTTAACATGTGCCCAAATCCTGGAAATAAAATGTAGATGATAAATTTTATAATGCTCATCAACATTTTAGTTTTTTAAAGCTAAAATGGTCATCTCATGATTGAATAATTTTCATTTTGAAAAGTTCAGTTGTGTATGCGGGTGTTAGTTCATGACCTCTTAATGGAGATTGGGTTCAATTCAATAAAGAGATATGAAAGACCTATGTATTGGCCCCATTCTAGAGATGGTGGAGGGCAGAGAGAAATGACACAGAACTAACCTTAAGGAATGCACCATCTAGCCAGGAGGCAGACATACAGCCAAATATGTAAGACAGTGGGATAACTCTAGCGGAATAGTTGTGTGCTGGAACCAGCTAGCCAGAGCCCGTCTCTGTAGTGAGTATGCATCTCTTCCCAACTCTGCTTTCAACATCTTTACATTCATAGCTTGAAGGTGGTCATGGTGGGAGTATTTACACCACAGAAATCAACAAATGCTATGCATCAGCCTCTAGGAAGGCCAATTATGAAACACCAGCATACTACTGGATAGAAGGCATCAGAGAAAAGGTGGGTTTTGCAGAATGGAAATCTCAGTTTGATGAGAGCTTTGCATGGAGGACTAGGCAGTAAGAAGAAGGGATGCCAGCTAGAAGGAATACATATATATAGAGGCAGAGCATGCTTAGGGAAAAAAGGTAGACCAGTGGCTTTCAAACTTAAATGTCCATCAGCATCACCTGCAGAGCTTGTTAAAACACAAACTGCTGGGCCCTGCCCCCAGAGCTTCTGATTTAATGAATCTGGGGTAGGGCCTGAGGATGTAGATTTTTAACAAGTTCTCAGGTGATACTAATGCCGCTGGTTTGGGGGCTCCACTTTAAGAACTAACCAAAGTAAATGATGGAATACTCCATGCCATGCCACAAACAAACAAACAAAACTTGGATTTCCTCTAGCTCCTCCGCTTTTGAAACATGTTTCAGGAGCCAGCAACATCAGCATTTCTGGGAGCTTATTATACAAGCAGATTCGCAGGCCCCCACCTCAGATCTATTGACTCAGAATCTACAGTGTTGTGTGTGTGTGTGTGTGTGTTTTGAGCTGGAGTCTCGCTCTGTTGCCCAGCCTGGAGTGCAGAGGCGCTATCTTGGCTCACTGCAAGCTCCACCTCCCAGGTTCACACCATTCTCCTTCCTCAGTCTCCTGAGTAGCTGGGACTACAGGTGCCTGCCACCATGCCAGGCTAATTTATTGTATTTTAGTAGAGATGGGTTTTCACCATGTTGGCCAGGATGGTCTCGATCTCCTGACCTCGTGATCCACCTGCCTTGGCCTCCCAAAGTGCTGGGATTACAGGCATGAGCCATCACATCTGGCCCAGAATCTACAGTTTAACAAGATCTCCAGGTGATCCTTATGTGTGTAAAAGTTTGATAAGCACTGCTCTATCTAGCCCACTGGTTCCCAGCCCAGGCCTGCACATTAGAATCCCCTGAAGAGGCTTTTCAAAGGTACTTGTGCCCAGGTCCCACTGTAATGTACTTGATTTAGGAATGAGCCAGGGCATGGGTTTGGTTTCAGAGCTCCCCAGGTGATTGTAATGTGCAACCAGGGCTGAGAACCACCGCTATAGGTATCACCCTCAGTTAGGAGAAGAGTTCCCCATCAGGGCACTGTTTTGAACATTCTGTCATGGAAGTTTGAAAGAGCAGCCAAAAGCTTCAAGGCCATAACTACCTGCTGAGAACAGAACTGGAGCAGGCACAGGCAGATTACTCTCTTTCATGGTTCTCCTCTCTCACCTCACAAATCTCTCTTCCTTTTGCTTGCCTTTGACCTCCCATTCTTTTAGTTTCTCTTTCGCTCTCCTTTAATGATATATAATATTAGTTAATTTAAAAATTGGTTATAATTATATAACTATATAGCTAATTATATAACTATATATTAATTATATAGTAGTTAATATAAAACACTTTCCACAGGAGCATATCATTTTAGTATGTAAAACACTGAAATGTATATAGACGACCCTTGAACAACATGTTCACTTCTAGGCAGATTTTCTTCTGCCTCTGCCACCCCGAGACAGCAAGGCCAACCCCTCCTCTTCTTCCTCCTCCTCAGCTTACTCAAGGTGAAGATGACGACGAAGGCCTGCCTTTATAATGATCCACCTACCCTTGATGAACAGTAAATATCTTTTCTCTTCCTTATGATTTTCTTAATAACATTTCATTTCCTATAGCTTACTTTATTGTAAGAATATGGTATATAATACATATAACATACATCATATGTGTTCATCAACTGTTTCTGGTTTCAGGCTTCAGGTCAACAGTAGTTAAGTTTTGAGAGAGTCAAAGATTAAACTCGAATTTTCAACTGCATGGGAGTAGGTGTCCCTAACCCACATGTTGTTCAAGGGTCAACTGTGTTTAGTTTTAACATATGGAATCTTATTAGATAATATGAAAAGGAGACAGCTTAAGAGCCCTTGTATTCTGAAAGCTACGTGACTTTGATGTGCCATTTTAATAACAGGTAAATTGAATGTTTTGGATTTCTGTCTCTAAAACAAAACCAATGCAACTACTAGTTGAGATGCTTTGGATTTGCATACGGCCCTTGACAGACCTGCCACCCCCCCATCCCCAGACACACTCCTCAGAATTTGACCCTAATCGAAGTTCTCACCCTATTTTAGGGCACATGTCTATGCAGTGTGTTCTGTGAGAGCACACTTAGTGCAGTTAGATTATGTAGTCTTCTGGGACAGTCTGACCATTCCAAGGGGCTTTGCCATACAATAAAAGCCATTAGCACTGAACTTCAAAGACATTAGGCGAAGTGAAAGAAGCCAGACACAAAAGACTATTGTATGATTCCATTTGTATAAAATGCCCAGAAAAGACATATCTATAGAGAGAAGGTAAATTAGTGGTTACCTGGGGTGGGAGAGGGAAATAACTGCAAATGGACACTGTGGGATTTTCGTGGGGGGAGGAGATAGAAATGTTCCAAAATTAGATTATTCCTATTGTGGCACAATTCTATAAATATATTCAAAAACTATCTAATTGCACTGGTAAAATAGATGCATTCATTGATGCGTAAATTATACCTCAATAAAGCTACTAAAAAATAGTAAATCACCAAAAAAATTAGCACTAAATATTTCTCCACTTAAAATAAGTTATTTCACCCTCGTCCTTTTCTAGTAATACCCGGTGAAGAAGAAGGAGCAAAATGGTTTTAAGGCAGACTCACTTATTTAAGAAAAGTATATATTCCCATTGCCGGTGGTTTGATACCGTTTTTATTTGCTTTCGAGTACTCTGAGATCTGGCAAGGCAAGGAAAGGAGGGAGGAGGGAAAAAGGAGGAAAATTTGAAAAGAAGTAAAAGCTATCGGATTTTTTTTTTTTTGAGACGGAGTTTCTCTCTTGAACCTGGGAGGCAGAGGTTTTTAAAACAGCAGTCTGGGGAAGCGGCGGGACTCGGGAAGGCGGCGCTGCCAGAAAGTGTTAACCCCACAGGCGCCGACATCTGGCAGGAGCCAGGGCTTTGGCGGAGCCCGGTCCGCCCATACTAATCTGTACAGGGGAGCTGTCCCACGTGCTGATTTATCATTCCCTAATGTCACGGAGATGGGATGTTGAAATTGTGGCTAGAATGTGAAATACGAAAACCACGAAGACTATGTATGGTTTAGCATCCAGGGAAGATCAGCACTAGCCTGCAGAAGAGTTTGTAAACGGAAGGCATCATCCGCCCTGCCTGTAGGTTTTTTTTTTTTTTTT
>NW_012117021.1:962107-979326 GCF_000951035.1 Colobus angolensis palliatus | reverse complement strand
AGTATCTTTGTGGTGTTCTCTGTATTTCCTGAATTTGAATGTTGGCCTGCCCTACTAGGTTGGGGAAGTTCTCCTGGATGATATCCTGAAGAGTGGACCAAGCGCCAATTCTAGGGTATAAGAGATAGTTTTAATTTGAGATGAGTGTTGGATGTGCTCAGTGGCTTAATTGTAGCTTGTTAACTTACACTAAGTCGATAATGTAAAGATAAATTACAAGTGTTTCTACTTACAGAAATTATGCAGGTTTACTGTATGATATTTTTAAATCAATATATTGAATGAAAAAATATAAATTGCTCAGCAATTCATTCCCTGATAACCATATTAATGATTTGCTTTGTTTCTGTGCAGTTTTAATACTTCCTCTTCCATTAAGCAGTGAACCTCCTCATTATGGGGATTGTTTCTTTATATTAAAATCCCTGAGCTTGGCATAAATAAGTGTCTAATAAATATAGGCTTTCTTCCTGTAGCAAAAGTAAATATTGTCTTTTGAAAAGTTTTATCACTTTTCCAACAATTCCTTTTTATCTTGATATCGCTGGTTTCATCCAAAACCCCATTAAATAAATATAAAAAGTGATACTTTACCTTGTGGTTCAGATTTCATTATATACTACATTCTGATTAGAATTATGCTAATTAAGTGCTTCTATCAGAGGTAGCAGAGAATCTACCAAAGTGATTATACCACTAATATGCATAATTATTTTATCAATTATTTATATGAACAAAAGATGTTTTTAAGCTGGAGTCAACTATGCTTGTTTTCAATACATTACCTTTAGTATGTTATCCACCCTGTGTAGTGACTTTCTTCATCCATCCAACTTCTAACCCCACAGCAGGTCCATCTTAACACATATTGTGAATGAATGGAATGTGAATTTATTAGTATGACTGTCATAGAGGAAGGTGCAAGTATTGCATGCTTTCAATATCTTAGGATGATGCTGGTTGAGATGGGATGTGTCATATTTTTTCTCATTAAATTTAATGACAACATTTTTAATACAATGGCTTTTCATTTAGTGGTGAGTTTTTCAGGAATGAATTGAAATGGATTAGTGAATTCTCAAATTAATGAATTATATCAAGAGAACACAGGCCTAAGCTAAGATTTAGGCATGTTGGTACTGAGGAGTTGACTATGCCCAAGTTCCACATACATGTGTTGATTCTCCACATTAGAAGGTCTGCAGCGGGAAGTTGTATGTGGGAATGTTCACTTGCAGGAATAAAGTATAGTGGATAGAGAAGAACACATGGTGAATGACCCCAGCGCAGGCCTATGAACTTCACCAGAGCTCTTCACCGAGGAACAGAAGTAGAAGCTGGACAACTTTTCTCACAGGGATGTTGAAGCATGTGCTTCTGAGCTATGACATAGAGTGGGGTGATGCCTGTATCTCCCCATCCCCTTTTTTGTTTTGCACCCAGCACCACTCCTGTATTGTAAGAATTCTAGGGCATTGGTGGAGATAAATGGCAGCATCCATGTCTGGGTAGGTAGCTTCTGTGGTGGGCCGAATAGTGGCCCCCCAAAGATTTCCACATCCTAATTCCCAGAACCTGTGAATATATTGCCTTACATGGTAAAGGGACCTGGCAGGTATGATTTATTAATAGCTCAGGATCTTGAGGTGGGGAGATTACCCAAGATTTTGCAAGAGGGTCTAGTTTAACTATAAGAGCCCTTATAAGATGGAGGATGAAGTGTTAAGAGTCAGAAAAAGATGTGGCCATGGGGAAATGGAAGCAGAGCTTGGAGTGATGCACTTTGAAAATGGAAGATGGGTCCGGAGCTGAGAAATGCAGGCAACCTCTAGAAGCTGTAAAAGGCAAGGGAGTAGATTCTCCCCTTAATCCCCTAGAAGGAACATAGCTCTGCCAACATATTAATTTTAGCCCCATAAGACCCATTTTACATTTCTGACCTCCAGAAATATCAGATAATGAATTTCTATTATTTTAAACCATAATTTTTTTGGTAATTTGTTATGGTAGCAATAGGAAACTGATACTACTTGTGACAACAGACATACATCACTGGTGGTCAGCAGAGACAGAAGTACTCAGTGGAGGCCCGGTGGGAAGGAGGTAGTGCCCTGCAGGAGAGCTCATATGGGACATACTCTAGGGACTACTGAAAAGTCTTGGAAGAGGGAATTTTGCAGGGGCCTGATAGCCTCTGTTGCAGTAGGAGTTAGTGAGCCATCAAGACTGGAATATTATTAATATTTCAGCTTTATTTGTAACCACAGACCAATGAAGTCTGGGAATATTCCAGTAACAGAATGCCTCAAACAGGCTTGACTTGCAAATAAACTTACTCAGGTTTTTCACCAGCTTCAGTTTGAAAAGCTTACCTGTCATTGATGGAAACAGAGTATCATCATTGAAGCCTTCCACTCCTTTGTCTCCACTCTGTGATTTATCTGCCATCCAGTGTCCCATAGGGAAAATTAGGCCTGAAAAGCTCAAGCACAGACAAAACCAACACCTTAATCAAAGGAAAACAAACTGGTTTTCTGACGCTATTGCTTGTTTGAGGAGGTGTTACATAGCCAAAGAGATACCAGTGGAGGGTTTGAAACCTCGGGGCGCTTATTCTACATAAGAATTGCATATCTGGCAATGGGACCCAGTTACACGGATTTAGGGAGTCATAGGAGTAGGAGGAGGAGCATGGCCCTGTGTTGTCACTGATATGTTATAACTCTGGCTTCCAATGGTAACATCAACTGGGAAAAGGTTAGAAAACTATAGCATATTCCCATGTGAACTACCTATGACTCAGTGATCTCTATAATATCTTATTACTATAAACAGACATGCCATAATTTGCAAGAGATAAAATTATACTTGTGAGTACAACAGCTCTTTTAAATTCCATTGCAAACCCCCTCACTACTCCATAATAGTTATTTGTAATTTAATGGACATTACCACTGTGTAGAGAAAATAACTTGAATTACTAGTTGCACTTTATTTCTTGTGAATTCCCAGGCCAGATTAAGCCATATAGTTGCAGCCACTTGATACTAGTGGTATTTATAAATGAAAAAGAAAAAAATATTAAGGAAATTTAGAAAAAATTTTTCTGTTAGTCACGCAAACCATTTTATATTCAATTACAATAAAATTACCTTACATATGTTTATTATGCAGCTCAAAGATTGTTTTACTGTGCTGTAATTTTTTCCCATTTGGTCTAGGAGTCCCTAAAATAAAAATTTCCGGATTAAAATGAATTATATGTTTCTTAAAAGGCTAAATTTTAAGCTCAAATTTTTGTATAAAGATGTATGAACTGGCCTCAATATGGGAACTTATAATGTCAAATGAGGGCCAATTAAGTAAACTGGTGATTCTGACTGAATCTTCGTCATGTTCTTAGTGTTCTCTTGATACCACAAATACTTGCTACATCAGAGCTATATTAGACTGAAAGCAAGTATACAAGTAGATACAAGTATATTAATACCCTTGTAACTACTGGTAAGGTCATGGAGCTGTAAAGGCTGAGCTGGGAGCAGTAATTAATTTCATGTAGACAATATCCCCAGACACATCCTTAAAGTAGGTACAGATTTCTCTCCTTTTTCTCCCTGAGTGGTACTCCAATCAGTATATAAATATCAGTGTATTTATCAGGGTTTTGGCATCTTTCCCTTTACCCGACAGATAGTAATACCTCTCTTTGCTCCATGACGCTCCTGGAGCCCCAGCTGGCTTTTCTCGTAAGTCCATTCTATGTCGTTCCCACCATGAGTTCCATGAGCCACGTCAGTCCAGTGCCACATTGGCTAGTACATTCTAGGCTTAATATGTGCCTGTTGAATGAATGAATAAAAGATTGAACAAATAGATGGATGCCTAATAAATAAAATAATAAATAGGCTCCCTTCCCAAACATCATTTTATACTTGGGATCCTTTTCTTTTCTGACTTTTCTCTCTTGTATCAATATTCAACATTACTCTACTCCCCATCCACCCCCAATTATACCATAGCTAAAAATGTGTGTGTGTATTACATGTATAAATATACACATATATCATATATTAGCTGCTTAAGAGTCTGTGAGAATGCTGCTACCTCTTTTCATGGGAGACAGGAAAGCACCTCAGTATGATGGAACATAATCTTGGTCATCAGACGGCCCTGAGTTTGAATCTCTGCTATGTCTCTAATCTGTAACGTGGGCAAGTTATTTAACATGTCAATGTTTCAACTTCCTCATCTGTAAAGTGAGACTATTAATATATAACTTCCAGAAAGTATTATCAATACCTTATTTATAGATCAATCCTAAATCTAGCAGTTAATCCTCCTGTCAAAGGAGCAGGTTTATAAGTTCATCCCAGAGTCAAGGAGGAACTAAAATGCAGAACATAGATATTTCTAGAGCAATGACTTACTGAAAACAGGCATTTAACAGAGAATATTGAAGGAAGCTTAATGTCATCATTACAATTGCTAAACAACTGATGGCGGAGGCTGGGAATCATGTCCTGTTAATAATGAAAGTTTTGATCTAATGAAAAAAATTCATGGGCAGAATAAAAATGTAGCACCAAAATTTTGGAACAGCATAAACAACACAATCAGTAAAATTGTGACAGAAGTAGAAGATCATTTCTTAATCCTATTTGGTAAAGATTTTTTTCTTTTTATCAATTTCTAATATTTTATCAGTATTAATTATGAACACATTTGTATAACAAATATTAAAGTACTAGTTAGTACTTTTTTTTTTTTTTTTTTGAGATGGAGTTTCGCTCTGTCACCCAGGCTGGAGTGCAGTGGTCGGATCTCAGCTCACTGCAAGCTCTGCCTCCCGGGTTTACACCATTCTCCTGCCTCAGCCTCCCGAGTAGCTGGGACTACAGGCGCCCGCCACCACGCCCGGCTAATTTTTTTTGTATTTTTAGTAGATACGGGGTTTCACCATGTTAGCCAGGATGGTCTCGATCTCCTGACCTTGTGATCCGCCCGTCTCGGCCTCCCAAAGTGCTAGTTAGTACTTTTATTTCCTGAATTGCTACTCCATAAGAAGTTATGAAAATTCCTCTGGAGTAGTTATTTCAAACAAGTTTTGGTTTGGCCCAAATCTGTAAAAATAAGATTTCTCTTCTAAAAGTCTCTTACTTGATTGTAGCTCTACTATCTCCAGACATGTTAGCCATTCCCATGGCACAAAGAAGACTTTTTATGTCTTTACACAGAGAATTTCTCTTTTGTCAAAATTACTTTCTGACCTAAAAGTCAGGGAAAGGGGCTTTTTTCACTAACTCTATATTTCAATGAGGTTCTAGAAACCTCATTCTAACCTTATCCTTCCAAATTTGTGAATCAATACTCAAGTTATTGAGAACATGGAAAGGAACCTCCAGTTTTCCACAGTTTCACTTACTTGGGCAGTCAGTCAAATTATAATGGTGATTCTCTGCAGGAAATGATTTTGCTCCAGGGGATTTGACAATATTTGGAGGTATTATTTGTCATAACTGGGGAGTTGTTACTGGCATCTAGTTGGTAGAGGCCAGGGATGGTGCTAAACAGCCTACAATGTGCGCAGTAATTCCTCATAACAAAGCATTATTTGGTCCAAAATGTCAATGGTGCTAATTTGGGAAATCCTGTTACAGTGACATACAGTTTCCATGTGAGGCAGACACATCATAATGCGGTGCTTACGAGTGTGACTTTACTGCTCCCCTAATAGGACTGTCACATGTATCATATTATAAGAATCCTCAAAAACTAGATAGTTCTCAAGTTTCTTCAGCGTTAGAAACTTTCATAAAATCAATATTATTCTATGGCAACATAATTTTGAAATAAGCTTTACAACTTTTTCAAACAAATTTTACATTGGAATGTTTTCATAATTTTCTGAAAGCTGGATCTCAAGATCTAGTATGCAATCCTACCTTGCAAAGAGATTGCTGTGTAACCTTAAGAAAATCCCTTAACATCTAGGAGTTTCAAGATATGCAATTACATATCTGCCTACCTCCTTGAGGTTTTAAGAAAGACAAGTTAAATTGTGTCTGTAAGTCACTTACGGAAGTGTAAAATAAAAGTAAGGTATTATCATAACTTTTATGAATAGTTCCTTTAGAATTGTGAAGCAACTGATTTTATGACGTTTTGTTTTGGTTTGATGGAGTATTATGTCAAATTTTCAGATAATTTAAAGGCCCTGGCCAGGGCAATGGCTCACGCCTGTAACCCCAGCACTTACCCGATAGTGGCAATGTGACTAGAGGATAAAACCTGCTGGCCTCCCTAATGGGTATGTGTACTACTAATTAGCCAAAAAATACGATTCACTTTTGTTGTTAGAACCATCAGTGGCTATACTCTGGGGTGAGCCAAATCATTGTCAGTTAAGAGAGCAACATCAGAGCACAATATAAATTATGAACACGTTAAGATGACATAGATGATAGGTATGATAGATAGATAATAGATAGATCAATCAATAGACAGAAAATAAATAGAAAATGATCAAGAAAAATAAATTTATGTTTTGATATTTCTTCTCACCAATTAAATGAGTGTGTGTGTGTGTGTGCATGGATGGAAAAATATTTAGTACATTGCAAAATATTTAAAAATACTTTGTTAGAATAAGTAGGAGACAGGAAGAGGAAGCACTGAACATAAGGAACCAAAAATTTGGAAATTTAGTCTTTATCTTAATATGAAACAACAAATAAAAAGGGAACCAAAATACATTTTATATATGTAATGTCTCAAAAAAGGAATGAATGATGAAAACAACAAAAGCAGTTACAACAAAAGCCAAAATTGACAAATAGATCTAATTAAACTAAAGAGCTTCTGCACAGCAAAAGAAACTAGCATCAGAGTGTACAGACAAGCTACACAATGGGAGAAAATTTTTACAATCTACAAATAGACAAAGGTCTAACATCCAGAATCTACAAGGAACTTAAACACATTTACAAGAAAAAAACAAACAATCCCATGAAAAAGTGGGCAAAGGAAGACAACTATGTGGCCAAGAAACATATGAAAATCTCATCATCACTGATCATTAGAGAAACGCAAATCAAAACCACAGTGAGATAATATGTCACACCAGTCAGAATGGTGATTATTTTAAAAAGTCAAGAAACTATAGATTCTGACGTGGCTGTGGAGAAATAGGAATGCTTTTACACTGTTGGTGGGAATGTCAATTAGTTCAACCATTGTGAAAGACAGTGTGACGATTTCTCAAGGGTCTAGAACCGGAAATACCATTTGACCTGGAAATCCCATTACTGTTAAGAAAGCCACTTAACAGTATATCCCTTTGGTATATACCCAAAGAAATATAAACCATTCTACTATAAAGACGCAGGCACACATATGTTTACTGCAGCAGTATTCACAATAGCAAAGACTTGGAACCAACCCAAATGCCCATCAATGATAGACCGGATAAAGAAAATGCGGTACATGTACACATGGAATACTATGCAGCCATAAAAAAATGAATTCATGTCCTTTTCAGGGACATAGTTGAAGCTGGAAGCCAATCATCCTCAGCAAACTAACACAGGAACAGAAAACCAAGCGCCACATATTCTCACTCATAAGTGGGAGTTGAGCAATGAGAACACATGGACACAGGGAGGGGAACAACACATACAAGAGCCTGTCAGGGTGTGGGGGGCAAGGGGAAGGAGAGCATTAGGATAAATACCTAATGGATGTGGGGCTTAAAACCTAGATGGCAGGTTGATAAGTGCAGCAAACCACCATGGCAAATGTATACCTGTGTAACAAATCTGCATGTTCTGCACATATATCCTGGAACTTAAAGTAAAATTTTAAGAAAACATGAACAAATAGAAAAGTAAAAATAAATAAATAAATAAAATCCTGTAATTTTTAAATGATATTATTATCTAAATTCGGAACACAGACGTTTCTCCTTTATTTTTGTAAACATTAGCCAAGGTACTTGATAATGTTGTTCAAGTTCTCTATTTCTTTACTAATTTCTTTTTGTCTGGCTGGTCTTTTAATTGCTGAGAGATATATATTAAAATCTCCAAGTTTTAGAGAAACTGTATTTCTCCCTTTAAATATGTCAGCTTTTTAAAAAGTATTATTGTAAAAATACTTAATGTGAGATTTTCTCTTTTAGCAGATTTTAAAGTGTACAATACAGTACTTTATCAATAGGAATAATATTGTACAGAAGATCTCCAGAAAGTGTTAATTTTGCATAACTAAGATTTTATACATGTTGGTTAGCAACTCAGTTTCCTCCACCCCCAATCCCTGGAATCCACAATATTATTATTTGCTTCCATGAGTTTGGCTATTTCAAATACCTTTTATAAGTGGAACATGCAGTATTTGTCCTTCTGGGTCTAGCTTATTTCACTTAGCATAATGTTTTCAAGGTTTGTCTATGTCATTGCATTCTGCAGGATTTCTTTCTTTTTAAAGGCTGAATCATATTCCATTGTGTATATACAGCCTTGATCACATAACAGTGGGAATACATTCTGAGAACTATGTCCTTAGGCAATTGTGTCACTGTGCAAACATGGCAGAGTATACTTACACAAACCTAGGTGATACAGTCTACTACACACCTAGGCAATGTGGTATACCCTATGACTCCTAGGCTTCAACCCTCTACAGCATGTTACTGTACTGACACAGTAGGTAACTGTAGGCAGTTGTGGCAATTGTAGGTAATTGTGGCAATTGTAGGCAATTGTGGCACAGTGGTAAGTATTTCTGCACAGAAACATATCTAAACAGAAAAAAAGTACAGTAAAAATACAGTACAAAAGATTAAAAATGGTAACCGGTATAGTGGACTTACTATGAATGGAGGATGCAGGACTGAAAGTTGCCCTAGTTGTCAGTGACTGACTGGTGAGTGAATGTGAAGGCCCAGGACATTACCATACACTACTGTATAAAACCATATACTTAAGCTACACCAAATTTACCTAAAAATTAAGTAATTGTGCTATGACATTATGATGTTACAATGGCTACAAGGCCTATGATGCCACCAAGTGATAGGAATTTTTCATTGTAGTCTTACAGGACCACTGTCATACATGCAGTTTGGAGTTGACCAAAAAGTCATTATTTGGCATGTGATTGTATACTACTTTGTTAAAAATCCATTCGTCCATCAGTGGGCATCTCTCCACTCCCTGCTTTTTTTCCCAGCCTCTGACAATCACCATTCTCTCTATCTCCATGAGTTATTTTTTAATTTTTAGTTCCTACATATGAACGAGAACATGTGAAAATGTTCTTTCTGTGCTTGACTTCTTTCACTTAACATAACGTCCTCCAGTTCCATTCATGTTGTTGCAAGTGGCAGAATTTCATTCTTTTTAACTCTAAATAATATTTATTTCTGTATATGTAGCACACTTTATTAATCCTTTCATTTGTTAATAGACACTTAGGTGGATTTCAAATCTTGTACATACATTGATTTTCTTTCTTTTTTTTTTTTTTTTTTTTTTGAGACGGAGTCTCACTCTGTCACCCAGGCTGGAGTGCAGTGGTGCAATCTTGGCTCACTGTAAGCTCTGCCTCCCGGGTTCATGTCATTCTCCTGTCTCAGCCTCCTGAGTAGCTGGGACTACAGGTGCCTGCCACCACCCCTGGCTAATTTTTTGTATTTTTAGTAGAGATGGGGTTTCACCATGTTAGCCATGATGGTCTTGATCTTCTGACCTTGTGATCCACCTGCCTCGGCCTCCCAAAGTGCTGAGATTATAGGCGTGAGCCACTGCACCTGGCCCATACATTGATTTTCTATCCTGAGACTGATGGAGCTGTTTATCAGCTTAAGGAGCTTTTGGGCCAAGACTATGGGGTTTTCTAGATAAAGGATTATGTCATCTGCAAACAGGGATCATTTGACTTTCTCTCTTCCTATTTGGATGCCCTTTATTTCATTCTTTTGCCTGATTGCTCTGGCCGGGACTTCCAATACTATATTGAATAGAAGTGGCAAGAGAAGACATCCTTGTTTTGTGCTGGTTTTCAAGGGGAATGTTTCCAGGTTTTGCCCATTTAGTATGATGTTGGCCATGGGTTTGTCATAGATGACTTTTATTATTTTGAGGTATGTCCCTTCAATACCGAGCTTATTGGGAATTTTTAACTTGAAAGGGTATTGAATTTCATCATTTGAATATTCCATAATTTACCTGAAACTTTGGTACCAGATACCTTTCAGAATGCAGGATTCCAATATTTTGTTATTATAAACAATGCTGCAATGACTAACCTACATGTGCCATTTATTTCATATGTGAGAAAATGTGGGCTAAATTCCTAGAAGTTGAATTGGTGAGTGAAAAGGCATATGCATTTGTAATTTTGGTTACCTGTCACCGAACTGCTCTCCGTAGGGTTTGTACCAATATACCTTCTAAAAAGCAATGTGTGAGAGTGATTCTTTCTCTACGTTTTCAGCAACATGGTATATTATTTTTGCCAATCTTACAGGTAAAAAGATGGCATTTTATTTAAATATTTTCCTTATTATGAGTGAAGTTAAGCCCCAAAGCCTCAAAGCAATTTATGTTTAATTACGGAATATTCAAATGATGAAATGCAATGTAACCACTCAATCCTTACTACAGACAGCATGGCAAGTGAAAACAAGTAAGACACAGAATGTATAAAATGTTATGTATAAAATGCTACCATTTCCATTTGTAGCCGGGTGTGGTGGCACGAGCCTGTAGTCCCAGCTACTTGGGAGACTGAGGTGGGAGGATGGCTTGAGCCTGGGAAGTCGAAGCTGCAGTGAACTATGATCACAACACTGTACTCCAGCCTGAGTGACACAGCAAAGCTCTGCTTCAAAAATGAAAGAAATAAAATAAAATAAAATAAAAAAGAAAGGGTATTGAATTTTATCAAAAGCCTTTTCTGAATGTATTGAGATAATCGGGTGGTATTTGTCTTTAGTTCTGTTTATGTGATGAATCACATTTATTGATTTGCATATGTTGAACAACCTTACAACCCAGGAACAAAGTCTACTTGATTGTGATGAATAAGATTTCTAATGTGCTGCTGGATTCAGTTTGCCAATACTTTGTTGGAGATTTTTGCATCAATGTTCACCAAGGATACTGGCCTGAAGTTTTCTCATTTTTGTTGTGCCTCTGACAGATTTTTGTACAGGATGATGCTGGTCTCATAGCATGAGATAGGGAAGAATCGCACCTAATTTTTTTGGAATCGTTTCAGTAGAAATTGTACCAGCTCCTCTTTGTGCAAATGGAAGAACTTGGTTGTGAATCTGTCTGGTCCTGGGCTTTTTTGGTTGGTAAGCTGTTTATTACTGATTCAATTTTGGAGGTCATTACTGGTCTGTGAAGGGATTCTATTTCTTTCTGGTTCAGTCTTGGGAGGGTGTATATGTCCGAGAATTTATTCATTTCTTCCAGACTTTCTAGTATTTGTGCACAGGGGTGTTCATAATATTCTCTGTTGGATGTTTGCACCTCTGTGGGGTCAGTGATAATATCCACTTTATCATTTCTGATTTTGTTAAATTGGACCTTTTCATCTTTATTAGTCTGTCTAGAAGTCTATCTATTTTACACATTTTTTGAAAACTCAATTCTTACATTCACTGATCTTTTGAATAGTTTTTTGGTGTGTCTCAGTCTCCTTCCATTCAGCTCTGATTTTGGTTATTTCTTGTCTTCTGCTACCTTTAGGGTTGGCTGTGATGTTAGGTTGCTAAATTGAAATCTTTCTTTTTGATGTAGGCATTCAGTGCTGTAACTTTCCCTCTTAACACTGCCTTAGCTGTGTCCCAGAGATTCTGTTATGTTGTATCTTTGATCCCATTAGTTTCAAAGAACTTCTTGATTTCTGCTTTAATTCCATTCTTAATTCAAAAGTCATTTAGGAGCAGGTTATCCAGTTTCCATGTAACTGTATGATTTTGAGTAAATATCTTAGTCTTAATTTCTAATTTGATTGTACTGCCATTTAAGAGAGTTGTTATTATGATTTCAGTTCTTTTGCATTTGCTGAGGAGTGTTTTCTGTCTGATTATGTGGTTAATTTTAGAGTATGTCTCATGTAGTGGTAAGAAGAATGTCTATTCTGTTACTTTTGGGTGGAGAGTTCTGTGGATGTTGATTAGGTCCATCCAGTGATGAGTTCAGGTCCTGACTATCTTTGTTAATTTTCTAGCTTGATGATCTGTCTATTACTCTCGGTTGAGTGTTTCAGCCTCCCATTATTATTGTGTGGAAGTCTAAATCTCTTCAAAGGTCTGTACAAACTTGCTTTATGGATCTGGCCCCTCCTGTATTTAGTGCATATATATTTAGAATAGTTAAGCCTTCTTGCTGCATTGAACCCTTTACCATTATGTAATGCCCTTCTTTGTCTTTTTTCACCTTTGTTGGTTTAAAGTCTCTTTTGTCTGAAATTAGGATTGCAACCCCTGCTTTTTTCTGTTTTCCATTTGCTTGGTAAATTTTTCTCCATCTCTTTATTTTGAGCCTATGCGTGTCATTGCATGTGAGATGGGTCTCTTGAAGACAGCATACCATTGGGTCTTGGTTCTTTATTCATCTTAACACTTTGTGCCTTTTAATTGGGGCATTTAGCCCATTTACAATCAAGGTTAGTATTGACATGTATGGATTTGATCCTGTTATGCTGCTACCTGGTTATTATGCAGACTTGTTTGTGTGATTTCTTTATAGTGTCACTGGTCCATGTACTTAGATGTGTTTTTGTAGTGGCTGGTAATGGTCTTACCTTTCCATAGTTAGTGTTTCCTTCAGGAGCTCCTGTAAGGCAGGTCTAGTGGTAACAAATTTCCTCAGCATCATCTTGTCTGAAAAGGATCTTATTTCTCCTTCACTTATGCAGCTTAGTTTGGCTGGATATGAAATCTGGGGTTGGAATTCCTTTTCTTTAAGAACGTTGAATACTGGCCCCCAATCTCTTCTGGCTTATAGGGTTTCTGCTGAAAGGTCCACTGTTAGTCTTATGGGTTCCCCTTTGTAGGTTAACTGACTGTTCTCTCTAGCTGCCTTTAACATTTTTTCTTTCATTTTGACCTCGGAGAGTCTGATGATTATGCATCTTGGGGGTGATCTTCTTGTGCTGTATCTTACTGGGATTCTCTGCATTTCCTGAATTTGGATGTTGGCCTCCGTAGCTTGATTGGGAAAGTTCTTATGCGTAATATACTTTTTCAAAGTGCTTACCCTCTCCCCATCTCTTTTGGGGACACCAATGAGTTGTAGATTCGGTCTCTTTACATCATCCCATATTTCTTGGAGGTTTTGTTCATTCATTTTCATGCTTTTTTCTCTATTTTTGACTGACTATCTTATTTCAGAAAGCCAGTCTTCAAGCTCAGGGATTATTTCCTCAATTTTGTCTATCCTACTTTTAATTCTTTGAATCCATTATGAAACTCTTATAGTGTGCTTTTCAGCTCTGTCAGTCAGTTACATTCTTTTCTATACTGGTTATTTGCCTGTCAGTTCCTGTATCATTTTATTGTGATTCTTGGCTTCCTTGTATTGGGTTTCAACATATTCCTGCATCTCAGTGATCTTCGGTCCTATCTATATTCTGAATTCTGTTTCTGTCATTTCAACTATTTCAGCCCAGTTCAGATCCCATGCTGTAGAGGTGGTATGGAACTTTGGAAGGAAGAAGGCACTCTGGTTTTTTAAGTTGTCAAAGTACTTGAATTGGTTCTTTCTCATCTTTGTGGGCTGATGTTTCTTCAATCTTTGAAGTTGCTGACCTTTGGGTGTTTATTTCTTTTATCCTATTTGATGACCTTGAAAGTTTGATTGTGGTATAAGGTGGAATCAGCCAACTGGCTTCATTTCTGGAAGATTGTAGGGAGGCAACGCTCAGCTCCCAACTCCTGGACTGTGTACTCTTAACTCGGGGGGACTTACATCAGGCCCTGACTTTGTTCTCTGGCTCCTTGAGATCAGGAATCCACTGCACTGGAGGTGGGCAAGGTGCTCCCACACCACTGGTCACTACACTCTGATGGGTAGTGTCAGTCAATGCATTTCACAGTGCAGTGTCAATGGGACTGTCCTTTTTGCACATGTCAGCTGCAGTGGCTGTGGCAGCACAGAACCCTCTTTGGTGAGCCCTCCATAGGTGAACCCTCTTTGGCTGCAATAGGATGCTAGTAGGTGCCAGAGTGCCTGCCTCTATGTGGACATTCATCATGATGGCAGAAGCAGCACAGCTCATGAGCAGTCTGCACTTGGGCACAGGTCTGTGTGCGTTCTCTGTGCACTGAAAGCAGGGGTGGTCACTTAGGGAGGTGGAAAGTCCACTGTTCTCTGTGCCTAATTTTACTCCCATAGCAGTGTTGGTATAAGGGCAGGGTGTGGGAGGGGACAGGGTTGACCTGCTCTGTGCCTGCCAAGGCTTTGATTACAATGACATTCTAGTGGTAGGGGTGTGTGGAATGTACTCTTACCACAGCAGCAGCAGGGCAGGGTGCACACACACATGCATGCAAGGCAAGAAAAAGAAAGGCCTGCCCATGCACACACACACCAGCAACACAATGTGAAGCTTGCCATGAGCCTAGGGGAAGCTGCAGTGTGGAGAAAGAGCAGGCTGGCTGTCATGTGGCCATAAGGGCCACCCGACTGGAGCTCCTACTGGTCAGGCATTGTCTGCCAGCACAGGAGCTACAATGCAGTCTGCAAGGGCACCATATGAGGCTGCCCTGCAAGCAGGGGCTGCCTGTTGGCCATTTGATTGTCTTTTTGGATTTTTTGCTTTTTCTTAAGACGAGGTCTCACTCTGTCACCCAGGCTGCAGTGCAGTGGTGTAATCGTGGCTTACAGCAACTTTGCTCTCTTGGATTCAGGTGATCTTCCCACCTCAGCCTCCCAAGAAGCTGAGACCTCAGGCCACTACACTCAGCTAATTTTTGTATTTTTTGTAGAGACAGGGTCTCACTATGTTGCTCAGGCTGGCCTCAAACTCCTGAGTTCAAGTGATTCTCCTGCCTCTGTCCCACCAAAGTGTTGTGGTTGTAGACATGAGCCACCACACCCAGCCTTGAATGTCTTAACAGAAATATGTTCTGCAAGTATTTTTTTCCATTCTTGAGATTGCCATATTTATTCTACTGGTTGGTTCTTTTGCTGTGTAAAAGCTGCTTAGTTTAACAAAGTCTCACTTGTTTATTTTTGCTTTGATTAAAAAAGCTGATAGAAAACACAAACAAATGGAAAGCTATCCTGTATTCATAAATTATAAAACTTAATATTGTTAAAATCTCCATACAACCCAAAGCAATCTATAGACATAATGTAATTTTTCTCACAACCCCAATGGTATTTCTCCCAGATATAGAAAAAAAATTCTAAAAGTTACATGGAACCACAAAAGTTCCTGAATAGCCAAAACAATCTTGAAAAAAAGGCTGAAGACATCACACTTCCTGATTTTAATATATATTACAAAGCAACAGTAATTAAAACAGTATGGTATGGCATACTGGTAGATGTTTAGACAAATGGAACAGAAAAGAACTCTGAAATAAATCTACACATATATACAGTTGACCCTTCAAGAATATGGTGGTTAGGGGTGACAACTTCCCACACAGTGGAAATTTATAACTTCTGACTCCCCCAAAACTACTAATAACCTACTGTTGGCCCTACGAATAATATAAACAGCCAATTATTACATATTTCTTGTGTTATATGTATTATATTATATGCTGCATTCTTTCCATACAGTAAGCTACAGAAAAGAAAATATCATTAAGAAAATCATAAGAAATAACATATATATTTAGTATTTAGTAAGTGGAAGTGGATCATCATAAAGATCTTCATCATTATCATCTTCATCATCTTCATGTTGAGTAGGCTGAGGAGGAAGAGAAGAAAGAGCAGGATTGGTCTTACTGTCTCAGGGACAGCAGAGGTGGAAGAAAATTTGCATGTAAGTGGACCATGGGCAGTTCAAACGCATGTTCTTCAAGTGTCTATTGCAGTCAACTGATCTTTTACAAAGGTTCCAAAAATACACAATGAAGAAAGGAGAACACTCTGAACAGATCTTTGGAGAGAAGGCATTGAGAGCGGACAGGAGGATGCAGACCCCAGGCTGAAAGAGGAGGATACTGGGAACCCTGCATGGGGTATCCACCTGCCAAAACTGCTCCTGGCCTTGAGCAGCTCCTAGAAAACTGGTGAGTAATATAGGCATGAAGTGGCCTACTTCTGCCACAGACCTCTGGGATAGTAGCTGTGGGATACTTCACGAGCCCCAGGGACATCTGAGCTGGCAGAGAGAACTTTCCAGAGAGTTAGTAGAGACAGAACTCCAGCCTGTGTGGAGCCCAGAAGGTTTGGCATGGGAACAGCTGCAATGGGGTATATCCACGGATGCCTATTCCACAAAGCTCACCATACACCTCTAGTCAGCTTTAGCCTTCATTTGCTGCCAGACCTGGACAGAGCAGGGCAGTCTTGCCTGTAGGATGGGGCCAGTCAGATCTGAGTGCCTCCTGTCTGCTAGCCTCTTCCAGGGTCACTACCTGGCCACACTCTTCTGTATAGCACAGCCTCAGCTTGCTAGTGGCTATTGTCATATCTTTTCCCAGCAGACCTCGCCTAACCACTGGAGCACTTTTGCAGACAGACCTCTACTGGCATGTATCTGCCGGCAGCCTCCCCAACTTGTGTGCATTTGCTTCCAGCCCCTCTACCACTGTGCCAGCATACATGCACACATGGAGCCCCTGCTGTCCTGCTAGCATGTACATGTGCAGGGACCCAGCACCACCCCACCAGCGTGCATCAGCACATGGACCCACCACAAGTGCACACACATGCAATGACCCCTGCCAACCTGCCAGTACACACATTTGCACTGACACACCACCACATGGCCAGCACACACACACAAAAGGGTGGACTGCCACCCCACCAGCACTTTTGCTGGCAGTCCCCATTGGAGTGTTGTTGCCAGTGGACTGGGACACCTCAGCCCCTCCAGTACAGCAAGTATTTAACCTCAGTGAGCCAGAGAACAAAACTGCATACCTGTTCCCAGACCCCAGAAACACAGCATGCAGCCCAGGAGTGTTGAGCTAAGCCTTGGCCCCCAAAAGCATCTAGAAAAGAAACCAATCAACTAAACCC
>NW_012117021.1:949705-961162 GCF_000951035.1 Colobus angolensis palliatus | reverse complement strand
CAAACCTGCAATTCAATGGCATTCCAGAAAATTAGGGAAAGAGAGCAAGCAACTTGGAAAATGTATTTGAGGATATCATCTATGAAAATTTTCCTAACCTTGCTAGAAAGGTCTATATCCAGATTCAAGAAATTCGGAGAACCCCAGTGAGATACTATACTACAAGAGGACCATCCCCAAGACATGTAGTCTTCAGGTTCTCCAAGGTCAGTGTGAAAGAAAAAATGCTAAAGGCAACTGAAGAGAAGGGGCAGGTCATATACAAAGGGAATCCCATCAGGCTAACACTAGACCTTTCAGCAGAAATCTTATGAGCCAGAGGAGATGAGGGGCCTATCTTTGACATTCTTAAAAGAAATTTCAACCAAGAATTTTATATCCAGCAAAACTAAGCTTCATAAGTGAAGAAGAAATAAAATAATTTTCAGACAAGAAAATGCTAAGGGAATTTATCGCCAGACCTGTCTTATAAGATGTCCTTAAGGGAGTGATAAACGTGGAAACAAAAAGGCTGTTATCTGCCAGTTCAAAAACACTTAAGTACATAGTCTACTGACACTATAAAGCAACCATACACTCAAATCTACATAACAACCAGATAACAACATGATGACAGGCTCAGATCCTCACATATCAATATTAGCCTTGAACATAAATTATACAAACGCCCCACTTAAAAGGCACAGAATGACAAGTTGGATAAAGAAGTGAGACCCAACTATATGCCATCTTCAGGAGACCCATTTCACGTGCAGTGACACACACAGGCTCAAAGTAAAAGTATGGAGAAAGATCACTCAAGATGAAAAACAAAGAAGAGTAGGAGTTGCTCTTCTTATTTCAGACAAAACAAACTTTAAACAAACAAGAATCATAAAGGAAAAGAAGGGCATTACATAACAACAAAGGGTTAAATTCAACAAGAAGACTTAACTATCCTAAATATATACATATTTGTGTGTATGTGTGTGTGTATATATATATGTCAAGATATATATTTATACATCAAGATTTATAAAACAAGCCTTAGAGACTTATGAAGAGACTTAGTTACCCACACAATAATACTGGGAGACTTCAACACCCCACTGACAGCATTAGACAAATCCTTAAGGCAGCAAACATTACCATAACCCTACATAAACACACAAGAAACCCTAAGACTATTTCAATCATCTCTATGCACACAAACTAGAAAACCTAGAAGAAAGGGATCAATTCCTGGAAACATAAAACCTCCTAAGATTGAACCATAAAAAACTGAAATCCTGAACAGACCAATAATGTGTTCTGAAATTAAATCAGTAATTAAAAAGAAAAAGAAAAAAACCCCTATGAACCAGAAAAAGCCCTGGACCATGCAGGTTCACAGTCAAATTCTACCAGATGTACAAGGAAGAGTTGGTACCAATGCTACTAAAATTATTCCAAAAATTGAGAAGGAGGAACTCCTCCCTAACTCATTCTATGAGGCCAGCATCATTCTTACCCCAGAACCTGTCAGAGACACAACAGGAAAAAAAACTTCCCTGATGAACACAGATGCAAAAATTCTCAACAAAATACTAGCAAATTGAATTGAGCAACACATAAAAGTCTAATCTATCACAATCAAGCAGACTTTATTCCTGGGATGCCAAGGTTGGTTCAACATATGCAAACCAACAAATGTGATTCAGCACATAAAAATGAAATAATAGTTAAAACTACATGATAATTTCAATAAATGCGGAAAATGCTTTTGATAAAATTCAATATCCCTTCATATTAAAAACCCTCAACAATCTAGGCATCAAAGGAATATACCTCAAAATAAAGAGAGCCATCTATGACAAACCCACAGCTGACACCATACTGAATGGACAAAAGCTGGAAACATTTCCCTTGAGAACTAAAACAAGACAAGGATGCTCACTATCACCACTCCTAATCAACATAGTATTTGGAAATCCTAGCCAGAGCAATCAGGCAAGAGAAGAAAATCAAGGGCATCCAAATTGGCAAAGAGGAAGTCAAACTGTCACTGGTCACAATTATATAATTTTATACCTAGATAACGCCATAGTTTCTGCCCAAACACTCCTAGAACTGATAAACAACTTGACTAAAGTTTTAGAATACAACATCAATGTACAAAAATCAGTAATATTTTCATACACCAATAACATCCAAGCTGAGAGGCAAATCAGTAATGCAATCCCATTTACAATAGCCACAGTAAGAATAAAATACCTAGGAATAAAGCTAACCAGGGAGGTGAAAGATCTCTACCATTAAAATTACAAAACACTGCTGAAAGAAATCAGAGACAATGCAAACAAATGGGAAAACATTCTATGCTCATGGATAGAAATAACCAATATTGTGAAAACGGACATACTGCCCAAACCAATTTACAGATTCATGCTATTCCTTCCTAACTAACAATGTAATTCTTCATAGAAATAGGAAAAAACTATTTTAAAATGTATATGGGACAAAAAGAAAATCCCAAACAGCCAAAGCAATTTTAAGTAAGCAAAAAGAACAAAGCTGGAGGCATTACATTACCTGACTCCAAACTATACTACAATATAAGTCTACAGTAACCAAAATATCATGGTAATGGTACAAAAACAGACACATAGATGAATGTAACAGGCTAGACAACCCAGAAATAAAGCCACACACCTATAACTATGTAATCTCTGACTAAGTCAACCATAAAAAGCAATGGCAAAAGGTCTACCTTATTCAATAAACGGTGCTTGGATAAGTGACTAGCCATATGCCGAAGACTGAAACTGGACACCTTCATTTCACTATATACAAAAATTAACTCAAAATGGATTAAAGACTTAAATGTATGACCTAAAACTATAGAAACCCTAAACAAGAACCTAAAAAGTACCATTCTGGACATAGATCTTTGCAAAGATTTCATAATAAAATATCCAAAAACAATTACAAAAAAAAAAAATTGAGAGTGGGGAACCGAATTAAACTAAAGAGCTTCTGCATAGCAAAAGAAACTATAAAAAGAGTGAATAGAGCCTACAGAATGGGAGAAAATATTTCCAAACCATGCATTTGACAAAGGTTTAATATTCTGAATCTTTTAAGATATTTAAACAATTTAACAAGAAAAAAACTATTAAAAATGGACAAAGGACATGAACAAGACACTTCTCAAAAGAAAACATGCACATAGCCAGCAAGCATATGAAAAAATGCTTAACATCACCAATTGTTGGAGAAATGCAAATGAAAACTACAAGAAGTTACTATCTCACACCATTAAGAATAGCTATTATTTGAAAGTTAGAAAATAACAGATGTCGGTGAGGCTGCAGAGAAAAGGGAATGCTTCCCACACTGCTGGTGGGAATGTAAATTAGTTCAACCACTGTGGAAAGCAGTTTGGAGATTTTCCAAAGAAGTTAGAACTACTATTCAACCCAGGAATACCATATAATTTGACTGAGACCCTCTCCAGCATGCTTTACATGCTTTACATAGTGTAAAGTTATGCTCAGTACATAATTTTACACTATGTATTAACAATATAGGTTGCAAATCCCACAGTATAATGGTATAATTTTTCTATCAATAGTCATATATATTTTAAAGAACTTAAGAAAGAAGAGAGAACACTATCATTTTATTTTGTTAAACATGGAGTATCAAACATAGAGTTGGGAAGAGATACACAGAACTGGCTGGCTCTAGCACACCACTGAAATCCAAGTACTTCCTATTTCCATGGATGAGTTCTCACTTTCCTTCACAGAACTAGAATTCAGAATGTCTCAAGAATGTCTTTTGCGTTAGCATGACGTGAGAATATATATTGGTTATTCTTCAAAATAAAGTTTCATTGGCAATTCTATTTCTTTAAAACACTATTAGAGGTGCCTAGATCCATAAAATTTTCCTCTTCAAAAGACTTAAGGATTGTGTGTGTGTGTGTGTGTGTGACGGAGTCTCGCTCTGTCGCCCAGGCTGGAGTGCAGTGGCGTGATCTCGGCTCACTGCAAGCTCCGCCTCCCGGGTTCAGGCCATTTTCCTGCCTCAGCCTCTCAAGTAGCTGGGACTACGGACGCCCGCCACCACGCCCGGCTAATTTTTTGTATTTTTAATAGAGACGCGGTTTCACCGTGTTAGCCAGGATGGTCTCAATCTCCTGACCTCGTGATCTGCCTGCCTCGGCCTCCCAAAGGACTTAAGGATTCTTTATGTCAACCGTTTCATCTTGGAGTTGGAGAAACTTAAGACCCAGACAATCTAACATGTCTGATATGTGGCAAAATATAGTCTTTATGTTGTGTATCGTATCTGAATATTGGAATTAAATACAACAGCAAAAATTATATTAATTAAGATCCCTTTAAATATCTGCAGATAGGACTTTCAAATTATGATGTAAATTTATGCAAAATACCTAAATCAGAAGCTTCCCCAGTTTTGATATAATACAATCTGCTACTCTTACTATAGATTCCTACATTTTTTCCTTCAGTCCATTGAAAAATGAAAGTGCCAAATTCTTTCTTTTTTCAGCCCTTCCCCTTGGAATGCCTGTCACTCTTATTTAGCGTACCTTATTTTTTTCATGGAAATAGCACTGTTTAGTTTATTAAAAATTCATGGGACACAATTTTCTCTTGAGTACATAGAGCCTAAGGCTTTCTACCATGTCTATATCATTGCCTAAAAACTTACCTATATTTAAAAGATTCATGAATTTAGAGTTACTACTGACCGTGTCAGCAGTGCTTTTTTTTATAGTTGTAGAAACACAGAATTAGAAAAATATATAAGAGGTCATTTATCCTGTCTTTACTTCTGGAAAGACTTGTCTTATGTAATCAAAATAGATAAGTAACAGTCTTATTCTTAAAAAAGAAGATATCAGCACTCATATTAGTGTATAATGAATATTTCAGTGAAGGGATTTATTTCTTGTGGAATGAGCTTTTTGTTGCAACAATAATTCTAATTTTTCTTATCGAATAAATGGGCTTTTAAATAGCCTCCATGCTTCAAAATTCCTATTTTCCAAATTTTCATGATTACATATCTCCTACTCTGTTTATAAAACTTCTATATCTCAAAGTAAGAACATAGATAATCATTCATTATGAGCATAAGCACCTCGATATGTCTAATATTAATAGTAATAATTACTTATGAAATACATATCATGTTCCAAGGACTGTGCTAAAAAGAACTTTACAGATGATGTCTCATATAATCACAATAACCCCATCAGGTAAAGATATCAACCCTATTTCATACCTGAGGAAACAGTCTTAGAAAGATTAAATGGTTTACCCAAAATGCAAAGCTAGAGAGTGGCAAAGTGAGATTTAATCCAGTCTGTTTGATTTCAAGGCCTTATTTCCTACTATGTAAATGTTTCCTACATTAGAGCTACACTTCACTTGTTAATATAGATGAAAATTGAAGCTTTCGGTAAACATGAAAATGAAAGCTAATAAACATCTTTTTAAAAAATAAGAGTACAGAAAGTCATTAGTTAAATTATAATAGATAACTTGATTAATAGAGACTGTTAAGTATTCTGCTCAATCTCAGAATGAATAAAGAGATGAATACAATCTCTTTATTCATCCAGAGACTTCCAAAATATACTTGAAGGTCCAGCTCAAAGGCCACTTCTTGTCCCAGCTAGAGCAATCAGACAAGAGAAAGAAAATGTGAAAATAATGAAAATGTAAGTTAGTTCAGCCACTGTGAAAAGCAGTTAGGTGATTCCTGGATGAACTTAAAATGGAACTACCATTCAACCCAGCAACCCCATTACTCAGTATATACCCAAAGGAATATAATAATTCTACCATAAAGACATATGCACACATATATTTATCACAGCACTATTCACAATACTAAAGATGTATAATCAACCTAAATGCCCATCAACAGTAGACTGAACAGTAGACTGATAAAGAAAATGTGGTGCCGATCACCATGGAATACAATGCAGCTGTAAAAAAGAATGAGATCATATCCTTTGCAGCAACATGGATGGGGCTGGAGGCCATTATCCTAAGCAAATTAACACAGAAACATAAAATCAAATACAGTATATTCTCATTTATAAATGGGTGCTAAACAACGAGAACACATGGACACAAAGAGGGAAAAACTAGCCACTGTGGCCTACTTGAGGATGGAGAGTGGGAGGAGGGACAGAATAAAAAAACTACCTATCGGGTACTATGCTTATCACCTAGGTGATAAAATAATCGTACACCAAACTCCTGTGAGCGTGCAGTTTACTTACATAACAAACCTGTACATGTACCTCTGAACCTAAAATAAAAGTTAAAAAAACCAAAGTTTTCTGTGAAACATAAAAAGGTTTTAAACAAATAGAAAAACATCAAATGTTTTTTCACGGGAAGAATCAATATTATCTTTTCATTCTTTATAAATTGATAACAATATTTAATGTATAGAAATAAATTAAAGTATAATAGCAAAGATGTAGGCTCAACCTAATTGTCCTTCAACAGATGATGTAGTATATACTACATTTTCTTTATCACACACACATGCGTACACATAAATCAACTCAAGATGGATCAAATACCTTTAAACCTAATTGATAAAAATCTGGATTTAAAATTTTGAAGAACTTTTTTCATTGTTTTTTATATCTTCTAATGTTGCTTGTGGAAACACTAATACTCTGATTCTCTTCCTTTGTGGGTTAACTATTTATGTTTTTAGGATACTCCTATAAATTTCTCTTTTTTCCTAGTCTTCTGATTTTATCAGGAATTGATGAGATACAGTTTTATAAATAATCTTATAACATCCTTGATGAGCTCTTCAATCCAAAGATTATTTATTTCTTGCATGCTGCATACACACTTGGAATTGTTCTTTTATTTTTAATTTTTTTTTTATTTTATTTATCATTTTCTTTTCTCTATAGTCTCTGTAAAGGTCTCCTTCTGGAATATCTCATAGATGTCTTTTCTAACCCTGTGTCTATTCTCAAATAATCTTTTCTTTAATTTTCAATAACTTTTTATTTGTACCATAAATTCTGAGAAATTTCTTTTGTTTTTCTCACCACAAACTTGGCTATAATGTAATGTTCAGTTGACTATTTAGTTGGTATATTAAATTTATCAGTTCAGAGAGCATTTTTTAAATATCAGGTATTATTTCTTCTCAAATCTTCCTTCAGGTAATCATTCTGTATTTTTTTCTTATTCATAGTAGTATTTTCTTGCATTCTAGATGAAAAATTCTATCAAATCTCTATAAATGCATTAATTAGAAAAATTTAAAGGGTCTCTATTGTTTCCTTACTCATTAATTTTTTCCCCCTGAGTTTAATTGTTCTATATGCTCTATGGGCTTTGATTTTAATTGTGATCATTGTTTTGTTTTCAGGCTTCTTGCCTTAAAACATTCTTTGAATCTTAAGGTCTCAAAACAGGAGGAAGAAATGGGCTTACCTCCTTCAAGAGAGGATTATGGGTGGGAGTAGGAAATTCTCCTTTCTGATCTGTCTTTTTGTGTGTGATAATTTGCAGCAATGGCAATGGACTTGAGTCTGGTGGCATGATGGTGCATATTTACTGGAGGTGGAATTGGTAACAGCATCCTGCACCGACTGTTTATGATGCACAGCATGTAAAGGTTCTTGACCATTTTTACAGCCTGTTTCTCCGGACCTTCCGTTGATTCTGTCAGCCAGCTAAAGCCCTTCCAAAAAAGCCCTCTATTGTTTAAGACTTCAATTGTCTACAGAGATTTTCTCACAAATATGGTTATCTTTCATTGGCCTTCATAGAATAAATGAAGGGCTACTTTTGAAAGCACAGCTCTGGAAATAGTATAGACCTCTTTCCCCTAATGCATTTCCCTTTATGGGAGGGGTGCCTGCAGTTTCTGCGGTGCTCGAACAGGGTGTTTGGGATGGAGAAGAGGCTTCCCTATACAGAGGGGCAGAGAGGAAGTTGGTGCCCTATATTGGGCAAAGTAAGGAAGGCTCCACACTAGCAGTGAAAAGCTTTAGTCAATTTCACTTCTAGGCGGAAGTGCCTTTCTCTATCCTCCCCCATTTCCTTTTTTCTCTCCTTCTGTCTTCTGTGTATTTGTGGAGTTCTGGTGAGAGCTCTAATTCTGCTCTTTTCTTCAGGCCTTTGTTCTCAGCCCCTTTATTTATGTAATAAACAGAAACTGGGAAGCCATGTGTTAAGAATGTGATTCTTTGATTCTTGTATTGACTGAATCTGAGTTTGTAAGTCTCTGGTATCTTGCACTGTGGCTTTTCTGTTCTTTCATCACCAACTAATTCCATTTGCTTTTGTCTTATATAAAATATCTGAAGATGTTTGGACTTCTGATGTCACTTCCTCTTTTCCAGAATTGATATATTTTTAAATTATTGTTATTCACTTTTCCACATCCAATGGGAACTTGGGAAAGCAGATGGAGAAATAGATGTATTCAGCTACCATCTGGTTTTGCCACTACAAGAAATTTCCATTCTTCACTTAATGTTCTAAACCAGTGATTCTCAACCCTGGTTGCAACTTGGAGAGTTTTAAAAAAAAATACCAGCCCTTGAGCCTCAGTCACAAACATGATGATTTATTTAGTCTAGAATAAAACTGAGGGATCAGTAGTTTTTAAAAGCTCCAAAACTGATTGTAACGTAGAGTTAAGTCTGAGAATGACTCTTCTAAACAAGTATATGGCCATGCTTAAATCACAGAGGTAATTCTCAGACTTCCACGTCTGTAATAATACTCAGAGGAGATTCTAGGGCACTATAACTACCCAAAACACTGATTAAGTAGGAATCTGATTGTTGCTTCTGATTTAGATGTCCTCCAGGGGGACAGGGACCTGAGGTTTTCTTCAGGGTTTCTGAATACTTTTGTTTCTTTCTATTTCCATTTTTGCATGCTGTGAAGAACCCTCACCCTCACTTACCAATGGCACTTAAGATAATCTGTTACAGCTTCAAAATCTTCAATGCTGTGAACCAGGAAGTTATCCATCAAAATTCAATTAGAATGGACCTGTAATATGCATGTTATATGTTATCCCCATTGTGTCCCAGAAGTTCTCAAATATAGCTGGTTCTTCTTCTCAGACTCGCTTCAATCATTCTGGGGATCTTTATTTTTCAAAGATTGCCAAACACTTTTCAAAGAATAATTATAAGTAAAAGAATAGGGACATTGGCCGGGCATGGTGGCTTCTGCCTGTAATCCCAGCACTTTGGGAGGCTAAAGCGGGCAGATCACGAGGTCAGGAGATGGAGACCCTCCTGGCCAACATGGTGAAATCCCATCTCTACTGAAAACACAAAAATTAGCTGGGCGTGGTGGCCTGTGCCTGTGGTCCCAGCTACTTGGGAGGCTGAGACAGGAGAATCACTTGGACCTGGGAAGTGGAGGTATCAGTGAGCCAAGATCACACTGCTGCACTCTAGCCTGGCAACAGAGCAAGACTCTGTCTAAAAAAACAAAAACAAAAACAAAAACAAAAAGAATAGTGACATTTACGGATATAATTTTCACCCAGAAAAATAGGGCAGTCATTCCTTTATATTTGAAAAGAAACATTATAGTAACATTTTGCCATATATTTTTCAGGATAAAAGTAATGACAGAACCAAATTTGTTGCTCTTTACAGAGAATATGAATACCTTAAAGTCAAACAGAGGGAATGAGTTATCTTTGTCCTTGTATGTCATAACTGATTACAATATTTCTCTAAAACCATAATATATTTGCAAGGCTCAAAGACTGTCTCAGAAAACATGATAGGGCATAGTTGGAAATCTTCTTTCGTTTTGGAGATGAAGACTGCTATAAAGATTCATACCTGCTGTAGAAGTAAAATGCTTTCAAATATCTTGCCAAGCTATATTTTCAAATTTTATTTAAAAAATTAGAGAGACATTAAATTTAAAGCCCATCACATAAGAAACTAGTTCCACAAACTAAAATTCCAAATTTTTTCTAAGGTAGTTTTAGTCACATGGCCTTAAAATCAGGAGATCCAAAGAAAATTTTAAATACAAATAATTCTGCAGTGTTTACATTAAGCATTATTATGAAAAATTTGAATGTCTGATTTTCTTATCCCGTAATAAAACATGCTTTTATATTTCACAAAAAAAGTCCCTTTTAATTATAATCTATTTAACACAACAGCACATCTAATTTATTAACTCTTAATTATATATTACAGAAGCAGCCAAAAAATCTGCTGTTTATTGTTGGAAAGTTTCCCATAGAGAGAAATAAAATGCAGGCTGTTTTGAAAGTATATAATTAAGAAATCAGTATGTAAAATTTCACTTAAATAAAATGTAGGGCAAAGGCATATGTTTATATCCTTTCTGTGAGATGCATAAAATCCTGTCTGGAAAACATTGTCTGGTACATTGCAAGGTAGAAATTCAGATGAATTTAATTTGCATTGTAATAACTACAGGAAGACAGTATTTCAGAAAAAGGTAATAGTGGCTAAAAGACTGGATGCCAAAACCTAAGGAACAGCAAGTCATAATTTCCAAGGATAACATATGTTAACTATGTAAATACCGGTTTGGAAGAAAGTCTCAACACAAAGCATTTATTCACTCATTCAACAAATACAGTATTTATCAAATGACTACTAGATGACAGGTATTACATTAGAAGCTACAGATGCAATAGTAGGCATCCAAAACTGAAGTTTCTTCTTCATGGACTCCTTGGTCTACTAGACTATGCACACATGAGTTAAACAATTGTAAAATAATTATATAACTACAACCTGTGCTAAATTCTATGAAGGTACCTGGTGGTATAAAGATGTGGAACAAGTTGGTTTGTGAAGAAAGAACTCTATAAAATATAACAATATTTTTAGTAAAAAGAAAAAATTTCAGTAAAAAGTTCAAATTCATCAAAATCCATCTGAATGCATTGTTCCAATAAGACTCACTGTTATAATTGAATTATGGAGGAAATGCCTTAAAAATTTCTAGAAAGTAATCATAGCAAACTAGGGTTAGCATATATTGATGTGGAAACGGTACACATTTAGACATCTGCTGTTTATCCTAGAGTTGCCCCACCTTAGGAATTTCTACATCTGAAGTTAAGGTTTTTAGACATATTTTAATTCAAAGGAAAAAAAATAAGATCTTTATAAGAAAGTGATAATGAAAAGTGAATAAGCTTCATCTTGAATGGGAACTGTTAAAACTAGGAAAAACATGACCATAAACTTTGGGCTAATTGTGATTGTTTTCTAGACTGATGCATTCCTGATGTATTCATTTTTAATGAGTAAGATAAGGTTTCATTAAGTTATGTGTATCTGTTTTCCAGAGTAGGAGCAGGTATATGATACAAAGTAAAAAACCTAAGGTACTCACATCCATCATTATTTTTGATAATAATTAGCAAGTTAAATTATTAATGGAA
>NW_012117021.1:944594-949655 GCF_000951035.1 Colobus angolensis palliatus | reverse complement strand
GTAGGAGCAGGTATATGATACAAAGTAAAAAACCTAAGGTACTCACATCCATCATTATTTTTGATAATAATTAGCAAGTTAAATTATTAATGGAATTTGTTGACATAAGCTATAACATCGTACTTTATCATAGAGACATCTTGAAATCTGCCAATTATTAAGCTTTTTGGTTATGTCAAAGGATAAATACATAAATTCAACATTAAAACTGCTATTTGAACTATAGCCATTTTCTCAATTTATTTCTAGAATTCAGAGAAAATCACTGAACAGCTCACATGATCATGTGATGTTCTAGTTACATAAATTAATAAACTAAAACAATGCATAAAAGATATATCTAGGCCGGGCGCGGTGGCTCAAGCCTGTAATCCCAGCACTTTGGGAGGCCGAGACGGGCAGATCACGAGGTCAGGAGATCGAGACCATCCTGGCTAACACGGTGAAACCCCGTCTCTACTAAAAAATACAAAAAACTAGCCGGGCGAGGTGGCGGGCGCCTGTAGTCCCAGCTACTCGGGAGGCTGAGGCAGGAGAATGGCGTGAACCTGGGAGGCGGAGCTTGCAGTGAGCTGAGGTCTGGCCACTGCACTCCAGCCTGGGCGACAGAGTGAGACTCCGTCTCAAAAAAAAAAAACAAAAAAAACAAAAAAAGATATATCTAGATATACTTAGTTTTCTTAACCAAATCTTTGTAATACCTAGGGTTAACCCACAACGCAGTAGCAAAACAAAAAGTATTCTTGCTCAGAAATAAAAGACTTTCTCTCTGTTAATTATTAAAAAGGCAAGAACAGGAACTCTTACAAAGCTACAAAAAAAGAAAAATCAACGTCATAAATTTTCAGCAGCAGTTACCACTTGTGGTTAATAAAATATAGTTAGAGCAAAATCTTACATTTCTCACCAATGCCTAAATGTCTTTAACCATGTAAAGGCTTTATTTAAAACCATTTAAAGACTTATTCTTTACAGTACTAAGAATCACCGGGTTTTTGATGTGTATATATGCAATAAATTTACATATCTTTTCTCATTTAGAAGGCATGAATCTGATCAATTAGAAGTGTATGAATTATTGCATTTATATGTATATTTGCTTTAATATTAACAAAACGGTGAGAATATGCAATTTTTAATGTTTAAATTAGTGAGAAAGTATGTTTGTAATGACATTTAGAGGCTAGTTTGAAAGCATGGAGTTGACAACACTACTAGAAATTGAACCAGTTTGACAATGCCACAAGACAAAGAACTAAAATCAAATTTACTTTTTCCAATTCATTAAATTTAGTAAAATTTCAAAAACTATTGTGATTTTAATATGGAAGTAGATATTGCATTGTTTTTAAATAAAATCTTTGTTTAATATTTGCCAATATAAATTTAGAAATTAAACCAGAGTATTTTCTTTTTTCTTTTCTTTTTTTTTGAGAGGGAGTCTCAGTCTTCGCCCAGGCTGGAGGGCAGTGACACCATCTCGGATCACTGCAAGCTCCACCTCCCGAGTTCACACCATTCTTCTGCCTCAGCCTCCTGAGTATCTGGGACTACAGGCAACCGCCACCATGCCCGGCTAATTTTTTGTATTTTTAGTGGAGATGGGGTTTCACCCTGTTAGCCAAGATGGCCTCGATCTCCTGACCTCATGATCCGCCCTCCTCGGCCTCCCAAAGTGCTGGGATTACAGGCGTGAGCCACCACGCCTGGCCAAACTAAAGTATTTTCCCATAAATGACTTAGACATCTTTTCTCTCAGTTAGGTAAAATTAAAATACCTGTTAGATGAAAATTTGTGTGACATTTTCAAAATTACCTAAGAAAAACTTTTATGTGAATATACTTAGGTGTTAACTATAAATTCTCAATAAAGTTTACTAAATATTCAGGACTGAATATCATTTTGTGTGAGGAGAAAAATAAATACCTTAGGTTATGTAAACCCTATGTTTCTATCTTAATGAGAAAAGGGAAAAGAATATATCTTCTTTCAACCATTAAAATGCTTATAAAGTTGTTTAAGTTTGAAATTTAGATTTATGGGTGGCATTTTGGCTTCTACCTCTATATTTGTGTTTAATAGCAAAGTTCTGGGGGTATAAAAGTACAGCTTATCATTATTAAGAAAATTAAAAATAATATGAGAAAAAGAAAAATCTACTGAGTTGGAATAAGAACTGAAATTAAACCATTCACTTGCCTCCATTAATTTGACAAGGATAACGTAGCATCTGTATTTTTTTTTTTAAGCCGACAAAGAGAATCTATCAGTCAGGTGCTTGGAGGAAAAGATTGCAAACCAAATTTGGGATATTTGAGAAGATTTTTTAAAAAGTAGGCAGAGTTTAGGAAAGTTAGTAGGGAATTGTGCAATACCCTGGGGCTGAAAGCCATTACCTTCCCAGGGCCTTAACAGGCAATAGAGGGAGAGTTACAGAATGTAGAGAGTAGGCGTTTCAAGAGGTGGCCTTCAAAAAATTTCTGTCACCATCCCTCAAATACTAAGATACTTTTGAATAGGAGAGCAAAGATAAGATGCCAAACCTTAGATGAGATGAGCTAAGGGTGGTTTGGAATACCTGAAATGTATTATTAAATGTATAGTCCATTCTAAAATTAGTTCACCCTTTCTAAGGAGTGTTCCTTTCTGAAATCTGTATATATAAGTTTTAATTTTTTAAATTTTATATATATATCCTTTTTAAAAATTTATGCAAAATTTAGAAGGATAAGAGTTCAGAGAGAAAAGTTTAGGCAAAGTCTGAGAATAATACTGATTCTAATTTTATATTTTGGATGAAAAACTAATATTAAAAGCCATTTTGTTATTGGTAATAACATTTATTTTACTCACTGACCCGTTGTGGCAGTCAATAAAAGATACTTAAGACAAGGTAATGTCTGAGTTAAGATTGTAAAAGGTGAGAATCAATAAGTCACAAGTAAAAATATGTTGAAGTTTATGAGAGTTCGTTGTTAAATTTTTAGGAGTTTTGCAAGCTGGTTGTTAAACAGAGCCTTTGTTAAAAATTAAATTATAGAAGGTAATAATTAAATAAATTACATTATAGTCAAAGCTTAAAAATGCACTCATCACTTCCTAATTATATTATATTGATGCTTATCTATTTTCTATGCTCCTGAGGTTGTTTACATCTAATTAATGTATATGTTAGAAATATGATATCATGGTGCCACTGCTTCTCTTTTCAATTTCACATTTAATGATATCATATTGATAACTTGAAGTCAGTGATGATGAAGATATTTATTCCATGGGAATTTGCATCTTTTTCAAATGAGGGCTTTTATTGTTGTTTCTTTTCTTGGAATCAGTTGTTAAATGTTTGCTAGTATAACACTGGAAAAGTGAATAGTGGAATGTGAGGATGCAAACATGAATATTCCAAGCAAATAAGCCTATATAAATAGTGATAAAGAAGGTGGTGTAGTGGTGGTAGTATTAACAGGAGTGGTAGTGGAGGTAATGGTGGTGTTATAATAATGGTAGTGGTAGAAGTAGTCAAAAAATCTATCTTTTCTTAAGTGCCAGGATTCTTAGATGCAGAGTCTTATCCAATCCTCATAATAATCCTATGAGGCAGCTAATTTTCATAATTTCCATTTTGCCAATCAGAGGTCTGAGGTCTAGAGAGGTTAAAGAACTTGCCTATGGCCTCACAGAAGCAGACCTGAGCTATAAACCTGAGCATATTGGATCACATAGCTGAAACTTTTAATGCATACTTCTTCTGTTATTTGATACTGATGAGTCAATTGTAGGGTGGGAAATAGTGAGAAAATAGACTGGAGAGGTTAGCAAGGGTCAGAAGGTAAAGTGCTTGTAACAAAATAATAGTAATAATCATTTTGAGTGTCCATTACATGGTAAGTAGTATAGGAACTTACTATATCTCACCACGATTCTTCATAAGGATAATTTAGCAGCTACACTTCATTATTTTAACACAATGAAGTTACTGTTTCTATAAAAATGATACATGCTTATTATAATAAAATCAAAAGAAAAGAAAAATTACACAAATACTCAGCCCTGAAATAATTATATTTAATATGTGGACATCATGCTATGTATCTCTACACACATATATACAACTAGCAGATGACATATAGATAGACTCATAAAGATAGCATTTTTGGCATGACACTCTGAAATTATATTCCTTTTTCTTTTTTTTTTTTTTTCCCGAGATGGAGTCTCCCTCTGTCACCCAGGCTGAAGTACAACGGCATGATCTCAGCTCACTGCAAACTCTGCCTCCTGAGTTCACACCACTCTCCTGCCTCAGCCTCCTGAGTAGCTGGGACTACAGGCTCGCGCCACCACACCCAGCTAGTTTTTTTTGTATTTTTGGTAGAGACGGGGTTTCATTGTGTTAGCCAGGATGGTCTCGATCTCCTGACCTTGTGATCTGCCCACCTCAGCCTCCCAAATTGCTGGGATTACAGGCATGAGCCACCATGTCTGGCCTGAAATTATATTCTTAATAAACTTTATATTTTTAAAATATTTCAGATTTATGGAAAAGTTGCAAAGGTAGTACAGAGTGTTACCATATACCAGATGGTTTCACTGGTAAATTCTACCAAACAAGAAAGAAATGATATCAATGCTCTACAAACTCTTCCACAAAAGAGAAACAGCATTACACTAATAATAAAACTAAACAGAGACATTACAAGAAAGGGAAACTATAGACCATATCCTGAGTATAGCTGCATAAATTCTCAAAAAATACTAGCATATTAAGTCAACAACACTGTAAATTTAACAATGTATAGTGAGAATCATAAACCATAACCAAATGAAATTTATTCCAGGTATACAACACTGGTTAAACATTTGAAAATTGGTAAGTGCAGTTCACCACATCAACAGGCTAAAGGAAAAAAAAAAACATAATTATATCAGTTGAAACAGACAAAAAGTTTTGAAAAAATTTAACACCCATTCATGATTTTTAAAACGCTCAGCAAACTAGGAATATAGGAAACGGACAAAAAATTTTTGAAAAACTTCAACACCCACTCATGATTTTT
>NW_012117021.1:935124-937979 GCF_000951035.1 Colobus angolensis palliatus | reverse complement strand
TTTTTCTCTTGGCATTTTAGTTTGAAGATAAGTTTTTGTGAACCTATTGTCAAGCTCACTTAAGCTTACCTTGACCATGTCAAGTCTACTGAACCCATCAAAAGCATTCTTTTGTTATAATGTTTTCTATTATTTCTATTCTTTCCTTTGATTTCTTACTATTTCTATTATTTCCTTTGATTCTTACTGTTTTCATCTCTCTGCTTACATTAACCATATATTGTTGCATGTATTCTACATTTTCTATGAGGTTTCTTGATATATTAGCCATAGTTATTTTAAATTCCCTATTTGACAGTTTCAACATGTGTCATAGCTGAGTCAGATAATTGCTTTGTCTCTTCAGACTGTTTTTGCTTGCCTTTTAGTATGTATGCCTTGTAATAATTTTGTTAAAGCTAGACATGTCATATCAGGTAAAAGGAACTGAGGTAAACAGGCCTTTAGTGTGAAGATTTATGTTAGTATAACTAGAAATTGGGCTATGTTTAATGTTTGCTGTAGCCCTAGGTACCAGAGGCTTCACTTTGTCTAGTGTTGTTTTGTAATTCCCTCTTGGCTTTGGCCTTCTGTAGTTACTTCTTTTCAGAAGGACTCTGTATTTTGCAGCTCTTTCAGCTACAATTCACTGTTATCCTGGAGTCCTGTTGGTGTGATGCTAGGGTTTGGGGCAAGAAAGTATCCTATAATCATTCAATTAAATGTCAGTGTTTTAACCTGAGTCTCAAGGCTTTGACCCTCACAATTGTTTCTTCAATGGTATAGTTTCTTTATTCCCCTCTTTGTCTACTCCCTTCCCTGACTACATGTTCCTGGTCTATGTCTTTGAAACTCTGGCCCTGTTAGACAGAAAGCTCTGACCTTGGTTGAGACAGGAAGGCGAGAAGGAGATGGATGTGAAGAAATTACATTCCCTCAGCTGGAATAAGGTTTTGATAAAGTTTTCCTTTGTTATGGAGAATGCTCTGGATATATTTCACAATCATTGATCTTCCTCTATCCCTACCAGAGCCAGGAAGATCTTTCTCAGATCTTTACTGTGAGAACCTCATGGAATTTCTGTAGGTAAAACTCAAGAACATGTGGAGACCAACCCCATACACATACTGTGGTCCCCAGAAGTTTCAAATTATCAAGCTAGACCATGCTCGGTCTCCAAAAATTAATCAAAATTAATATTTAAGTGTTCCTACCAGTATTAACTTCAGCAGTTATGCTCGAAGTATGCATATCTTCAAGTATGCAGATATTGGCTGTGATTTTCTTCATCTATGGGTGTTTTCAGATTTCAGGGTGGCTGTTTCCTTTACAACTTCAGTTATCTAGTGGGTCTAAGTCATTGATCTTCAGTTTCTTCAGCTTTTCTCTAGTAGGGACAGGAATATTTTCAACCTCTTTACGTGTCAAAGTGAAATTGAAAACTCTGCATTTATTTTTAAATAAAATCATCAATTCTAATTCCAAACAAACTTAAAAGTAAACAGTTAAACTTTTTATACCATGAGATATGTTTATTTCTAAAAGATTTCACTAAGATTAAGAAAAAACATTATGAAAAATATTAAAAAGTTTGACTAAGGTTGAGTCATTTTTTAAACTTTTTTTTTCAGTTTTAGACAGTTTGACTTTTGCCTTAAAAGAATGTTAGCATTCTTACCCTTCATTCAATGTTTTCTACCCTTTCCTTCCAATTGTTGTCAATCATACTATTGTTTTTATATTGTGAGACTTATAACATTTCCATAGTCATTTCCACAGATATTTAGCCATAATTCTCAATAAAACAGAAGTAATGTGTACCTCCAGGCTTTTAACCATGCCTTTTCCTCTTCTGAAAAGTTATTTTATCTCTTTATCAACTGGATTTTGGCATTGAATGGTAGTCTTGGTTTTAATGTTTTATGTTTTGTTTTTTCAAGAAGGCTTCAGACATCCTATTCCCTAGGTTATTTAATGTCTTAAAAATGTGGTTAGGAGCCTTTACATTTTGATAATGTCTTGGGTTGATGAAAACATTCTGTTTTTCTCAAAACTTGGCTCCTTTCTTCTGGCTCTGAATTTAGCTGTGGAGAAATTTGAGGGGAAATGTGCTCTCTTTTAGGCCTGACTTATAAAACTTACCTAGTATAGCTATAAATGTTGTTGTGTGTAAATTTTTCCTCTAATACTAGAAGAGATTAACAAAAATTCCTGCACAATATTTCTTAATTTTAAGTACACTTTTTGTATTATGCCTTTGAATACTTTTTCTATTCTGCATGTCCAGTTCTCTAATTGTCTGGCCTCCAGTTTAGATTCTTCTTTCTAATTTCTTTAATTCGTTTGTCTTTTCTTATTCTCTCCCTTTGATTACCTCTAACTACTCTTGTTCAGTAATTTTATTGCAGTCACTTCATTTTGTTCTTATTTCTAATTTATTTCTTATTTCCTTAATGGTAATTTGATTCTCAACTTTTTCTTCACACTTTAATCTCACCATTTCCATCTCATTCTGACAGAATCTATCTTTTCCTCATACTGCTATTTTCTGAATTTATATTATTAAATTTTGTAGGCTAAAGCAGCCATGAAGAATCTCTTTGTTCTCTGAGAACTTCTTTGTTTAATCAATATCAAATGCCATTCTTTGAAGTCTAAAACACTGGCTGTAGCCATTTTCTTATTTGATTGCTGGTGAATATGTATATATTCAGCAATATAATATATAATGCATACTTATATAATATATTATTATATAGTATAGATATTGAATATATGTGCAATAAATATTATACATTGAATATATATAGAATATATGTTGAATATATATTATATGTAATGTTGAATATATATTATATATTGAATATTATATATTC
>NW_012117021.1:926549-934919 GCF_000951035.1 Colobus angolensis palliatus | reverse complement strand
TATAATCTACATATATATATATATATAGCTATTTTGACTTCTTGCTAGTCTCTATCATGGTTAGCTAGACAACTCTTATTAGATATTACTTCCATTTTATAGAGAAAGAAATTAAGTTTTAAAGAAGTTAAATTCCCAAGATTGTACATACATAGAAGGTAATGAATGGATAGAGATAAACCAGTAAAATTAAGATTTTAAAACCCTGTATTTTAGTCAGGTAAGTCTTGTTTTTCAACCATTCCTATCTACACAGTACTTGTAGTTATGCTTCAAATGTCATTGAAAATATTATTATTTCTTCCCTCTGCTTGTGGTAATCATGCTGCTACAGTAACATGACTAATAAATTATGGTACACACAGGCTGACTCTTATCACTGACAGGCCAATCTGCCTCAACATTTAGGTATGAAGATGATGTATGTGGATAATAAATTCATACCCATAGATTAGTTCACACTCCATTCAGTCTATAAAGAAATGATTGGGCCATTAGATATCAGGTGTTTCAGGAATCTGTGATGCATACTAATCCCAAGAAGATTCAATTCTCTGATATCTAACAAGTAAGAATTTCATGGCTGCTGCAACCAGTTTAAAGGGGCTTATTTATCTTAAAACTATGCTGACATAACTAAACAGAAACAGAGCAAGATGGATGAATAAAAGCCTCCAGCAATTGTTACCTCTGCAGGAATACCAAATTGAACAACTATCCACATAAGAAAGCACCTTCAGAAGAACTAAAAATCAGGTGAGTGATCATAGTATCTGGTTTTAACATTTTATCAAGGAAAGAGGCACTGAAAAGGGTGGGAAAGACAGTCTTTTATTGCCAAAGTTGCTCCTCCCCCATCCCCTGGCAGCACCATGTGGTGCAGAGAGAAAATCTGTGCACTTGGGAAAAGCAGAGCAAAGTGATTGTGGAGCTTTGTAATGTACTCGGTGCTGCCCAGTCACAGTGGAAAGCAAAATAGGGCAAATTTAGTGAGCACCCAAAGAGGGAGCATTTAAAATGACCCAGCCAGAGGGAAATCGTCCATCCCTGTGATCAGAACCTGAGCTCCAGCAAACCTTGCCACCACAGACTAAAGTACTCTGGAGTCCTAAATAAATTTGAAAGGCAGGCCATGAGAACTGCAATTCCTAGACAACTCCTGGCCTGGTGCTGTGCTGGGATCCGAGCCAGTGAACTTGGGGTGCACAGGATCCATTGAGTGCCTTATTGGGGTTGCTAGGGGAGTGCTTGCATTACCTGTCCCCTAACTACAGGCAGCACAGCTCATAGCTTGCAGCTCTGGGAGAGACTCCTTCCCTCTGCTTGAGGAGACAAGGGGAGAGTAAAGAGGACTTTGTCTTGCAACTTACATACTAGCTCAGCCACAGTAAAATGAAGCATGAAGAAGAGCCCTGGAACCTCTATTCCAGGCCTTAAGTCCTGGATGATATTTCTAAACCTGCCTTGAGCAAGAAGGGAACCCACTGCCCCAAAAAGAAGGACCAAATCCTGGCACAATTCATCATTTGCTGACTAAAGAGCCCTTGGGCCTTGAATAAACATCACCAGTAGCCAGGCAGTACTTGCCACAAGCAGGGAGTAAGATCCAGTACTGTGCTGCTTTCAGGTGAGACCAGCACATAAACAGCTGTGGTGACCTTAGGGGGAGGCCCCTTCTGCTTGAGGAAAGGAGAGGAAAGAGTAAAAGGGACTTTGTCTTGCAAGTTGGGTACCAGCTCAGGCACAGTATAATCAAGCAGATACTTAAAGCCCCTGATTCCAGCCCTTAGCTCCTGGAGAGCATTTCTAGACACACTTTGGGCCAGAAGGGAACCTGCTGCCCTGAAGGGAGAGACCTAGACCTGCCAGGATTCACCAGCTCCTGACTAAAGAGTCCTTGGGCCTTGAATAAACTTCACTGGTAGACAGGCAATAGTCAACACAGACCATGGGCAAGACTTTCATGTGTAACCTAGAACAGTGCCAGAAATAATGGTCACAGGATACCCCTCCCCCAGCTCCAGGCACTTCAACACAGAGAAAGAGACTTTGCTAGTTTGGGGGAAAGTAAGGGAAGATAACAAGAGACTCTGCCTGTAATTCCATGGAATTCTCTCAGATCTTACCCAAGACCAAAAAGGTAATATCTCCATGAATCTGCAAGAGACACAGTGTTACTAGGCTTGGGGTGCTCCCTAATGCAGATGCACTAACGGTGACCAAAAACATAGATCAAAACATACAATACTTTTGAATAATTGGAAAGCCTTCTCAAGAAGGAAGAGTAAAAACAAGTCCAGACTACAGCAATTAGAATAAATATATAACTCTTCAATGCCTTGATATTGATGACCATCCACAACCATCAAGACCATCCAGGAAAACATGACTTCACCAAATGAACAAAATAAGATACCAGTGGCTGATTCCACAGTGACAGAAATATGTGACCTTTCAGATAGAGAATTTAAATTTGTTTTATTGAGGAAAATTTGTGAAACTCAAGATAACACAGAGAAGGAATTCAGAATCCTAGCAGACACATTTAACAGATATCAAAATAATTAACAAAAAATTAAGCAGAAATTCTACAACTGAATAATTCAATTCACAAACTGAAGAATGCATCAGAATCTCTCAACAGCAAAATTGAGCAAGTGGAAGACTTAGTGAGCTTGAAGACAGGCTTTTTGAAAACATTGTCAGAGGAGAAAAATTTAAAAATAATGAAAAACAATGAAGCATGCCTATAAGATCTAGAAAATAACCTCAAAAGGGCAAATCTAAAAGCTATTGGCCTTAAAGAGAAGTCAGAGAGAAATATAAGGGTAGAAAGTTTATTGAAAGAGATAATAACAGAGATCTTCTCAAATCTAAAGAAAGGTATCAATATTCAAGTACAAGAAGGTTACAGAACATGAATCAGATTTAACCTAAAGAAGACCACCTCAAGACATTTAATAATCAAAACTCCCAAAGGTCAAGGATAATAAAAGGATCCTAAAAGCAGCAAGAGAAAATAAAGAAATAACCTACAATGGCCCTCAAATATGTCTAGCAACAGACTTTTCAGTGGAAACCTTACAGGCCAGGGGAGAGTAGCATGGCACTTGAATTTCTGACAAAAAGAAACAAAAAACTTTTCTCCTAGAATAGTATATCCAGCAAAAAATATCCTTCAGACATGAAGGAGAAATAAATACTTACCCAGACAAACAAAAGCTAATGGATTTCATCAACACCAGGCCTGTCCTATAAGAAATGCTAAAGGGAGTTATTCAATCTGAAGGAAAAGGATGTTAATGAGCAATAAGAAATCATATGAAGGTACAAAACTCACTGGTAATAGTAAGTACCCAGATAAATACAAAATACTATAACACTGTAATTGTGGTATGTAAACTACTCATATCTTCAGTGGAAAGACTAAAAGATAAACCTATCAAAAATAAAAACTACAACTACTTTTCATGACATAGACAATGTAATAAGATATAAATAGAAACAACAAAAACTTTAAAAGTGTATAGGGGGTCAGATTAAGTGTAAAGTCTTTATTAGTTTTCTTTTTGTTTCTTTGTTTATGCAAATAGTGTTGTCAGCTTAAAATAATGGATTATAAATAATGGATTATAAATGGATTATAAAATAGTATTTGAAGGCTCATGGTAACCTCAAATAAAAAAACATACAATGGGTACACAAAAAATAAAAAGCAAGAAATTAAATCATACCACCAGAGAAAGTCATCTTCACCAAAATGAGGACAGAAAGGAAGGAAAGAAGGAAGAGAAGACCACAAAACAACCAGAAAATAAGTAACAAAATGGCAGGGGTAAGTTTTTGCTTATGAATAAAAACACTAAATATAAATAGACTAAACTTCTCAATCAAAAGGCATAGAGTGGGTGAATGGATTAAAAAGCAAGACCCAATGATCTGTTGCCTACAAGAAACACACTTAACCTATAAGACACAAATAAAACACACTTTACCTATAAGACTCAAATAAAGACTGAAAATAAAGGGATGATAAAAAGATATTCCACACAAATGAAACAAAAAAAAAAAGCAGGAGTAGCTGTACTTATATCCAACAAGGTAGGTTTCAAAACAAAAACTATTTTAAAAAGACAAAAAAGGTCATTATATGATAAAGGGGCCAATTCAGCAAGAGGATATAACAGTTGAAAATACATATGCACCAAACACTAGGCACCTAGGTATATAAAACAAATATTATTATAGCCAAAGAGAGAGACAGACCCAAAAATAATAATAGCTGGAGACTTCAGCACCCCACTTTCAGCATTGGACCAATCATCCAGACAAAAAAATCAACAAAGAAACATTAGACTTAATCTGTACTCTTGACCAAATGGACCTAATAGATATTTACAGAACATTTCATCCAACAGCTGCAGAAAACACACTCTTCTCCTCACCATTCTCAAAGGCCACATCTTAAGCAAAAAACAAGTCTTAAAATTTTTTTTAAAAAATTGAAATAATATTAAGTATCTTCTCAAATCACAATGAAAAAATCTAAAAATCAATAACAAAAGGAATTTTGGAAACTATACAAACACATGGAAATTAAACAATGTGTTCCCGAATGAACAATCAGTCAATAAGGAAATTCAAAAGGAAATTTAAAAATTTTCAAAACAAATGAGAATAGAAACACACCATATTAAAACTTATGGGATACAGCAAAAGAAGTACTGAGTAGAAGGCTTATGGAAAGAAAAGGAAGGAAGGAAGGAAGGAAGGAAGGAAGGAAGGAAGGAAGGAAGGAAGGAAGGAAGGAAGGGAAAAGAAAAGAAAAGAAAAAAAGGAAAACTTCAAATACACAACCTAATGATGCATCTTTAGAAACTGAAAGAGCAAGAGCGAACAAAACCCACAATTAGTAGAAGAAATAATAAAGATCAGAGCAGAAATAAATGAAAATGAAAAGAAAAAACAATACAAAAGATTTAAAAAATGAACAGTGGGTTTTTGAAAACATGAAAACAAATCAACAAACCATTAGCCAGATTAAGAAAGAAAGAAGACCTAAATAAAAATAGAGATGAAAAAACAGATATTACAACTGATATGGCAAAAATTTAGAGGATCATTAGAGGCTTCTCTGAGCAATTATATGCCAATAAAATGGAAAGCCTAGAATAAGCAGAGAAATTTCCAGACACATACAATCTACCGAGATTGAACCATGAAGAAATCCAAAATCTGAATAGAAAAATAACAAGTAATGACATTAAAGCTGTTATAAAATGTCTCCCAGCAAAGCAAAATTCTGGGATGCTATTGTTTCACTGATGAATTTAACCAAACATTTAAAGAAGAAATAACACCAATTCTACTCAAATTATTTCAACAAATAAAGAAAGAGGGAACACTTCCAAACTCATTTCACAAGGCTGGTATTACCCTAGACACATATACATTTTTAAAAAGAGACAGAAAGAGTAGACACATATACATTTTAAAAAAGAGACAAAGAGAATAAACTACAGGTCAACATCCCTGAAGAACATTGATACAAAAATCCCCAACAAAATATTAGCAAACTGAATTCAACAACACATTAAAAAGATGATTCTTCATGACCAAGTAGGATCTATTCCAGGGGTGCAAGGATGGTTCAACATATGGAAATCAATCAATGTGACACATCACATCAACAAAATGATGGGCAAAAACCATACGATCTTTTCAATTTATGCTGAAAAAAGCATATGATAACGTTTAACATCCCTTCATGATAAAAACCCTAAAAAAATACTGGGTATACAAGGAGCGCACCTCAATACAATGATAAATGGATAAATTTCTAGACATATAAAACCAACTGACACATATAATGAAAGCCATGTGTGTGACAGACCCACAGGTGGTATCATACTGAACAGGGAAAGACTGAAAGGCTTTCTTCTCAGATCTGAAACAAGATGAGGATGCTCACTTTCACCACTGTTATTCAACATAGTACTGCAAGTCCTAACTAAAGCAATCAGACATGAGAAAGAAAAAAGGGCATCCAAATTGGAAAGGAAGAAATCGAATTGCCCTTGCAGATGATATGGTCTTATATTTGGAAAAAACCTAAAGACTCCACCAAAAACTATTAGAACTGATAAACAAATTCAGTAAAGTTGCAGGATACAAAAATCAGTGTACAAAAATCAGTAGAATTTCTATATGCCAACAGCAAACAACTTGAAAAAGTAATCTCATTCACAATAACTACAAATAAAATACCTAGGAATTAATCAAAGAAGTGAAAGACCTTTGTAATGAAAACTATAAAACACTGATGCAAGAAACTGAGGAGGACACAAAAATGGAAAGATACTCGATATTCATGAATTGGAAGAATCAATATTGTTAAAATGTCCACACACCAAAACAAACTACAGATTCAATGCAATCTCTATAAAAAACCAATGACATTCTTCACAGAAATAGGAAAAAAAAACCTAAAATGTATATGGAACAACAAAAGACCCAGAAAGCCATCCTGATATAAAAAGAACAAAACTGGAGGAATCACTTCCCCTTACTTCAAATTATATTACTGATCTATACTAACCAGAACAGTATGGTACTGGCATAAAAATAGCCACATAGATTAATGGAACAGAATAGAAGCCCCAGAAAAAATCTATACATCCACACTGAACTCGTTTTCAACAAAAATGCCCAGAAAATACATTGAAGAAAGGATAGTCTCTTCAATAAATGGTGCTGGGAAAAGTGGATATCCATATGCAGAAGAATGAAACTAGACCCCTATCTCTTACCATATACAAAAATCAAATCAAAACGAATCAAAAACTTACATCTAAGACCTCAAACTGTAAAACTACTAAAAGAAAACATTGGGTCAACTTTCCAGGACACTGGTCTGGGCAAAGATTTCTTGAGTAAACCCCACAGGGACAGGTAACAAAGCAAAAATGGACAAATGTGATCACATCACGTTTAAAAGCTTCTGCACAGCAAGCAAAACAATCAACAAAGTGAAGAGACAACTCACGAAATGAAAGAAAATATTTTCCAACTATACATCTGACAAGGGATTAACAACCAGAATATATAGGCAGCTCAAACAGCTCAATAGGAAAAAATTTAATAATCCAATTTTTAAAATGGGCCAAACATCTAAGTAGACATTTCTCAAAAGAAGACATACAAATGGCAAACAGGTATATGAAATGTGCTCAATGGCATTGAACATGCAAATCAAAACTACAATTAGATATCATCTCATATCTGTTAAAATGACTTTTATATTATACGAAGGACTGGCAGTGATGAATTTTGGTGAGGATGTGGAGAAAATGTGACCCTTATACACTGTTGATGGGAATGTAAATTAGTACCATCTCTATGGAGAACAGTACGGAGATTCCTCAAAAAACTAAAAATAGAGCTACCATGTGATCCAGCAACCCCACTACTAGGTATATACCCAAAAGAAGTAAATCAGTATATCAAAGAGACATGTGTCCTGCCATTTTTATTGCAGCACTATTCACAATAGCCAAGATTTGGAATCAGCCTAAGTATCCATCAACAAATGAACACATAAAGGAAACACAGTATGCATCTACAATGGCGTACCATTCAGCCAAAAAAGAATGAGATCTTGTCATTTGCAACAACATGAATGAAGCTGGAGGATATTATATGAAGTGTAATATGCTAGGCACAGAAAGACAAACATTGCATGTTCTCACTTATTTGTGGAAACTAAAAATGAAAGTAATTAAACTCATGGAGATACAGAGTAGAATGGTAGTTACCAGAGGCTTGGAAGTGAAGTGGGTGTAGGGAGGAAAAGGGATGGTTAATGAGTACAAAAATGTAGTTAGATAGAACAAATAAGATATAGTATTTGATAGCACAACAGTATTATTAACGACACTGGTAAAGGAATCAGAGCTGTTATTTTCTAGGAATGAACGTGTTAATGGAGTGAGCATCAACAGCAGATTTCCATGGTAACCTACAGACTTCAAAAACTGTTAATTTCTAACACATGAACAACTTCCGGAAGGTCACGTACATGTGTATGTGTGTGTATGTGTGTACAATGTGTTTTATACATTTACATTATTGAGTCATTGATTGCTTGCAGTGTGTTAGCAGCTTTAGAAAAGGTAGTTATACGGAGCTCAAGGACACTAAATTCCTATATCAAGGCCTTCTTAACATTAATCACTTTTTCTCTCTTCAAAAACCATGTAAAATGACCTATTGAAATAGCTGTAATATAATCCAATTTACAGTTTCATAGAAAATGTCAAAGAAAAACATCTATTTTGGGGGGCGGAGCAAGATGGCCGAATAGGAACAGCT
>NW_012117021.1:912183-921546 GCF_000951035.1 Colobus angolensis palliatus | reverse complement strand
CCCTAGAACTTAAAGTATAATAAAAAAAAAAAAAAAAGAAAAACATCTATTTTGTTCCTGTTCTCCATAAGTAATAATATATCTCATCTGAAGGCTCTAGGAGAAAAAAAAGGAATAAAATAAAAGCAACTGATATCTCTGCCAAAATATGTGATCTGTGGAAACAAGTTCAACAATAATGGTAACCAATATAAAATAACTTGAAACAAATTTAATCAGTTGTAAATTATGTATCTGAAGTTATTGTATTTGCAGTTCATATTAATAGTCTAGATTTGAGAAATATCTCTTTAATGCACATTGATGGCTTGAAATAACATCTATGGTTTTTTCCTTCTCTTTGTCATTCTGACTTTTTTCCTCCTTTCTTCTTTACCTTTTGATTTTGAATCATGAAATTTCCAATTTGAAACCATATTTGACCTATTAAAACAGCAGTTTTGTATGGTTCAAAGTACATGAGACATGAGATAATTCTTAGGTGATATTTCAAGACAATAATCTGATGTTAATTTCCCAAATATCAAGATGGTATTTAGTCATATTTCTAAAGATCTTCCACTGAAAGCTGTCTTGTACTATGAGCTACATGTAAGATATAGGCTAGTTGCTAAGTGAGCAGAAACACTATAATTATGGGTTATAGTGGTATGCGGGTCAGGAGTATAACATGATTTTTAAATCCCTGCATTATTTTGTAATGCAAGTATGCTGAAGAAGATTAAGAAAGGCATAAATCTGGCCACCTCCTGTGGACTAAGAAAAAACTGCCCCAGCCGGCTGTGCACCCTTCCAGGTCCCTTCTCCCAGCTCTGAGACGGCATCTGGGCCCTCCTCGTGGCTCAGCGACCACCAGTACCTCCTCAGAGCTCTGAGACCCCAGTTGAGCCCCCTCCCCTGAGCTGCACATCCCCACAACCTCTCAGCCCTTGCTCCTCCTCCTGGGCACAGCTACTTCCTCTGCATCACAAAACTTATGCTCCTACTTGTCCAGCCTCAACCCCTGCATTAAATCCCTCTGATTTACCTCGTGCGGTTTGTTTTCCTAAGTGGCCCCAAGCGATAGAAACCACTGGAGTCACCGAAGCAGAGGTAGGTGAAATTCTGCCCCAGGTCCCATCAGGGAGTGCTTTTGAGTCCCTTGGACCCCAAAGTCAACTGTGTTCTTGGGCTCCACCTGCCCATGCCTCTCCTCGCCTCACATGGGGTGGGCCTCCTGCGAGGAAAAGGTACCCTGGGCAGTCTCTACCTGGCTCTAAGGGGGGCTGTTCCCTCTCCTGTGTCCGAGTCACCTGAGACTTTTACATCTCACACAAATAAGCTGACGGGTAGGTCGTGCTGTTGGCGCTAAGCCTGCCAGAGACCATCTTCCTGCGCCATACCTGGGTGCCTCTTACTCCCACCCTGTGCTACCCCAAACCCAACTGAAATCAACCCACTGCTGGGAGTGGAGAGCTGCCCAGGCAGTGGGCCCAGGGGTCTCATGCCTGTAGTGCTGGGGCAGGGCTAGGATTGGAGATTCCATGGGGTGCTGTGTGCACCTGGGCGAGGCCCCGCAGCTTCAATGCCTCCATGAGACATAACAGGAAAAGCTGAGGTCCTGGGCGTCCGTCTTGGCCAGGCACAGCGGGTTCTGAGCAGTGGCCCATTTTTCTTCTTGAACTTGAGCAGGAAAAGGGTGGAGCAGGGGAGGGAGGGAGGCTGCCTCTTAAGCTGAGGCAGGGTGCAGGGTCTTCTGCAGGCAGGTGCCAACAACCTTACAACTGCCTCTCAAGAGTTCAGGGGGGACCAACAGTGAATGGGGCTGGCACAGGGCTTGCAAAAGAGGTGGAAATCACTGGCCTTTCCTTCCATGCCCTGTGCTGGTTTGCAGGGAGCAGATGAACAGGCTCAGCCCAGGAGGAAGAAGCTGGGAGCAGAGGCCACTGTGATTCCAGGCAGATCACACAGACTTTCTTCTAACCACACTCCATGACACCAAGTAAGGCCAGTGAGATGAACACCTCTAGAGGCAGTGATTGCTTTTGCAAGAAGGCTGCCTGGGTCCCCCAAGACTGGTGGCAGGCCTGACTTCTGTTCCAGGCTGATCCTCAAGGAGAAAGATGTGCATTTGTGGCTGAGAGCCAGCTCTCTGCTTGTTTTCTCTTGTGCTGGACAGGCATCTGTGGTTACCAGGGACATACCAATTAAACTGCTCTGAGGCAGCCATAGGGATCCTTGGCAACCTGCCTGCAGGTGCTCCCCAGGTGCCAACACTTCCTACTAGCGGTGACACTGGCTCTTGCCACCTTCCTCCCGCTCTGTCCAGAGCCATGTGACTAGTGGCAGGGAAAGTCAGCCTGCATGTCTGACAATCAGGATCTGGGAGTGAAGGTGGGAGCAGGGGCCCTGTCATGCCTGTGAATTTCCATGTCTTGTATGTGGGCTGAGGCCATACTGCCCTCTCTTCCTCCACCCTGAGAGGAGGTATGGCACAGGCTTTGAGTTCTGAACTAACACCAGGTTCAGCACCAGGCTACAGGCCTCTGAGCCCCCTCACCATGGTCACCACAAGGGAATCTTTTCTCTCCCAATCACCTAGAGGAAGGCTGGGCCTCCTGGAGCAGAGCAGCATGGGGAAAGCAGCCCTGGGCCTCCTGAAGTCCTAGGTAGGCAAACGAAGACTGCAGAGAGAGCCCCCCTTTCAAATTAGTGGTGAAATGGTTTCACATCACTGGAAGGGTATAGAAATCTGTAGTCAAGATCTGTAAAATGTAGATTTTGGCATACAGGGACTTAAGACAATCCTGCCTGGAACAGGTCCTGGCGTCCCATCGGTGCTCAATATACTGCCAATGACATGGACAAATTAAGGGAGGCCAAGTGTATAAGTTATTTTGTGAAACCAAAATCTTTCCCTTGTTTTTCCCCTATGCAAGCAAAGACCCACATAGGTACAGCAGAGGGGAGCCATTTACACTCTGGGGCTCATGCAGGAAACTGGGTTGTAGGTCAGGGAGTTTGGGGTGGAAGGGACCTTAGAAGCTGTTGTGGTCTAAATATCTTTCTCCCATTTTACATAAAGGAATACACAGGGTCAGAGGAAGGAGCACCTGTGTCCAGCCCCTGTGTTCCCCACTCCTGGGCAGATGCTTACCCAGTGCAGTGAGAATGTCTGTGAGGGGGATTTGTCAGCTCCACTGCTCGGCACTGATTTTGATCAGCATTTCCCCAGTGGCAAGGAGGCACTTAGTGACCTTGTGCCTGAGGGGGATCCCAATGTCCAGCAGCTGGCTCAGGAGGGCCAGGTAGCAGGAGTGGAGGCCCTGTGTGATGAGGGCTTAGGCTTTGGGCTTCAAAGCTCAGCTCTCAGGGACCACAGTCCCTGGGCCTAGCTTCAGAGTAGAGACAATGTTATAAATAGCCTCCTGCAAGGAGAAAGGGCAAGGTTGGTGCAGTCATCCTAACTGGAGAGACCTAGCAGAGAGACAGACCTGGGAGAGCTGGCTCTCATCATTCCTCTTTCGTGTTGTCAGGTGTCTCATCCTCTCCTTCGGGTCTTAGAGGATCTGCCCCACCCAGTTTCACGCTCCTCCCTGCTCCCCATGGCTGCAATCAGTATGCCCCCCATCCTGCTTCCAGTTGGGCATTTGAGGAGATCCACCTCATTGGCCTTTCCCACCCTTGCTCTCACATCCTGGCTTTCAGACATCCAGGCTGACTTTCTTTGCCACTAGTCCAGTGGCTCTGGGCAGAGCTGGAGGAGGGTGGCAGGATCCTGTGGTATCCCTTGGAGGAAGTGCTGGCACCTGGGGACCACCTGCAGGCAGGTTTCCAAGGATGCCTTATGGCTGCATCAGAGCTGTATAATGGGCATGTCCCTGCCAACCAGATGTTTATCCAGCACAAGGAAGGGAATATAGCTGCCTCCCAGCCACAAATGCACATCTTTCTCCTCTAGGTCCAGGCTGGCACGGAAGTCAGGCATGCCACCAGGCTTGCGGGACACAGGCACCCTGCCGTGCAAAAGCAAGCACTATCTCTAAAGGCACTCATCTCAGTAGCCCCTGAGGTTGTTTTTCCTTGCTTCTGCGACTTCAACCTTTAAGAAAATCAGGAACTCTGGCAGACATATTGCGTCTGAGCTGTGCTTTTACCCAGACAGCCAGCTAATTTCAACATTACTTTTGGCTAATAAGTGCCCTCATCTCTGGCACCTTCCAATGAGAAAGCACAGAGCACTGTGGCTGTGTCTGCCTCTGGACGGGTCTCTACTCTGCTGATACCTGCCTTGTGCCTGGGAGTGGACACTCTCCCCCCCTGCCCTGCATTCTGATGAGTAGTCAGCTCAGGCTAATATGTCCTTCTATCCATACTGTTTATCCGGAAGCAGGGAGCACTCTTCAGCCACAACTCCTCTCTCACCCCACCTGAATTCAGACTGAGGTTAATGTGAGCACTGTGGGGAGAAGACAGGAAGGGATGGAGCCAGGCACATCTGGGCACATCCCAAAGATTCCTGCTCTGATCCACAGGTGGACAGCATCTGCCCTCATTTTTCCTATTTAATTGTGGTTAAGCATGCATAACATAAAATTTATTGTCTTAGTTATTTTACCTGTGCAGTTCGGTGGTATGAAATACATTCATGCTTTACAAGTATTGCCACCATCCATTTTGAGACCTTGTTCATGTTCCTATCATAAAGCTCTGTCTCTATTTAACACTAACTCCCCATTCCCTCTTCCCTATCTCCTTTGTCCCACCACGCTAATTTTTTTCTCTATGATTTATGTCTCTAAGGACTTCATATAATTGGAATCATACAGGATTTGTCCTTCAATGGCTGACTTACTTTACTTACCATAATGTCCTCAAGTTCATCCACGTTGCAGCAAGTGTTGGAATTTCCTTCCTTTTGAATTAAGACTGAGTAACTTCCCACTGTAAGGATAGTCCATGTTTTGTTTACCTATTCATCCATCAGTGGACATTAGGGTTGCTCTCACATTTAAGCTATTGAGAACAATGCTGCTGTAAACATGGGTACACAAACATTGTTAAATCCCTGCTTTCAATTCCTTTAGGAGTGTACACAGAAGTGGAATTGCTGGATCCTACGGTAGTTCTATCTTTAATCTTTTGAAAAACTGTCATACTCTTTTACATAGTTGTTGCAGCATTTAATATTTCTACCAACAGTGCACAAGGATTCCAATTTCTCCACATCGTCACCAACATTTTTTCTTTCATTTTATTGTTTTTAATTATGTAGTAGCCATCCTAATGAGTGTAATCCAGTTGTAATCACTGGACAGGTTTTTTTCTGCCTGCTGTGTAGATGGAACTACCAAAACTGCAGTATTGCAGTAAAAAAAGAGTTTAATTAACATGAGGCCAGCCATGCAGGAGACAGGATTATCATTCATATCAGTCTCCCCCAAAAATTGAGAGGCTAGGGGGTTTTTAAGGATAATTTGGTGGACAGGAGGCTAGAGAATGGGGAATGCTGATTGGTTGGGTCTGGGATAAAAATTCTGGGGAGTTAGCACTTATTTGCTTGTGCTGGGTCAGTTCTTGGGTGGCATAGCAAGGCCAGATGAGCCAGTTTATTAGTTTGGGTGGCACCAGCTGGTGTATTAGGATGCAAGGTCTGAAGAATAACTTCAAACACCATTCTTGAGTTTAACAATAGCAATGCTATTTGTGGGAGCAATTGGGGAGGTTAGGAATCTTGTGGCCTGTGGTTGCATGACTTCTGAGCCATAATTTCTAGTTGTGTGAATAATTGGTTAGTTTTACAAAATAAGTCTGCTCCCCAAGTAAGGAGGGGATTTGTGTAAAGAAGGCATATAATCAACTTAGTTTTCAAGTTAAACTATAAACTAAATTCCTTCCACAGTTAGGTTAGCCTAACCCAGGAAGAACAAGGGCAGCTTGGAGGTTAGAAGCCAGATGAAGTTGGTTAGGTCTGATTTCTTTCACTGCCATAATTTTTGCAAAGGTGATTTCACTGTAAGGCGTATCTGATGGTAGTTTTGATTTGCATTTCCTAATGCGCAGTGATAATGAGCATCTTTTTGTGTGCTTATTGTCCATTCATATCTCTCTTTTTTTGAGAAATATCTATTCAAGTCTTTGCTAGTTTTTGAATTGAGTTCTTTGTTTTATTGTTGAGTTTTAGGATTTCTCTATGATTCTGGATATTAATTCCTTATCAAATATGTGATTGTCAAACATTGTGATTTTATTCTATTTTGTGGCTTCTTTTTTCTGTTAATTGTGTCCTTTGATACATTTTTTTAATTTCATAAATCAAACTTGTCTATTTTGTTTTCTTTTATTGTCTATGCCTCTGGTGTCATATCCCAGAAATTACTGCCAAATCTAAAGTTGTGAAGCTTTCCTGCCACATTTCCTTCTATGAGTTTTATATTTTTAGATCTTGCATTTAGGTCTTTGATCCATTGTAAATTAATTTTTGTATATGGTGTCAGGAAATGCACCCAATGACCCAGCATGGTGGCTCATGTCTGTAATCCCAGCACTTTGGGAGGCCAAGGTGGGTGGACCACTTGAGGTCAGAAGTTCGAGACCAGCCTGACCAACATGGTCAAACCCCATCTCTAGTAGGAAAAAAAACACAAAATTAGCTGGCCATGGTGGTGGGCACCTGTAATCCCAGCTACATGGGAAGCTGAGGCAAGAGAATCGCTTGAACCCAGGAGGTGGAGGTTGCAGTGAGTCAAGATAGCACAATTGCACTTCATCCTGGGCAACCAGAGTGAAACTCTATGTCAAAAAGAAAAAGGAAAAGGAAAAGAAAATGCACCCATTTTTACCCAGCAACATTTTTGAAAAGACTGTCTGCTTCCCATTGAATAGTCTCGATCAAATCACTTGACCATATTTGCAATAGCTTACTTCAGGCTTCTCTATTGGATTCCATTGCAATGTATGTCTGCTTTATGCCAGTACCACACTGTTTCCATCACTGTAGCTCAGCTGTGTAATAAACATTGGAATAAGGAAGTACAAGTCATCTAGATTTGTTCTATTTCAGAATTGTTCAGGCTACTCAGAGTCCCTTATGATTTCGTATGAATTTTAGGATGAGCTTTAACTTTACTGAGAATTTGACAGGGATTGCATGAATCTGTAGATGTCTTTGGATAGTGTTTACATCTTAACAATATTAAATTTTCCAATTCATAAACATGGCATGTGTTTCCATTTCATTACTTCTTCTTTAATTTCTTTCAGCAATGTTTTACTTTTCATTGTACAAATCTTTCACCACCTCGGTTAATTCCTAAGTATTTTTTTTCTTTTTGATATTATTATAAATGGAATTACAGTTGACTTTTGATCAACGTAGGTTTGAACTATGCAGGTCCATTTCTGTGTGATTGTTTTTAAATAAATAGAGTCAACCTTCTGTATCAGTGGGTTCTAAATCTATGACCAAATGCAGATTGAGTGTTGCGATACAAACTCCACGTATATGTAGCTTACACTTTTTGCATTCATAGGCTGCAAGTTCTGCAGGGTTGACTATGGAACTTGAGTATGCTGTGCTTTTGGTATATGAGGATGGTCTTGGAACCAATGCCATGCAGATACCATGGGATGACTATATTTTCTTAATATCTTTTTCAGATTGTTCACTATTAATATATAGAAATGCAACTGAGGCTAATGCGGGCAGATCACGAGGTCAGGAGATCAAGACCATCCTGGCTAACACAGTGAAACCCTGTCTCTACTAAAACTACAAAAAATTGTGGGGGGGCACCCAAGATGGCCGAATAGGAACAGCTCCAGCCTTTAGGTCCCAGCGTGAGTGACACAGAAAACAGGTGATTTCTGCATTTTCAACTGAGATACCAGGTTCATCTCACTGGGGCGTGTCAGACAGTCAGTGCTGGTCAGCGGGAGCAGCCCGACCAGTGAGAGCTGAAGCAGGGCGAGGCATTGCCTCCCTTGGAAGTGCAAGGGGGAAGGGAATTCCTTTTCCTAGCCAAGGGAAACTGAGACACACAACACCTGGAAAATCGGGTAACTCCCACCCTAATACTGCACTTTACCAGGGGTCTCAGCAAACAGCACACCAGGAGATTACATCCCACACCTGGCCATGAGGGTCCCACACCCACAGAGCCTCCCTCATTGCTAGCACAGCAGTCTGAGATCTAACTGCAAGGCGGCAGCCAGGCTGGGGGAGGGGCACCCGCCATTGCTGAGGCTTAAGTAGGTAAACAAAGCTGACCGGAAGCTCGAATTGGGTGGAGCCCACCGCAGCTCAAGGAGGCCTGCCTGCCTCTGTAGACTCCACCTCTGGGGACAGGCCATAGCTAAACAAAAAGCAGCAGAAACCTCTGCAGATGTAAATGTCCCTGTCTGACAGCTTTGAAGAGAGCAGTGGTTCTCCCAGCAGGGAGGCTGAGATCTGAGAATGGACAGATTGCCTGCCCAAGTGGGTCAATGATCCCTAAGTAGCCTAACTGGGAGACATCCCCCACTAGGTGCAGACCAAGACCTCACACCTCACATGGCTGGATACACCTCTGAGATGAAGCTTCCAGAGCAAGAATCAGACAGCAACACTCGCTGTTCAGCAATATTCTGTCTTCTGCAGCCTCCATTGCTGATACCCAGGCAAACAGGGTCTGGAGTGGATCTCAAGCAAACTCCAACAGACCTGCAGCTGAGGGTCCTGACTGTTAGAAGGAAAACTAACAAGCAGAAAGGACACCCACACCAAAACCACATCAATATGTCACCATCATCAAACACCAAAGGCAGATAAAACCACAAAGATGCGGAAAAAGCAGTGCAGAAAAGCTGGAAATTCAAAAAATCAGAGAGCATCTCCCCTTCCAAAGGAATATAGCTCATTGCCAGCAACCGAACTAAGCTGGATGGAGAATGACATTGACGAGTTGAGAGAAGAAGGCTTCAGTTGATCAAACTTCTCAGAGCTAAAGGAGGAACTATATACTCAGCGCAAAGACTCTAAAAACCTTGAAAAAAAAATGGATGAATGGATAACTAGAAAAATCAATGCAGAGAAGACCCTAAAAAACTGATAGAGATGAAAACCATGACATGAGAACTATGTGAAAAGTGCACAAGCTTCAGTAACCAACTAGATCAACTGAAAGAAAGAGTGTCAGTGATTGAAGATCAAATGAATGAAATGATGCGAGAAGAGAAGTTTAGAGAAAAAAGAGTAAAAAAAATGAACAAAGCCTCCAAGAAATATGGGATTATGTGAAAAGACCAAATCTACATCTGATTGGTGTGCCTGAAAGTGACAGGGAAAATGGAACAAAGTTGGAAAACACTCTGCAGGATATCATCCAGGAGAACTTCCCCAACCTA